>NW_003852397.1:8391270-8392817 GCF_000181295.1 Otolemur garnettii | reverse complement strand
CAGTGCCTTGGCATCCCAACTCACAGCAACCTCCAACTCCTGGGCTTAGGCGATTCTCTTGCCTCAGCCTCCTGAGTAGCTGGGACTATAGGCGCCAGCCACAATGTTCGGCTATTTGTTATTGTTTTTGTTGTTGTTATGGTTGTTGCAGTTCAGCCGGGGCTGTGTTCAAATCGCCTCCCTGGGTACATGGGGCTGGTGCCCTACCCACTGAGCCACAGGCGCCGCCCTACAAGGACACTTTCAAGAGAGTCAAAAATGGTATCGTTGCCATCTTTCTTACCTTGTCCAGGAAAGACCCCCAGGAGTAGTAGAACCACTGAGTCCATGGACATGGACACCATCGTAGATCCCGACACAGTCCATGACTGTACGAGAGATACGAACCCCCCTGATTCTATTCGCCAAGATGTGACTAGGTTTCACCAGCGTGCTTCTATATTTGATCTCTAACACACATTGTTTTTTCAAGTTGAATTCCGGAATTGGTGAATCTTGTTCGGATGGTAGTAGATTTTCTTGTTGAATTCTAAGAGTTACCATGATATTTTAAATTTTTTACTACAAAATTTTAATGACATCACCTTACATGGAAGGGTGGGTTTGATTAAGTTTGATTGATTAGGTTTGAATGACACAATCTTAGGGTGGGACCTATGCCCCTGAGTGGGCGGGGACTGTGTCTCAAGCCCCATAAAAGGCAGCGTATCCCAGCACAAACTCAGAGGCGACCAGCTGGGAGCTGAAGAACTGCAGCCTTGAGATCTCCAAGACCTCCAGTGAAATCTCCAAGTCAAGGTCAGTTTTTCTTTTAAAACCTTGTTTCCTTGGATACCTTCCAAGGTGAGAGAGGCAACCTCCATTATTTGTCAAGCCCCAGGTCAGATTTGCCATAAAAGAACACTAGCCACAGCAGGAAGCTTCTGGGGGCACCAGTGGTTATGAAGCTTTGGGAGTAGTTGGGGTGACGGGAGGGCCTCTTCCCTGTGAGGAGCATCTTTGTGGTTCAGGTTCAGGCCCAGATGATTTTAGAGAAGTCGATGACCATGATGATAACTTTTGTCTTCACTTTGCTCTTGAGTACTTTTCTCATAGTGCTTGCAAGCATTTCATCCAATGATACTTTGTCCTTCAAAATGATTCTATTCCAGGCATCTCATTGGCTCAGGGAGCATTTTGCTAGTTTCACTCACAAAGACCCTTTCTTTGAAATTCTGTGGGTGCCTTCATCACTTATTTTGTGACAGTTTTTTGGCCGGGGCTGAGTTTGAACCCACCACCTCCGGCATCTGGGGAAGGCGCCTTACACCTTTGAGCCACAGGCACTGCCCCTTCATCACTTTTCTGTGATGACTCCACCAGAACTGGGTTTCCCTTTATGATTGGATTTAGATGTTGATAATCATTTTCCTTGAACTGCAGGTGACTTTCAAAGGAGCACGGATTAGGGGTGTGACTTCACTCCCAGATCCTGTTACAGACCCAGCTGGGCTCGGCTCCCATAAGCTTTGGTCCCAGCTAACACATCATCTGGAAGTCTGTAGACA
>NW_003852397.1:8387747-8391250 GCF_000181295.1 Otolemur garnettii | reverse complement strand
TAACATTTAGCATCCCCATTTAAATTCATTACAATGTTTACTTATGTTAGCTGGGCGTTGGGGTACATGCCTATAGTCCCAGCTACTCGGAAGGGTAAGGTAGGAAGATTGCTTGAGGCCAAGAGTTTGAGGATGCTGTGAGCTATGATGCTTCAGCCCCTCTGCCCAGGGCACAGAATGAGACTGTCTCAAAAAATAAATAAATGAACGAGTAAATGAATAAATACAAATTTTTACACGTGAACTTAAGGTTGCATGGCATAGCTACCAGGATTTTAATGTGTTTTCAACTACCATTTTTGTGCCATTTAAAAAAATTAATGCCTTTATACTGTCTAACATTATTTCTTAAAGACTTTTCTACATTTCTACTTAAATATATGTACCATTTCTAATAAGTCCTATCATCTGTAACTGAGTCATTACATACTTGGAGATCTGTAATTTTGTAGTTAACACTCAAAGGAAGAACATGTTATAAATGTGGAAATTTCCTCTCAAAACCTTGTTTCCTTGGATACCTTCCAAGGTGAGAGAGGCAACCTCCTTTAGTTGTCAAGCCCCAGGTCAGATTTGCCAGAAAAGAACAGTAGCCACGCCGGAAGCTTCTGGGGTCCCCAGGGGTTATGAAGCTTGGGGAGCAGTTGGGGTGACAGGAGGGCCTCTTCCCTGTGAGGAGCATCTTTGTGGTTCAGGTTCAGGCCCAGACGATTTTAGAGAAGTCAATGACAATGATGATAACTTTTGTCTTCACATTTGCTCTTGAGTATTTTTCTCCTACTGCTTGAAAGCATTTCATCCAATGATACTTTGTCCTTAAAAAGGATTCTATTCCAGGCATCTCATTCACTTGGGGGTGTATTTTGCTAGTTTCACTCACATGTGGACCCGTTCTTTAATTTTCTATGGGTGCTTTCATCACTTTTCTTTTCTTTGCACTTTTTTGGCCCAGGGCTGGGTTTGAACCCACCACACCACCACCCCCCAGGTATATGGGGAAGGCGCCTTACACCTTTGAGCCACAGGCACCGCCCCTTCATGACTTTTCTGTGATGACTCCACCAGAACTGGGTTTCCCTTTATGATTGGATTTAGATGTTGATAATCTTTTTCTTGGACTGCAGGTGACTTTCAAAGGAGCACGGATTAGGGGCGTGACTTCACTCCCAGATCCTGTTACAGACCCAGCTGGGCTCGGCTCCCATAAGCTTTGGTCCCAGCTAACACATCATCTGGAAGTCTGTAGACAAGTAAGCTGCCCTGTCTCTCTCTTGTGCTTGCCTAGATTTTTGATAGATGTGATAGTTTTTCTCAGAGATGATTACAGTACTGAGATAGTGAGTTAGTGTCACTTCCATACACAAATGACGAATATATTTATATAACTTAATTTTTGTATTGGCATCAGCAGATTGCGTATTGAAGAATTCTAAGAACTCCCAAGAAGCAGAGAAAGCATCATTTCGGCTCAGTTGCCTGCCAAGGAGTGACCCCCGGGAACATGGCGAAAAGTCTGTATGCAGAGGCGACCTGCTCAGTTTGCCTGGATTTGTTCAACAATCCCGTCCTCTTGTCTTGTGGGCACACCTTCTGTTTTCATTGCATCCAATCCTGGGCATCAGAAAGGCAGAGTTCGGAACTGATCTGTCCCCTGTGCCGAGCAGCAACAGAAAAACCTCCCATGGGAGAACGGCAGATGAGAATGATGACCCTTCTCCTCAAGCAGCACGGGCCCCTCCTAGAGCTGATGCTGCATGTGAGCCCTGAGCTCCAGCGGTTCCGGGAAGATATGAGCCTGGATGCAGCCACTGCCAACTCCCTTCTTGTCATCCCCAAAGACCTAAGGAGCGTCCAGCGTGCAAAGAGCCGTCAGGACGTGAAGGAAGATCCCAGGAGATTCACCCACCTGGCCTGTGTCCTGGGTGCATCCAGCTTCTCCACTGGCCGACATTACTGGGAGGTTGACGTGGGAGAGGTGAGGGAGTGGTCTCTGGGTGTCTGCAAGGAGTCGGTTGACAGAAGGCAGAGCGATTTATCCCCTGAGCGTGGCTTCTGGATCATCCGCATGAAGGCAGGAGCAATCTGTGCCAACTTCACCCCAGAAAGTAGGATTCCTGCAAGCCCTCGACTTGAGCGTGTGGGAATTCTTCTGGATGTGGAGCTGGAAGAAATCTGGTTTTACGACATCAGAAATGATGTTCTCATTTATAGATACATTCCTGTCTCCTCGCTGGAGCCGTTTCGACCATTTTTCCTTCTTGATCAGACAGGAGAAGGTGACGGTGGTGTCCTGAGAATCTGCCCATGAGAAATTGGGGACTTCCTAGAAGCTTTATGCAGGTTCTCTTGCAAAACCCCTCTGTCTTTTCAGAGGTGAAAGGCCATCTCCCAGCCAGCCCAAACTTTAGGCCACTGTTAAGTTTTCATTTGTGAGAATTGTTTACCAGCCATATTAACTCATTGACATGTATTCATCACAAATTTCCTTTTAAAGTTAGTTTTGGAGTTGTTATTAGCAGAGTTTACATTGTCTTGCCATTAAATTTATAAAATGCCTGACGTTCTCCTGAGTATTCTGTTTGTTGCACCTGCCGCACCCTGTCTCACGTTGGTGCCCCCTGCCCCCAGCACCTCCACATCATCTCAGACTGATTTCCCCCCTTTATCTCAATATAATTCATATAAAGAAAACACTTGTTTGGGGGTTCTCATCCATGAATAAAAGTATCAAAGGGTATTACTGCATACCTGTAAAAAATTAGCTTTTATTAAAAAGAAAGATAAATGCTGGTGAGGATGTGGAGAAAGAGGAACCCTGGCACATTGTTGGTGGGAATATAAATTAGTGCAGCCATCCAGGAAAATGCAAAAACAGAACTACTATATGATACAGCAATTTCACTTCTGGAAACACATCTAAAGGAAAAGAAATCATCTGGAAGAGATATCTGTACTGTTATGTTCATGCAACATTATTCACAACAGTCAAGATATAGAGTCAACCTATAGCCATCAATGGGTGAATATGTAAAGAAAATACGCTATGCAATGTAACACTATTCAGCCTTAAAGAAGGAAGAAATCCTGTTATTTGCCATAGATGGATGTGTCTAGAGGACATTACGCTTAGTGAAATGGACCAAGCACTGACAAATACTACATGATCTCTCACCTACACATGGACTCTAAAAAAATAAGACTCATGCAAGCACAGAATGGAATGTTACTGGGGGTTGAGGTGAGAGATGAGACAAGGAGTGGGGAGATGTTGGTTAAAAGATGTCAATTGGCTCAGCGTCTGTGGCTCAAGAGGCTAAGGTGACAGCCACATATATGTGAGCTGGTGGGTTCAAATCCAGCCTGGGCCCACCAAACAACAATGATGGCTGCAACCAAAAAATAGCTGGGCATTGTGGTGGGCGCCTGTGGTCCCAGCTACTTGGGAGGCAGAGGCAGGATAATCGCTTGAGCCCAGGAGTTGGAGGTTGCTGTGAGCTGTGATG
>NW_003852397.1:8386900-8387464 GCF_000181295.1 Otolemur garnettii | reverse complement strand
TATATACAATTTGTCATCTGTATTTGATCTCTAACACACTTTGCTTTTTCAAGTTGAATTCTGGAATTAGAGAATTTTGTTCAGATGATAGTAGATTTGCTTGTTAAATTCAAAGAGTTTAACCATGATATTTTGAATTTTGTACTACAAAATTTTAATGACATCATCTTACATGGAAGGGTGGTGTTGATTATATTTGCTTGATTAGGTTTGAATGACACAATCTTAGGGTGGGACCTATGCCCCTGAGTGGGCGGGGACTGTGTCTCAGGCACCATAAAAGGGCAGTGTATCCCAGCACAAACTCAGAGGTGACCAACCAGGAGCTGAAGAGCTGCAGCTTTGGGATCTCCAAGACCTCCCCTGGAAATCTCCAAGTCAAGGTCAGTTTTCTTCCTGTCAGTGTTATACTTGTCTCTTTGGCTACAGTTGTTTTTCTGATCCTCTTACTTTTGTATTTTAGAAGAAAAGAGAAAGGGCCAGTTTTGTCCCGTGTCAGGCAACTTTCTTCACTTTTCTCTCTAATATCTAACGTCCCCATTTAAATTCATTACAATGTTGACA
>NW_003852397.1:8383238-8386252 GCF_000181295.1 Otolemur garnettii | reverse complement strand
AGAATTCAGGCAACTGCCCAGATAATTGAGATAAAATTTAATTAGATGATGTACTCATTTCCCTCTGTGGCAGTTAAGACCTAGCTAAAAATGGTATGTGGCCATTTTAAAGTAACAAAGGCACAATCGCTTCAACAGTCACATCTGAAATGTGTCTCTATTTTCTGAGTGCCAGTGGAAATTTCTGTATCTGTTGAAAATGAGTGTGGGTGTGTAGATTTTATTAATCTAAAAATTAAAATAAAACCCCACACTATTGTAAATTCTAATAAGAGAAAGTCTTGGTGAACGGTTTGGCTCTTATTTGGCAACAAAGTTGAGTTTAGCGTTTGCCTTGGGGTAGTTTTTCATTTGGTGTTTGTCTCCCTAAGATACTGTGGTGAAGCGCAGCAAAGGAGGAAAAATCCATTTACTTAAATACAGACTCCTTTGATAATGAACAAGGTACAAATGAAGAGGGCAGAGGAAAATGTGACACTTGGGTGATGCTGAAACACAACTCCCCTTAGAGAAGTGTCTGGGTCAATTTGGGTCATTATAACAAAATAACACTGGCCTGGATAATTTATAAATAATATAAACTTACTGTTCACAATTCTGGAGGCTGAGTGAGAGGTCCAAGATTCAGACGCAGAAGATTCAGTGTCTGGTGAGGGCTTGCTCTTGGCTTCAGATGGCACTTTTGTTGCTGTGTCCTCACTGAAAGAAGAGCACAGGGCACTAATCCCATTTATTAGGGCTTCACCCTCATAACCTAATCACATCCTAGAGGCCCCCCTATTAATATTGTCACATTGAAAACTAGGTTTTGGCTCTTCTGCTGCCATTTTAAATACAGCTCCATACAACGCTCTGCTCCCACTGCTGCCATGACCCAGACTACGTGCCAGCAATCCCCTGCTGACAGCTCCACCACTATGGAGGACATGAGCGAGGTTGGCAACATAGAGGAATTCACAGAGGGATCCAAGATCAACGCGAGCAAGGATCAGCAGACTGACGGTAAAATGTTTATTGGAGGCTTGAGCTGGGATACAAGCAAGAGAGATCTGACTGAATATTTGTCTCGATTTGGGGAAGTTGTAGACTGCATAATTAAAACAGATCCAGTCAGTGGTAGATCAAGAGGATTTGGATTTGTGCTTTTCAAAGATGCTGCTAGTGTTGATAAGGTTTTGGAACTGAAAGAACACAAACTGGATGGCAAATTGATAGACCCCCAAAGAGCCAAACCTTTAAAAGAGAAAGCGCCCCCTAAAAAGGTTTTTGTGGGAGGATTGAGCCCAGATACCTCCAAAGAGCAAATTAAAGACTATTTTGGAGCCTTTGGAGAGATTGAAAATATTGAACTTCCCAGGGATAGAAAAACAAATGAAAGGAGAGGATTTTGTTTTGTCACATATACAGAGGGAGAGCCAGTAAAGAAATTGTTAGAAAGCAGATACCATCACATTGGTTCTGGGAAGTGTGAAATCAAAGTTGCACAGCCCAAAGAAGTCTATAGGCAGCAACAACAGAAAGGAGGAAAAGGTGCTGTGTCCAGTGGACAAGGTGGTACTAGGGGTGGAGGCCAAGGTCAGGGCCAAAACTGGAACCAAGGATTTAATAACTATTATGATCAAGGGTATGGAAATTACAATAATGCCTATGGTGGTGGCTACAGTGGCTATGGCGGATGTGATTATACTGGGTATAACTATGGGAACTGTGGATATGGACAGGGATATGCAGACTACAGTGGCCAACAGAGCACTTACGGCAAGGCATCCCGAGGGGGTCGCAATCACCAAAACTACTACCAGCCATACTGAAGGAGGACATTGGAGAACACAGGAGGAAATGCTCACGTAGCCCATCCTGCAGGACAACAGCCAAGACTGGTCTTCTACTGATCTAAGATGATTATTTTGTGAAAGACTTTCTAGTGTACAAGACACAATGTGTCCAACTGTGTATAGCTGCCAATTAGTTTTCTTTGTTTTCACTTTGTCCTTTGCTATCTGTGCTATGCCTCAATGTGGATTTGTGTTTATATACATTTTGTTTGTATGACTTCATGTTAAACTTCAAATAAATGCTTCCTTATGTTGAGTTCTCTGTGGATTCTGGTTATTAGACCTTTGTCAGAAATATAACTTGCAAAAAATCCTGGGGACTCATTTTTCTGCCACACCTTTTTGATGTGATGTTTGAAGTGAGGCCCAGTACTAGGATTCTCAGTATAAGAATCCAGTACCTTGCACACAGAAAGAGCAGTCTATCTTCTTGCCTATTTTTGTCTTGCTGTCTAATTTCCCTTGAAGTCAAAAGGCTTCTTTAAAAAAAAATAGATGGGGATGGTTTTGTTGTAATATATTTGTTTTGTGCATACATCTATTCTGTAAGATCATAAGGACCGGAGTCCCAGAGCGTTGGCTTCTATTACTGTGCACATCTGCTGAGAGGTGTCCAGAAAGTGCTGTTGATTTTAACACGTATGATGTGCCAGGCTGAAAGGTACTGATGTAGTAACTCTGCTGTGACAGTATGTGAGGTTGGGCCAGCATCCGTGATTTTTCACCGTAAATATTTCACTTCCCTTTATCGATCCTTTATGAACTTTTCACTTTAAGAATAAATGTGTTTGATATAAAAACAAAAAAACAAACATACAAAAAAACCCAAACAGAACAGCAGATGAGAACACTGACCCTTCTCCTCACGCAACAGAGGCTCCTCCTGGAGCATACGCTGCATGTGAGCCGTGAGCTCCAGCGGTTTCGGGAGGATATGAGCCTGGATGCAGCCAACGCCAGCTCCCTTCTTGTTGTCCCTGAGGGCCTAAGGAGCGTCCAGCATGCAAAGAGCCATCAGGACATCAAGGAAGATCCCAGGAGATTCACTCACCTGCCCTGTGTCCTGGGTGCACCCAGCTTCTCCACTGGCCGACATTACTGGGAGGTGGACGTGGGAGAGGTGAGGGAGTGGTCTCTGGGTGTCTGCAAGGAGTCGGTTGACAGAAGGCAGAGCGATTT
>NW_003852397.1:8382250-8382738 GCF_000181295.1 Otolemur garnettii | reverse complement strand
GTCTGCAAATTGGAATAATTGTATCTCTCAGTCAAATAGCTGTCATGATTAGAGACAATACTGTACTAATATTTTTAGTAAATAATGAATGGAAAACAGTAGGACATAAGTTCTACATAGATTCTGTGTACACAAACTGTCTTTTTTATGGCTTTTTGGTACAATTTCTGATGACTGTTCTCTGTGGACCAACAAGAATCAGATAGAACCAACATCAGATGCTTTGATAAGGCATAAAATTTCATGAAATGATCTATAGGGCTAGGAAGAATGGACTTGGACCCACACTGATGCAAATAATTGATGATTTATTTGCACCTGTGCAGGCGGGCCGTTGTCCCAAGACAAGGGGCCCGGAGGAGCAGGTTTTTTCATCTTTTATACCATTTTTTCTGTGTACAAGGAACATTGCCGTTGGCAGGGTTACAGTTTGGTACATTTCAAATCACTATGGTTATGATTATACAACAATAATTAATCAATGGATA
>NW_003852397.1:8368887-8380891 GCF_000181295.1 Otolemur garnettii | reverse complement strand
GTTCCATTGGCATGTTGAGTTTTTCTCCAGGGCTCTTTGTTTCAAGAAACTTTCCTTATAGACATTGAAGGCCCAGGCTTCCCTTCATTTCTCAAACCTTAGGGGAAAGTGACTGTGCTCAGTGATTGGCGTGGTTCCTTTCTCTCTGATTGAATTACTGAGGCCCTGGGGGATGGAAAGCCTTGATGGGGGCTGGGTTCTGTGCTCAACCTGTGGTAGAATCAGTATTTAGCAAAATAGTTCTCACCAACTTCTTATCATCTCACCTTGCTATGGACCTAATCAGAGGCAGGCACGTGTCCACATGTCTGATCTGTTTTGCTTTTTTTTTCTAGATAGAATTTCCCTCTGTTGCCCTGGGTAGAGTGCCATGATGTCATAGCTCACAGCCACAACCAAAGGCTTAGGCTCAAGTGATCCTCCTGCTTCAGCCTCCCATGTAGCTAGGTCTATAGCTGTCTGCCATGATACCCGGCTAGTTTTTGTAGTTTTAGTAGAGATGAGGGCTCCCTCTTGCTCATGCTTTTCTCCATCTTTGGAGCTCCAGGGACCCTCCTGTCTCAGACTCCCAGTGTGCTAGGATCACATGAGTCCCTGGGCCCACTCACCTGTCTCTCTGGAGGGGCAGCCTCCTGACTCCTTGTCTCCTTCTGCCCTTCCCACAACTCCTGGCCCTGTCACATCAGTCAGGTGGCTCCTGTCCTAAACCCTGCAAAGCCAGACAGGGCCACTTGGAGTCAGTTCTCTCTTGCTGCCTCCCACGCTCTCTCCTTCCGTCCTTACCAGGCCTGCTAGCTGCCTTTCCCTTATGGAAGCCGGATTCTGGGGATTCAAACCTGAATTTTTTTGACTTATAGCTTTGTGATCATGGGCAAGTGATTTAGCTTCTGTGCCTCAGTTTTCTAACTAATAATGAGGAATGAAAAATAAGCCCAACAGTCAAGCAGGTTGTGAGGAACAAATAAAACAATTCTTGTGAGGATTAAAGAAAATAGTTAACATTGATTACTTAACTCAGCCTTGTTAATAGCACATAGGATGTGCTGACACTTCATTTATTTTTTCTTGAGACCAAGTCTCACTCTTGCCCCAGTCTAGATTCCCGTGGAGTCATAGCTCACAACAATCTCAAATTCTTGGCTCAAGTGATCCTCTCACTTCGACCTTCTCAGTAGCTGGGACCACAGGCCCCCAACACAACTCCTGGATAATTTTTCTATTATCTATTTTCTATCTATAGTAGCAGCAACAAGGGTCTCATTCTTTCTCAGGCTGGTCCTGAACTCCCGAGCTCCATCCCAGGGCTTACCTTGGCCTTAGCTAACCGGAGTGCTAGGATTGGGGGTGTGAGCCATACGCTGACAAGCTATTTGTTGCCAATTGTGAACATCATCTATTGTCATTTTGGGTTAAGTATGAGGTTGGCTATTATTTCAACATACTCTTCCTCAAGATGCAAATATAAGTTTTGAAATGCTTTACTTTCTGAAAAAAAAAAAAAGGGCTCTAAGCTGGGGGTGGTGGCTCATGCTTATAATTCCAGCACTCTGGGAGGCTGAGGCTGGTGGATGGCCAAAGTTTAGGAGTTAGAGAGCAACCTGAGCAAGATGGGGGACATGTCTGTCCTAAAAAACAAAATAGACGAACTAACTGGTCATTTCAGCCGGTTCCTGTAACCCCAGCTACTCAAGAGGCTCGGGCACTGGCACAGGTTGCTCCCAGGAGTTTGAGGTTACTGTCAGCTGTGACGCATACCACTCTACACAGGGGGACAGAGTAAGACTCTGTCCGAAACTAAAGAAATACTTTAAAATAAATGAAATAAAACTGGAAAGAAGTGCCCACCTTGTAGGTATTTAATTGAAAGAATGGAGATAGTATCAGGCAATAATACGGAAAAGTGGGGCATTAGGCTGTGCAGAAAGAAGCAGAGAAAGGCGAGGATTCTCAGAGCAGTTCATCGCAGAGAGGGCGCGCCCCTTTGTAGCAGGACTTCACTGGCTCTCCGACCCTCCTTGTGAAGACTGTCTTAGATTTCTCGCATTATGACTTTTCCCGCTGCTTCTGCTCCAAATGCAGACACCATGGCACTTACTGTTCAGACAAGGACACTTTTTTTCCCCTAGAGACAGAGTCTCATTTTATCATCCTCAGTACAGTGCCTTGCCATCCCAACTCACAGCAACCTCCAACTCCTGGGCTTAGGCGATTCTCTTACCTCAGGCTCCTGAGTAGCTGGGACTATAGGCGCCAGCCACAATGTTCGGCTATTTGTTATTGTTTTTGTTGTTGTTATGGTTGTTGCAGTTCAGCCAGGGCTGTGTTCAAATCGCCTCCCTGGGTAGATGGGGCTGGTGCCCTACCCACTGAGCCACAGGCGCCGCCCTACAAGGACACTTTCAAGAGAGTCAAAAATGGTATCATTGCCATCTTTCTTACCTTGTCCAGGAAAGACCCCCAGGACTAGTAGAACCACTGAGTCCATGGACATGGAGACCATCGTAGATCCCGACACAGTCCATGACTGTACGAGAGATACGAAACCCCCTTATTATATTCGCCGAGATGTGACTAGATTTCAATTTGATCACTAACACACTTTGCTTTTTCAAGTTGAATTCTGGAATTAGTGAATCTTGTTCACATGGTAGTAGATTTTCTTGTTGAATTCTAAGAGTTACCATGATATTTTGAATTTTTTACTACAAAATTTTAATGACATCACCTTACATGGAAGGGTGGGTTTGATTAAGTTTGCTTGATTAGGTTTGAATGACACAATCTTAGGGTGGGACCTATGCCCCTGAGTGGGTGGGGACTGTGTCTCAGGCACCATAAAAGGGCAGTGTATCCCAGCACAAACTCAGAGGTGACTAGCTAGGAGCCGAAGAGCTGCAGCTTTGGGATCTCCAAGACCTCCACTGAAATCTCCAAGTCAAGGTCAGTTTTCCTCCTGTCAGTGTTCCACTTCTCTCTTTGGCTACAGTTGTTTTTCTGATCCTGTGACCTTTGTATTTTAGTATAGAAGATAAAGAGCCAGTTTTATCCCATGTCAGGCAACTTTGTTCAGTTTTCTCTAATATCCCCATTTAAATTCATTGCAGTGTTTACATATGTTAGCTGGGCATTGGGGTACCAGCCTCTAGTCTCAGCTACTTGGGAGGCTGAGGTAGGAAGATTGCTTTAGCCCAAAAGTTTGAGGATGCTGTGAGCTATGATGCTTTGGCCCCACCACCCAGGGCATAGAAGGAGTCTGTCTCAAAAAATGAAATAATAAATTCATAAATGAATAAAACAAATTTTTACAGATGAACTTTTGCTTGGCACAGTTACCAGGATTTTAATGTGTTGTCAACAACCATTTTCGTGCCATTTTAAAAAATTATTCCTTTATACTGTTTAATATTATTTTGTAAAGACTTTTCTACATTTCTTTTTTTTTTTCTGACTTTTCTACATTTCTACTTAAACATATACCATTTCTAATAGTCCTATCATCCTTAACTGAGTCATTGCTTCCTTGGAGGTCCCGTAACTTCGTAGTTAACACTCAAAGGAAGGACATGTTATAAATGTAGAAATTTCCTTTTAAAACCTTGTTTCCTTGGATACCTTCCAAGGTGAGAGAGGCAACCTCATTTAGTTTGCACGCCCCAGGTCAGATTTGCCAGAAAAGAACACTAGCCACAGCAGGAAGCTTCTGGGGGCCCCAGGGGTTATGAAGCTTGCGGAGTAGTTGGGGTGACAGGAGGGCCTCTTCCCTGTGAGGAGCATCTTTGTGGTTCGGGTTCAGGCCCAGACGATTTTAGAGAAGTCGATGACCACGATGATAACTTTTGTCTTCACTTTGCTCTTGAGTACTTTTCTCATAGTGCTTGCAAGCATTTCATCCAATGATACTTTGTCCTTCAAAATGATTCTATTCCAGGCATCTCATTGGCTCAGGGAGCATTTTGCTAGTTTCACTCACAAAGACCCTTTCTTTGAAATTCTGTGGGTGCCTTCATCACTTTTTTTGTGACAGTTTTTTGGCCGGGGCTGAGTTTGAACCCACCACCTCTGGCATCTGGGGAAGGCATCTGGGGAAGGCGCCTTACACCTTTGAGCCACAGGCGCCGCCCCTTCATGACTTTTCTGTGATGACTGCACCAGAACTGGGTTTCCCTTTATGATTGGATTTAGGTGTTGATAATCTTTTTCTTGAACTGCAGGTGACTTTCAAAGGAGCACGGATTAGGGGCGTGACTTCATTCCCAGATCCTGTTACAGACCCAGCTGGGCTCGGCTCCCATAAGGCGAAGCTTTGGTCCCAGCAAACACATCATCTGGAAGGCTGTAGACAGTAAGCTGCCCTGTCTCTCTCTTGTGCTTGCCTAGATTTTTGATAGATGTGATAGTTTTTCTCACAGATGATTACAGTACTAAGATAGTGAGTTTAGTGTTACTTCCATACACAAATGATAGATATATTTATATAACTTAATTTTTGTATTGGATCTAGCTCCGTCCTAATATTGACCACCAGCAGATTGCGTATTGAAGAATTCTAAGAACTCCCAAGAAGCAGAGAAAGCATCATTTTGGCTCAGTTGCTTGCCAAGGAGTGACCCCCGGGGACCATGGCAAAAAGTCTGTACGCAGAGGGGACCTGCTCAATTTGCCTGGATTTGTTGACCAATCCCTTCTCCTTGTTTTGTGGGCACACCTTCTGTTTGGATTGCATAGGATCCTGGGCATCACAAAGGCAGAATTCGAAATTGATCTGCCCCCTGTGCCGAGCAGCAACAGAGAAACCTCCCATGGAAGAACGGCAGATGAGAATGCTGATCCTTCTCCTCAAGCAGCACGGGCCCCTCCTAGAGCTCACGCTGCACGTGAGCCCTGAGCTCCAGCGGTTCCGGGAAGATATGAGCCTGGATGCAGCCACTGCCAACTCCCTTCTTGTCATCTCCGAGGACCTAAGGAGCATCCAGCGTGCAAAGAGCCATCAGGACGTGAAGGAAGATCCCAGGAGATTCACCCACCTGGCCTGTGTCCTGGGTGCACCCAGCTTCTCCACTGGCCAACATTACTGGGAGGTGGACGTGGGAGAGGTGAGGGAGTGGTCTCTGGGTGTCTGCAAGGAGTCGGTTGACAGAAGGCAGAGCGATTTATCCCCTGAGCGTGGCTTCTGGATCATCAGCATGAAGGCAGGAGCAATCTGTGCCAACTTCACCCCAGAAAGTAGGATTCCTGCAAGCCCTCGACTTGAGCGTGTGGGAATTTTCCTGGATGTCGAGCTGGAAGAAATCCGGTTTTTCGATGTTGGAAATGATGCGCTCATTTGTAGATACATTCCTGTCTCCTCGCTGGAGCCGTTTCGACCGTTTTTCCTTCTTAATCAGGCAGGAGAAGGTGATGGTGGTGTCCTGAGAATCTGCCCATGAGATATTGGGCTCTTCCTTGAAGCTTCATAAGGAAGTCAAACATACCTTTGGCCTGAAAACATCAGAATGATGGAGGGGACCAGACAGTATGCATAGTGCAAAGATTTGTCAAATATTGTTTTTTTTAATTAAATAATTGCTGTGTAAATTAATGCAATCATGGGGTACAGTGTGGTGTTTTCATATACAATTCGAAATATTTTCATTAAACTGGTTAACACAACCTTCATGTCATTTTCTTAGTTATTGTGTTCAGACGTTTATATTCTACTTTTAGAAAGAGTCACTTGTACCCTTGTAAGATAAACCACAGAGGTGGTCCCACCAATCACCCTCCCTCCACCCATCCACCCCCTTCCCCTCTTTTCCCCCTCCCCATTTTCTTAGCTTTCATATGAAAGCTATAAATTAGTTTCACAATAGTACTGAGTACATTGGACACTTTTTCTTCCATTCTTGAGATACTTTGCTAAGAAGAACATTTTCCAGCTCCATCTATGTAAACATGAAGGAGGTAAAGTCTACATCTTTCTTTAGGGCTGCATAATATTCCATGGTGTACATATACCACAATTTATTGATCCATTCTTGGGTCAATGGGCATTTGGGCTTCTTCCATGACTTAGCAATTATGAATTGGGCTGCAATAAGCATTCTGATACAAATATCTTTGTTGTAATGTGATTTTTGGTCTTCTGGATATATACCTAATAAAGGAATATTAGGATCAAATAGCAGGTCTATTTTTAGTTCTCTAAGTGTTCTCCAGACGTCTTTCCAAAAGGGACGTATTAGTTTACATTCCCACCAGCAGTGTAGAAGTGTTCCCTTTTCTCCACATCCATGCCAACATCTCTGGTTTGGGGATTTTGTGATATGGGCTAATCTTACTAGAGTTAGGTGATATCTCAAAGTAGTTTTGATTTGCATTTCTCTGATGATTAAGGATGGTGAGTATTTTTCCATGTATCTGTAGGCCATGCGCCTATCTTCTTTAGAGAAATTTCTTTTCAAATCCCTTGCCCATCCTGAGATGGGATCACTTGTTCTTTTCTTGCTAATACGTTTGAGTTCTCTATGGATTCTGGTATTAAACCTTTGTTGGAGACATAACCTGCAAATATCTTCTCCCATTGTGAGGGCTGTCTACTTTCTTTACTTACTGTGATCTTGGTTGTGCAGAAGGTTTTTAGTTTGAGCAGGTCCCAATAACGTATTTTTGATGTTGCTTCAATTGACCCAGGGGTCCTCATAAAATTTTCACCTTGGCTGATTTATTCAAGTGTTTTCCCTACACTTTTAGTATTTTTTTTAATTGAGTCATACCTGTGCACATTGATACTATCATGGGGCACAGTGGGTTGTTTCTATATACAATTTGGAATGCTTTCATCCAACTGGTTAACATAGCTTTCATGTCATTTTCTTAGTTGTTAAGACATTTATATTCTACATTTAGTAAGATTCACATGTACCCTTATAGGATAAATTGTAGGCATGCTCCCACCGGTCACCTCCCTCCACCCATCCTCCCCCCCTCCCCTCCCCTCCCTTTCCCTGTATTCTTGGGCTAAATCTTCTAGTATTTTTATAGTTTCATGTCTTAAGTTTAAATCTTTAATCAAGTGAGTGTCTGTCTTAGTCAATGGTGAAAGGTGTGGGTCCAGTTTCAGTCTTCTACAGGTTGCCAGTCAGTTCGCCCAGCACTATTTGTTAAATAGGGAATCTTTTCCCCACTCAATCTTTTTAATTGGGTTGTCAAAGATCAGGTAATGGTAAGTAGCTGTATTCATCTCTTCGCTCTCTATTCTGTTCCATACATCTACCTCTCTGTTTTTGTGCCAATATCATGCTGTTTTGATCACTATGGACTTGTAGTATAGTCTGAGGTCTGGTAGCATGATTCCTACTGCATTGTTTTTATTTCCAAGTAATGTCTTGGCTATTCAAGGTTTTTATCTAATTCCATATAAAATGAAGTATTATGTTTTCAAGATCTTTAAAGTATGACAGTGGAGCTTTAATAAGGATTGCATTAAAATTATATACTGCTTTGGGTAGTACGGACATTTTAACAATGTTGAGTCTTCTCAGCCGTGAGCATGGTATGTTTTTCCATTTGTTAACATTTTCAGCTATTTCTTTTCTTAGAGTTTCATAGTTCTCCTTATAAAGATCTTTCACATCCTTTGTTAGATAAACTCCCAAATATTTCATCCTCTTTGCACTACTGTAAATGGAATGGAGTCCTTGACCATTTTTTCAGCTTGGCTATTGTTGATGTACATAAAGGCTACAGATTTATGAGTGTTGGTTTTGTAAACTGTGATGCTACTATATTTCTTGATCACTTCTAAAAGTTTTATAGTAGAATCCCTGGTGTTTTCCAGGTATACAATCATATCCTCTGTGAAGAGTGAAAGTTTAATCTCTTCCGATCCTATATGGATACACTTGATCATCTTTTCTTCCCTAATTGCAATGGCTAAAACTTTAATTACAATGAAGCATTAGAGCAATGGAGACAATGGGCAACCTTGCCTAATTCCTAATCTGAGTGGAAATAACTTCAGTTTAACTCCATTCAATACAATATTGACTGTGGGTCTGCTGTAGATGGCCTCTATCAGTTTAAGAAATGTCCCTTCCGTACCAATTTTCTTAAGTGTACTGATCATGAAGGGATGCTGAATATTATCAAAAGCTTTTTCTGCATCAATTGAGAGAATCATATGGTCTTTTTTTTTAATTTGTTTATGCAATGAATTATATTTATAGATTTACATATGTTGAACCATCCTTGAGATCCTGAGATACAACCCACTTGGTCATGGTATATAATTTGTTTGATGTGTTGCTGGGTTCTGCTGGCTAGGATCTTGTTGAATATTTTCACATCAATATTCATTAGTGATATTGGTCTATAATTTTCTTTTCTTGTTGGGTCTTTTTCTGGTTTGGGGATCAAGGTGATCTTTGCTTCATAGAATGTGTTGGGTAATATTCCTTCTTTTTTTATATTTTGGAAAAGGTTGAGTAATATAGGTACTAGTTCCTCTTTAAAGGTTTGGTAGAATTCTGTCATGAAGCCATCTGGTCCCAGGTGTTTCTTTTTAGGGATATTTTTTATAGTTGATGCTATTTCAGAACTTGATATAGGCCTGTTCAACATTTCCATGTCATTCTGGCTAAGTCTTGGGAGGTTGCATGCTTCCAAGTATTGGACTATTTCCTTCAGATTTTCGTATTTCTGGGAATAAAGTTTCTTGTAATATTCATTAAGGATTTTTTTAATTTCTAAAGGGTCTGTTGTTATTTCATCTTTACCATTTCTGATTGATGAGGTTAGAGATTTTACTGTTTTTTTCTTGGTTAGGTTGGCCAAAGGTTTATCTATTTTTTTGTTTGTTTGTTTTCATCATGAAAAAAGTTTATTTACTTCACCTTTTCTTGGCCAAATCAATAGCTTTGGTCATTTGCACAAATATTCTATAATAAAGACTGGCTTTCTGTATTTATTTTTACAAGCAAATGAACTTTTTAATAACATGTTAGAGCTCTGATCTTAATTCCTGTGAGATCTGGGCTCTGAAGATGTAGGCTGGATATTGTCTAAGTCTGGAAGATGGCACCTATCAATTTGGTGACCCCATGATCTTTCCCAGCCCCTCCTGGCCCCTGAAGAGGTCACATGCATTTGTGGCAGAGACTGTATTATAAAAAAAGTTTGCCCCAAGTCAGCAAGTACACCTAGAACTCATTCCAATTCTAGGTGGCTCACAAGATAGATTACAGTTAATATGACACAAAAGTTACACTTTGAGGAGAAAAAAAAATACTATATAAAAAAAGAAAAAAGCTCTCCTTTGATCTAGATTGCAGAGGCCCCAAAATTTGTACACCACCATTCTCCATGACCAACTGTTCTCTGGGCTTTCTCAGTCTTCTTCAAGGTAGTTATATCCACTATTTGACTGGTGTTTAGGTACTTGGTTTGGCAGCTGCAGCCTAGTAATGTCTTCTTGCAGGACTCTAACCTCAAGTGTTTCATGAGTCCCAAATTCCAGGAAGCATGAAAAAAAAAAGCAAAGCACAAGAATATACTCCCAAACTTTACAATAATATCATAGTAACAAATGTGACCACATAACAGTAATATTCCTTCATGGTATTTAATTAAAACATGTCCTTTCCAAACTGAATGCACCTAGTAATCAGCACAAATGATGACCTAAGACTGAAATCAATCACCAGGATAGTACAGGAGATTTAGTGCTTACTGTGAAAATACAGATAGAAAAATAGGGGAAACAAAACAAAAGACTCCCTTGGTTTCAGCCTTTCCAAGCAGCCAGGCCTCCTCATCAGCTGAACAGTCTGTTAGCAACCTGAAGTACATGTGATGGAAATTCAATCACTACAACATAAGTTCTGAGTCTAAGAGTCTCACCCACTCGTTCATAATGGTATAAACTGCAGTAAGGTCATCTGAAATGCTCCCTTCTCATTAACAATCACACTTTTGTAGTATATACTTATGTTTTAGACTTTATCCCTCCCCCTGTGACTGAGCAAGTCTACATCCTGCCAATACTTTATTATGCGCAGTCTTGACACAACATAAAGAATTATTTTCTTCTAATAAGCAATGTAGAAAGAGTGAAATTATCTTTGTGAACAGCCACTCAGGGTTCTGCACTCCCTCTGCCCAGCACTGATGCCCTCCATCCCGAACTTTACTAACGCTCTCAGCTATCTCCCACCCAGGAGGCAAGGTGGGACCGCAAGTTCCCGAGCTGCTCTGCGACACTCGCAGCTGTCTATCTGCTGGAGGAGCTCCACCATCCTCCTGTCCATGCGTGCCACCTCCACGGCCTTTTTCTCCACCTTGGCGCACAGCTTCACCACTCTCTCCTCTGCCTCCTTGCGCTCAGTGAGCTCAGGATCCCCGGCGCTCTCCTCCGAGGCCTCCAACTCGCTCCTGATCTCCCTCAGCTTCCTGCGGGCCCTGCAGGGAGTCCGCACATGCTGGTGCTCAAGGGAGGTGAGGTCTTCGAGGCTCACGGCACTGTGGGTCTCAGGAGACAGCCCAGGTCATCCTCCGGTCCTGCCTTGTCTGCTGCTACCAGCCACATAACGCCGCTGTTCGGTCCTCGGCCGCATCAGGGCGACGACCAACAGTGCTTGGTAGCAGAGCTGAGCTCCCCAGTACCCCAGCTGTCGCTAGCAATACAGCTAGCAACAGGTTCCTTGAACTTTTCACAGAGAATAGGGAGTCCAAAATGGGTTTACAGCCGTTTGCCAGAGCCGGGCAACTTGCGGCCAGGTTTATCTATTTTATTGACATTTTCAAAAAACCAACTTTTTGATTTATTGATCTGTTCTACAATCCTTTTGTTCTCAATTTCACTTAATTCTGCTCTAATTTTGGTTATTTTGTTTCTTTTGCTGGGTTTGGGATTGGAATGTTCTTCCTTTTCCAGTTGGTTGAAATGTCCCATCAAGTTGTTAACTTCCTCTCTTTCCCTTCTCTTGAGGAAGGCTTGCAATGCTATAAATTTCCCTCTTAGAACTGCCTTTCCAGTATCCCAGGGGTTCTGAGAACTCAGATATGATAATCTTCATTATCATTTTGTTCTAAAAATTTGGTAATTTCCTTCTTGATCTCATCTCTGACCCATCTATCATTCAGCATAAGGTTATTTAGCTTCCATGTTTTTGTACGAGTCTGCAGATTCCTGTTGTTGCTGAGTTCAACTTTTATTCCATGATGGTCTGAGAAGATACATGGAATAATTTCTATTCTTTTAAATTTGCTGAGGTTAGACTTATGATCTAAGATGTGGTCGATTTTGGAGTATGTTCCATGGACTGGTGAGAAAAATGTATATTCAGTTTTGGTAGGATGAAATGTTCTGTAGATATCTGTCAAATCCAAAAGTTGAATAGTTAAATTTAAATCTAAAATTTCTTTGCTAAGTTTCTTTTTGGAGGATCTATCCAACACTGCTAAAGGAGTGTTAAAATCTCTGACTATGATGGAGGTGGGAGAGATCAAGTTGTTCATGCCTGTCAGAGTATCTCTTATAAATTGAGGTGCATTCTGGTTGAGTGCATAGATATTGATAATTGAGATCTCATCGTATTGAGTATTGCCCTTAACAAATATAAAGTGGTCATCTTTATCTTTGGTTACTTTTGTTGGTTTAAAACCTATTGTATCTGTGAATAAAATTGCAACACCTGCTTTTTTCTGTTTCCATTAGCTTGGAATATAGATAACCATCCCATCACCCTGAGTCTATATTTGTCTTTTAAGGTAAGATGAGATTCTTGTATACAGCAGATGTCTGGTCTGAGTTTCTGTATCCAATCAGCCAACCTATGCCTCTTTAGAGGACAATTTAAGCCATTCACATTCATTGAAATTATTGATAAGCCTGGTAACATTTTGGGCATCAAGTTGCTTGAAAGTCCAGTAGACATTTTTAATCCTTTTGCCATTGTGGAAGTTGGAATTTGATCAAAAGTTTCTGAGTGGGTTTACTTTTGTGGTGGAGGATTGCACTGGTCATTAT
>NW_003852397.1:8337039-8368835 GCF_000181295.1 Otolemur garnettii | reverse complement strand
TTTCTCCATCATAGATGAAACTCAGTTTAGTTGGATACAGGATCCTGGGTTGAAAGTTATTTTGTTTTAGGAGATTAAAAGTTGATGACCATCCTCTTCTAGCCTGAAAGGTTTCAGCAGAGAGATCTGCAGTCTTTCTAATATTCTTCCCCTTGTAGGTTATGGTTTTCGTACATCTGGCTGCTTTTAGAATTTTCTCTTTCATATTAACTTTCATAAAGTTAATTATGATGTGCCTAGGGGATGTCTTATTCAGGTTGAGTCATACTGGGGTTCTGAAACTGTCTGCTATCTGAATTTCAGAATCTCTTGGCATATCTGGAAAGTTCTCTTGCATAATTTCATGAAGAAGAGCTGCTGTGTTTTGTGAAGCAAGTCCGTCGCCTTCAGGGATTCCTATAAGGCGAATATTAGTTTTCTTCCAATTATCCCAGAGCTTTCCAAGAGAATGATCTGTTTTTGCGTGCCATTTCTCTTCATCTTTGAGCACTTGGGTTCATTCAAAAGCTTTCTCTTCTATGTCAGAGATCCTTTCTTCTGCCTGCCCCACTCTGTTAGCAAGGGATTCTACCGAATTTTTCAGATTCTTGAGGGCTGCAAACTCTTGCCTCAATATATCAAAAACATTGGTCATTTTATCTTTGAAATTGTTGAATTCTTGAGACATCATTTGAATAATTCCTTGAAATTCTAATTCCCTCCTTTCCTCCATTCAGTTGATCTTATTTGCTATCCAGGCTCTGAACTCGGTATCTGACATCTCAACCATCTGTTTATGGATGGAGTCTTCAGTTGCATCTGCCATGTCCTTCCTTGGAGGGGTTGATCTACTTTGGTTATTCATGTTGTGGGAGTTTCTCCTCTGATTCTGCCCCATGCTTAATTTACACCATTTGGCTTTCCTCCTAGAGCTTTACCAAGGAACTATTCAGCACTATGGCCTGAGAAACTGGGGGCTTCCTTGGTTTGGTGGGGATAAGTTGCTCTGTCTTATTTTTAGCTGGTCTCTTTTCTACCTTAGTAAATCAGTTACTCTGGGTTGAAGTCTCAGCTGTGGAGAAATATCAGCAATTAAGTCACCCTGTCCCCCCACAGACAACAATTGGAAAATGAAAATCATAGCTTCCCACAACCACACACCCAGGGTAGCACTTTGGATAGTCCTCAGGTGATTGGCCCAGTCCAAGAGGTCCAAATCAATTGTCCCAGTCAGCACAGGTCTCAGGTGGGGAAGTTCAAAGAGTCCCTGCAATTAGATAGCTGGGGTCTGCTGGCAGCTCAGGTATGACTAGCTCCAGTGCTTCATGAGATCAGAAGGACCAACCCAGCAAATAATTAGTCTGGGAAGGTTGATGCCTCCTTCCCCACCTTGCATATCTGTCAGACCCAGTCACTGGTAACCCTAGTGGGGCTGGGGCTGTGACCCAGTTCCCCCTAATGTGCAAATGCCCCAGGTGCTTACACCTGCCTGAATCAGAGAGAGATCTATGTCTCCTCAGCCAGGTATCTGTTTCTGGCCACTATCTGGCAGGGGAGGTGAGGCCTGACAACCTTGAGTGCTTAAAGGAGGCAGGCGGTTTACTCAGTTCCAGCCCTGCCCCTGATTGATGCTGCTGGCAGAACAGCACAACTTTGCTGAGTTTGTTTCTGTCCTGGCTGTCAGATGCTGCTTGAGGTGACAGAAACCACAACTCTGTTCCGGGCAGTGGCAAGCAGTTGGAGCTCACACTGAGCTGTCAATTCTTGCCTCTGCCTGCCCGCCTTTGTCTCAGCTAAGATCCTCTAGGGGCCAGGTGCATCTCAGCCTCAGTAATGTGGAGCTCTGGCGCAGCCCATCCCTGGAAGTCTGCTTGCTGTGCGCGTATTCTAGTCCCCGGGCTCCTTTACTCACATCAAAGATCCGTCCTCCAGTAGCTGCCACTGGAGAAGGTGCCTGGCTTCCTCTGGTTGCCCAGAGAAGCAGGACATGTCTGGGATAGCCACCCCAGGGAGCATGAGCCTTATTGTTGCTGCTGCTGCTGTTGTTCTACTCCTAGGGGCACTGCCACCACTCCTGAATGATTCCCTCTCTGGTAACCATCCTTTCCTTACTCCTGTGCCACAGAATCAGCACAGACAAGCAAGGGCCCTTCCCCTGTCCACACCTCTCGAGAAAATGCCCAAGATTCTGGACTCCATGTGAGACAGGCTTCCAGACCTCAGGGTAAGAGTAGAGGGGAATGCTAAAAGTTCAGAGTTGCAAGTAGAGAGTATATAAAGTTTTATAGAGTTTTATGCCTGGCAGGACAGTGCCATGGCACCCCAGTATGGGTAGGAGGTCCAGTTTATTAGAGGGTCTCTCCTGTGGGATGGAATGGGAGGACATTTGGATTCTGCTCGCTTATTTGTATGGAGTTTACTATGAGCTCTTCTCATGGGGGAGGGGACTCCTATCAGCTTGGTGATGGATTCAGTACCTTTTGTTTGTATCTTTGGGTTCGCAGTGCACCTCAGCAAGGATGTTATGCATTCTTCAACCTTCTCTCTTGGCTCAGCTCCAAACCATCTTTTACATATTGTTAAGGGTATTTTCTTGAGTCTGTAGCGACAATTATTTAGATTTGTTTGTGGTAAATATTTTAAGCTTGCAGGTAAATAACTGTGAGATATTTGGGAATGTTATGAAGCAGAAGAAGCCTCAGTTTTCTAGTCTGTAAATCGGGATAATTATATCTCTCAGTCAAATAGCTGTCATGATTAGAGACATCTCTGTAGTAACATTTCTAGCAAATTATCAATAGAGAGTAATATGTTATAAGTTAACTAGATACCAAATTTAATGGATAGAAACTGTCTTTTTTATCTCATGGGTTTTTTTTTTTTTTTTTTTTTGTACAATTCCTGCTCATAGGCATCTGTAGACAAAGAATCAGATAGAACTAATGCTCTGGGAAGGCATAAAATTTCAGAGAGAGGGAAATAAGTCCTGGGGAAAACTAAATTTCTCATTTTTATTTTCTCTGAAACATAGTTTCCTGAGAGACAAGGAACTATGACCAAGGCATATTGTGAGTGGTGATTCATATTGTACTGGGATTTATCTTTTGCCCATTTCAACAATTGACCTGTTGTGTAGTTGTCCATATAGTAGGGTACATATGATAACCATGAAGATGCTAATAGGTTTAATTAAATGTCAAGTTTATAAAATAGCAACAGATTCCAATACTTCTGGAATCAATTATATAAAGGATGAAATGACTGTTCTGAAGATTGGATCCCTGAACATCTGCCCAGGAGATGCAGGTTTACTTGCAAAACCACTCTGTACATTCTGAGATGAAAGGCCATTTCCCAGCCAGCCTAAACTTCAGATCACTGTGCTGATTTTTGATTTGTAAGAATTACTTATCAACCATGTTAACTCATTAATGTGTATTCATCATAAATTTGTTTTAAAAGTTATGTTTGGATTTGTATTAGTTGAATTTACATTTTCTTGCAAATTTATAAAATGGAGGGGAATTCTGGGAAGATGGCCAACTGGTAGCAACTCTCGGCAGAGGATCCAGACCAGAGAAAGAATAACTGGACAGAATCAGGCTCTATGAAGCCAAAGGTGGGGAGCTGACCCAAGAAAGAAGTTGAGCAAGCTGTAACTCCAAGGAAGAGCTTTCAAAAAACAAAGTTCAGGTACAAATCCCATGGACTACCTTTCATTTAACCTCACTGGGGAGAGCTGCTAAACTCCAGGTCTCTTTCTTCAAGAAGGTCCCACTTATGAACCTAGACACCACCCTGCCAGGAATAAAATTGAAGAGATATTTTTCCCTAAAGTCCAAACTCCCAGTCCACCCTTCCCCCTCACATGGAAGTCTGAAGTTCTGCACCCTGTAGAGCACAGAGTGTTTGGTCTTCTCCTGAGAGATCTGGGTATAGTGTGGACTGCCAACCATCAGGATGGAATCTGTGACTAAAGGGGAAGAAAGTGGGTGAGGGAAGAAAGGGACACTTGGCAGGACGAGGAGCAGTCCCCTGGTTATGAGTGTGCCTGGCCAGTGGTGGTGTTGACCCCCAGTTTGGACTATGTCTGGTGAGATGGGGTGCAGAAATCCTGGCTCTGTCAGCACCCGCACAGGGACAGTGGTGGCCCTATGTGGACTGAGTTTGGCAGAGAGGGCTGATCCCCAGCCCCTGCTGGGCCTGTGAGCAGAGGCTTGCTAGGTGTGGACTGAGACTTGAGAGCAAGGGCATGGTCCTCCAATTCCAACAGAGCCCTTGAGCAGTGGCTTGCTGGGTATAAACCAAGATCTGAGGGCTATGGTATGGTCTCCATCTCCAGTGGGGCTGGTGAGAAGAGGCTTACTGGATGAGGACTAAGACTTGTGGGCAGGGCACAGTGACCTGACTCTAATAGAGCCTATGAAAAAAGGCTTGCCAGGCAGTGGACTGAGACTCACAGGTTGGGGCATGGTCCCCTGACTTCAACTGGTCTGGCAAGCAGAGGCTAGCTGGGTATGGACTAAGACTGGAAGGCAGATGAGTAGTCCCCTGACTCCCACTGGTCTTGCAAGCAGAGGCTAGCTGAGTGTGAACTGAGACCAGAAGGCAGGTTCATGGCCCCTGGCTCTAACTGGGCCTGTGAGCAGAGAAGTGAACAACAGTGTGGACTGAGTCTGGTGGGCAGGAGTGTGGATCCCTGGCTCCAATTGTCCTGTTGGAGACCTTTGAAACCCTCTCTGTTGAGGAGGGTTTGCACTGCGTGAGACAATTTAATTGGAACCCATGTCTGGGGCTGTCTACTGGGAGACATTCTGAGGTTGATCCTCGAATTTCTGTAGCAGAAAATAACTAAAGGGTGGGGGCGGGATGCTACAGCTGTTTGTATGTCTTCACAGTCAAGATTTAAACCTAATACTGTGGCTTCTTAGGATAGGGTAGAGGTTAGCTGATATCAAAACAAAGCTAGCTTGTGCTATCTCACCAAGTAGATCCTCAGAGTCTCTGGCCAAAACTCTGAAAGGGGCCTTTGTAAGGTTGTAGGAGATAAGCCACAAATACAAAGCCTAGCACTTTGGTAAGGGGCTATCTGTACTACCTGGAAACCCCAATTCAATCTCACCCTACCAGTTCCAATAACCAAACAGTGGAAAATAAACATGTTGTGGACCCAACAGAATTACTCTGGCAACATGAATAACCAGAGTAGATCATCCTCCCCCTGCCCCCAAGAAATGACAAAGGAGACACAACTGAAGATGCCATGCATAGACAAATGGCAGCAATGTCAGAAGTTGAATTCAGAATTTGCATCACAAATAAGATAAATAGAATGGAAGAAAAGATAGAAATTGAATTCTAAAGAGTAGTTCTAAAGTTATCTCAAGAAATTAATGAATTCAAAGCCCAAGTCACTAAAGATATGGAGATATGGAGATAATGGGAAAAGAGATAGCAGAGCTCAAGGAAATGAAAAAGTTAGTTGAGGACCTCCAAAATACAGTAGAATCCCTCAGTAATAGAGTCAACCAGTCAGAAGAAAGGATCTCTGAAACTGAAGACAAAGCTTTTGAACACTCCCAAACACTCAAAGAGGCAGACAAATGGAGAGAAAAAACTGAACATTCCCTGAGAGAGTTGTGAGATCACTCCAAAAGATCATACATTTGTCTTATAGGAATTCCTGAAGGAGAAGAGGATGGTCCTAAAAGCACAGATACTCTACACCAAGAGATTTTGGAGGAGAATTTCCCAAGCATTGCAAGAGATACAGCATTTCAGATAGCAGATGATTTCAGAACCCCAGCAAAACTCAATCCAAATAAAGCATCTCCTAGACACATTATGATTAACTTTGCCAAAGTTAAGACAAAGGAGAAAATTCAGATGTAAGAAAAGCATCACCTATAAAGGGAGAAGTATCAGAATTACTGCAGATCTCTCAGCTGAAATGTTTCAAGCTAGAAAAAGATGGTTATTGACCTTAAATCTCCTAAAACAAAACAACTTCCTGCCCAGGATCCTGTATCCAGCTAAACTGAGTTTCATTTGTGATGGAGAAATCAAATACTTTAATGACATAGACATGTTGAAGAAATTTGCCATAACTAAACTAGCTCTCCAAGATATTCTCAGGCCCATCCTCCACAATGACCAGCATATTGCTCCACCTCCAAAGTAAATTCACCCTGAATTTGTTGAACAAAACCCAACTTCCACAGTGGTGAAAGGATTAAAAATGTCCACTGGATATCCAAAAATCATGACACCACAAACACAAACAGGCTTATCAATTCTCTCAATTAATGTGAATGGTTTAAATTGCCCACTAAAGAGGCATAGGCTGGCTGAATGGATACATAAACACAGACTGGATATCTGTTGTATACAAGAATCTCACCTTATCTTAAAGGATAAAAATAGACTCAGGGTGAAGGGATGGACTTGTATAATACAGGCAAATGGAAACCAGAAAAAAGAAAGATAAGGAAGCTCATACATACTTGTCAAGGGAAATACCCAACATGAAGAGATTTCAAAAATTAACATTTTTGCACCCTATCAGAATGCTCCTCAATTCATAAAGCAGACCCTAATGGATATGAATAACTTGATATCTTCCTGCACTATAATAGTTGGACATTTTAACATCCCTTTGACAGTTCTGGATAGATCCTGCAAGAAGAAACTAAACAAAAAAATATTAGACTTAAACCTGACCCTAGAACAAATGGACCTTACAGACCTCTACAGAACATTTCACTCTAATAAAACTGAATATACATTCTTCTCATGAGCTCACAGGTCATTCTCCAAAAGAGATCATATCCTAGGACACAAGTATAACCTCAGCAAATTTAAAAGTATAGAAATGATTCCTTGTATCTTCTTGGACCACCATGGAATAAAAGTTGAACTCAATAGCAATGGGAATCTTCATACTCAAACAAAGTCATGGAAGCTAAATAATCTTAGGCTGAATGATAGCTGGGTCAAAGATGAGATTAAGAAGGAAATCACCAAATTTTTGCAACAAAATTCTAATGAAGACACAAATTATCAAAACCTGTGGGATACTGCAAAGGCAGTCCTAAGAGGGAAATTTATAGCATTGGAAGCCTTCATCAAGAAAACAGAAAGAGAGGAAGCCAACAACTTAATGGATCATCTCAAGCAACTGGAAAAGGAAGAACATTCCAACCCCAAACCCAGCAGAAGAAAAGAAATAACCAAAATTAGGGCAGAGTGAAATGAAATTGAAAACAAGAGAATCATTCAGAAGATCATTGAAACAAAAAATTGGTTTTTTGAAAAGATAAATACAATTGATAAACCTTTGGCCAACCTAACAAGAAATAGAAAAGTAACATCTCTAACATCATCTATCAGAAACCATAAAGGGGAAATAACAACAGACACTTCAGAAATTCAAAAAATCCTCAATGATTACTACAAAAATCTCTATTCCCAGAAATATGAAAATCTGACAGAAATGGACCAATAGCTGGAAGCATGACACCTTCCTAGACTCAACTAGAAAGAATTAGAAATTTTAAATTGACCTATATCAATCAACAATACAGAATCTCTCAAAAAAGAAAAGTCCAGGACCAGATGGCTTCACATCTGAATTCTATCAAACCTTTCAAGAGGAACTAGTACCTATATTATACAACCTTTCCCAAAGCATAGAAAAAGAAGAAATAGTTCCCAACACATTCTATGAAGCAAATATCACCCTGATCCCTGAAGCAGGAAAGGATCCAACAAAGAAAGAATATTATGGACCAATCTCTAATGAATATTAATGCAAAAATATTCAATAAGATCTTAGCGAAGAGAATTCAACAAACATCAAAAAAATTATATACCATGATCAAGTTGGTTTTATTCCAGGGTTCCAGGGTTGGTTCAACATATGCAAATCTATAAATATAATACATCATATCAATCAAATAAAAAACAAAGACCATATGATTCTCTCAATTGATGCAGAAAAAGCCTTTGATAATATCCAGCATCCTTTCATGATCACAACACTTAAGAAAATAGGCATAGGGTGGCACCTGTGGCTCAGTGAGTAGGGCGCTGGCCCCATATACCAAGGGCGATAGGTTCAAACCCAGCTCCGGCAAAACTGCAACAACAAAAAATAGCCAGGTATTGTGGTGGGTGCCTGTAGTCCCAGCTACTCAGGAGGCTGAGGCAAGAGAATCACTTAAGCCTAAGAGCTGGAGGTTGCTGTGATCTGTGACACCACAGCACTCTACCGAGGGCAACAAATGAGACTCTGTCTCTAAAAGAAAGAAGAAAAAGAAAATAGGCACAGAAGGGACATTTATTAAAGGATATAGGCCACCTATAGCAAACCCCAACCAATATCATATTGAATGGTATAAAATTAAAAACATTTCCACTCAGATCAGGAATGAGGCAAGGATGCCCACTGTCTCCACTGCTATTCAACATAGTAATGGAAGTCTTAGCCATTGCAATCAGGCAAGAGAAGGCCATCAAGAGTATCCAAATAGGGTCAGAGGAGGTCAAACTCTCACACTTTGCTGATGATCTGATCTTATACCTGCAAAATGCCAGGGACTGAACTTCAAACTCTTAGAAGTGATCAAAGAATACAAGTGATCAAAGGATACAAAATCAATACTTACAATTCAGTAGCCTTTATATATGCCAACAATAGTCAAGGTGAAAAAATAGTCAAGGACTCTATTCCTTTTACAACAGTGCCAAAGAAGATGAAATATCTGGGAATTTACCTATCAAAGGACATGAAAGATCTCTATAAAGAGAACTATGAAACTCTGAGAAAAGAAATAGCTGAAGATGTTAACAAATGGAAAAACATACCATGCTCATGGCTGGGAAGAATCAACATTGATGAAATGTCCAAACTACCCAAAGCAATATACAGATTTAATGCAATCCCTATTAAAGCACCATTGTCATACATTAAAGAACTTGGAAAAATTGTACTTCATTTTATATGGAATCAGAAAAAACCTCAAATAGCAAATGCATTATTTAGAAATAAGAACAAATCAGGAGAAATCATATTACCAGACCTCAGGCTATGCTATAAATCTATAGTGATAAAAACATCATGGTACCGGCACAAAAACAGTGGTAGATTTATGGAACAGAATAGACAACTAAGAGATGAACCCAGCTACTTCATCTTTGAATGACACAATCTTAGGGTAGGACCTATGCCCCTGAGTGGGCGGGGACTATGTCTCAGGCACCATAAAAGGGCAGTGTATTCTAGCACAAAGACAGAGGCGACCAGCCAGGAGCCAAAGAGTTGCAGCCTTGGGATCTCCAAGACCTCCCCTGGAAATCTCCAAGTCAAGCTCAGTTTTCTTCCTGTCAGTGTTCCACTTCTCTGTTTGACTACAATTGTTTTTCTGATCCCCTTACCTTTGTATTTTAGAAAAGAAGAGAAAGGGCCAGTTTTGTCCCATGTAAGGCAACTTTTTCACTTTTCTCTCAAACATCTAACATCCTCATTTAAATTCATTACATACATTCATTACATTAAATGTTTACATATGTTAGCTGAGCTTTGGGGGTGCATGCTTAAAGATACTTCGGAGGCTGAGGCAAGAAGATTGCTTGAACCCAAGAATTTGAGGTTGTTGTGAGCTATGATGCCATGCCTACTGTGTACAGGGCACAGAGCGAGACTCTGTCTCACAAAAATAGATAAATGAATAAGAAGTAAATGAATAAATATAAATTTTTACATATGAACTTCAGGTTGCTTTGCATACATACCTGTATTTTAATGTTTTCTGCTACCATGTAGGTGCCAATTTTAAAAATTGTTCCTTTTTACTTTCTAATTTTATATCTTAAAGACTTTTCTGAGTTTTCAACTAAATATATATACCACTTGTAAAAGCTGTATCATCCTTAACTGAGTCATTGCATTGTTTCTGATCATTGGAGATCCGTAATTTTGTAGTTAACACTAAAAGGAAGAACTTGTAAATGTAGAAATTTCCTTTTAAAAACTTATTTTCTTGGATACCTTCCATGGTGAGATAGGCAACCTCATTTAGTTCTCAAGTCCTATGTCAGATTTGCCATAAAGGAATGGTAGCCATAGCAAGAGGCTTCTGGGGGCCCCAGGCGTTATAGAGCTTCAGGTGACAGGAGGGCCTCTTCCTTGTGAGGAGCATCTTTCTGGTTCATGTTCATGTGCAGAATTTATTTTATTTTATTTTATCTTATTTATTTTATTTAATTTTTTTTTTTTTTTGAGACAGAGTCTTACTATGTCACCCTCGGTAGAGTATCATAGCATCACAGCACACAGCAACCTCAAACTCTTGGGCTTAAGTGATTCTCTTGCCTCAGCCTCTCCAGGAGCTGGGACAACAGGCACAGCACCCACCTATTTTTTTGTTGCAATTGTCATTGTTGTTTAGCAGGCCTGGGGCGGGTTCAATCCCACCAGCCCCCACGCATGTGGTCGGCGCCCTAACCACTGAGATACCAGTGCCAACCAGGTGCAGATTATTTGAGAGAAGTTAATGACAATGATTATAACATTTGTATGCATGTTGGCTTGAGGCTAGGTTATTTCTCTCAGAGTGCATGAAAGCATTTCATCAAACGATACTTTGTCCTTAATGATTCTATTCCTGGCATCTCATTCACTCTGTAGTGGAGTTTGAAGGTTTGACTCACATGTGATCCCTTTGTTTGAAATTCTATGGGTCCCTTAGTCACTTTTCTGGGATAAATCCAGCAGAACATGGTTTACCTTTATGATTGGATTTAGATACTGATAATTTTTTTCTCAACCTGCAGGTTCGCAGAAATACGAATTAGGATAGTGACCTCACTCTCAGATCTTGTTAAAGACCTAGCTAGGCTCAGCTCCCATAAGGATAAGCATTGGGCCCAGCAAACACATCATCTAGACATCTGCAGACAAGTAAGCGGCCCTGTGTCTTTCTTGTGCTTGCCTAGATTTTTGATAGATTTGATAGCTTTTCTCACAGATGATTACATTACTAAGATTCTGTAGTGAGTTAGTGTCACTTCCATACACAAATGAAAATATTTATATAACCTAATTTTTGTATTGGATCTAGCTACATCCTGATATTGAGGATCGGATTGTGTTTGAAGATTTCTAAGAACTCCCAAGAAGCAGATAAAGCGTCATTTCAGTTCAGTTGCCTGCCAAGGAGTGATCCTGGGGACCACGGCCAAAAGTCTGTATGCAGAGGCAACCCACTCAGTTTGCCTGGATTTATTCACCAATCCCTTCTCCTTGTCTTGTGGGCACACCTTCTGTTGGTATTGCATCCAAACTTTGGCATTGGAAAGGGAGGATTGGAAACTGACTTGCTCCATGTGCCGAGCAGCCACAGAGAAACCTCCCTTGGAAGAATGGCAGATGAGAACGCCAACCCAGCACATTAAGCAGCATGGGCCCCTCCTGGAGCACATGATGCAAGTGAGCCTTGAGCTCCAGCGGTTTCAGGAAGATATGAGCCTGGACACAGCCACCGCCAGCTCCCTTCTTGTTGTCTCCGAGGACCTAAGGAGCGTCCAGTGTGCAAAGAGCCATCAGGACATGAAGGAAGATCCCAGGAGATTCACCCACCTAGCCTGTGTCCTGGGTACACCCAGCTTCTCCAGTGGCCAACATTACTGGGAGGTGGACGTGGAAGAGGTGAGGGAGTGGTCTCTGGGTGTCTGCAAGGAGTCGCTTGACAGAAAGGCAGAGCGATTTATCCTCTGAGCGTGGCTTCTGGGTAACCAGCATAAAGACAGGAGCAATCTGTGCCAAAATCATCCCAGAAAGTAGAATGCAAGCCCTTGACTTCAGCATGTGGGAATTTTCCTGGATGTCAAGATGGAAGAAATCCGGTTTTTCAATGTTAGAAATGACACCCTCATTTATATATACAGAGGGCGTATATATTATATATACGGAGGGCATATATATATGTGCCCTCTCCTTGCTGGAGCGTTTTCGACCATTTTTTCTTATTGAGCTGCCAGGAGAAGGTGATGGTGGTGTCCTCAAAATCTGCCAATGAGAAATTGAGCTCTTCCTAGAAGCTTTATAAAGGAGTCAAAGAGATCTATGGTCTGAAAAAGGTCAGGATGCTCAAGGACCAGACAGTATACTGTAATGGAAAGACTTGTCAAATGTTGTTAAGTGAATTTTGTAGACTCTGTAGTGACAATGATATAGATTTGTTTGTGGTAAATATTTTAGGTTTGTGGGTGAATAGCTATGAGATATTTGGGGATGTCATGAAGCACAAGAAGCCTCAGTTTTCTAGGCCACAAATTGAGGTAATTATATCTCTCAGTCAAATAGCTGTCATGATTACAAACATCTCTGTAGTAACATTTCTAGCAAATCTTTAATACAGAGCAATAGGTTATAAGTCAACTAGATACTAAATTTTATGGATAGAAACTGTTTTTATGTTATGGCATTTATATATTTATTTATTTATTTATTATTGAATCATAGCTGTGTACATTAATGCAATCCTGGTGTATGATGTGCTGGTTTTATATACAATTTGAAATGTTTTCATCAAACTGGTTAACAGCCTTCATGGCATTTTCTTAGTTATTGTGTTAAGGCATTTATACCCTACACCTAGTAAGTTTCACATGTACCCTTGTAAGGTGCATTGTAGGTGCGGTCCCACCAATTACTCTCCCTTCACCCATCTTCCCCTACCACTCCTCTCCCTGTCCCCTTTCCCCTTCTTCTTGGGCTATAATTGGGTTATAGCTTTCATAAGAAAGCTATAAATTGGTTTCATAGTAGGGCTGAGTACATTTTCTTCCATTCTTAAGATACTTTGCTAAGAAGAATGTGTTCCAGCTCCATCCATGTAAACATGCAAGAGGTAAAGTCTCCATCTTTCTTTAAGGCTGCATAATATTCCATGTTATGCATAATATTCCATATTAAGGTTCCATAATATTCCACAATTTATTGATCCATTCATGGGTTGATGGGCACTCCATGACTTAGCAATTACGAATTGGGCTGCAATAAACATTCTGGTACAAATATCTTTGTTATGTGATTTTTGGTCTTCTGTATATATACCTAGTAGAGGAATTGTAGGATCGAATGGCAGGTCTATTTTTAGATCTCAAAGTGTTCTCCAAACATCTTTCCAAAGGAATGTATTAGTTTGCATTTCCACCAGCAATGTAGAAGTGTTCCCTTTTCTCCACATCTACACCAACACCTCTGGTTTGGGGATTTTGTGATATGGGCTAATCTTACTGGAGTTAATTGATATCTCAAAGTAGTTTCGATTTGCATTTCTCTGATGACTAAGGATGATGAACTTTTTTTCATGTGTCTGTAGGCCACAAGTCTGTCTTCTTCAGAGAAGTTTCTCTTCAAGTTCCTTGACCACCCTGAGATGGGATCACTTTTTCTTTTCTTGCTAATACGTTTGTGTTCTCTGTGGATTCTGGTTAGTAAACCTTTGTCAGAGACATAACCTGCAAATATCTTCTCCCATTCTGAGGGTTGTCTGCTTGCTTTACTTACTGTGTTCTTGGCTGTGCAGAAGCTTTTTAGTTTGATCAGGTCCCAGTAGTGTATTTTTGATGTTGCTTCAATTGCCTAGGGGGGTCCTCCTCATAAAATAATCACCCAGGCTAAATTTTTTTTTAAATAACTCTTTAATCATATGCACATAAGAGGGATAAAGGGAAACAACAGTCTGACTGGGGAAGGGAGTAGGGTATTCTTCCTTTGCCCCAGTGTCTGCTTGGCACAGTTCTGAGATCACACACAATTTGGGGGTGGGCTGGGAAGTAGAATAAGGGAGAGGATTGAAGAGACAAAGGCAAGGAGGGAGAGGACAGGTGTGCAGTAGTCTCAGGCAGTGGACTCTAACACAGATTCCCTCAGTACAAGGTCCCAGTAGTGTTCAGCCCCATGCTTTTTGAAATGCTCACGAGCCACATTCTTTGTAGGGCACTGTTTGAACTTCACCTCTCCAAAGCTCCGGTCTTTGGCTGTACCCTCCCAGACTAGTACACATTTGTTGGTTTTCTTCACAGCTTTCTCATCAGAGTCCTCATCATCATCTCCCTTCGTGTTAGATGTCTGTTCATCCCACTTTATCCGATGCAGCATAAGACGCTTAAATTTATTCTGGGCATTGGGGCCCCTTTCTACTACTACCACGTTGACGTCCTTGTGCAGGAACACCACCCCTGTCAGGTACAGTTGCCCAGCATTGGCCTCAATCTTGAACTTCTTGGCTGGGTTGCTCAAATTTCAAACTCTATATACAGATATGTGTACCCCCTGTGAAATGTCTTCTTTAAGCTTTTTAATTTTCTTGACCTTTCTCTGTTCTGCTGTAAGTTTTCGGGCAGTGTTGGCCTCTTCATGTGCTTTCTGTCTTTTTGCCATTTGAGCTTTGACATGGGCTTCTACCTTCATGGGGTCTTGAACAGCTTCTGTGCCTAATACTCACATCAGATTAGAAATTCTCACTTTGGGTTCTGGAGGAGGCATCAAGCCCAGCCTGACTTTCTCTTGTAGTTCTTTCTGCTCTTCTCTCCTTGTCTGCTTTCGAAGTTTCTTCTGTTCCTTCTTGGTAAGATATACCCCCAGAGTAACTGGTGTGTCATTGTTAACTGGAGGATTAAGCTGAGCTGGATGTTCGACAAGATTTGTGATTCCAAAATAATCTTCTCTCTTGGGATTTTCCTCTGTAAGGTCAAAGCCATTGGGGATGACGTAAGAGTCCCACCACTCAACTTCAAGGATATCGCCTTCCTTTAATTCCTTTTTAGGAGTAATGAGGGCAAGCATAGTGGAAGTATGGATGCCCATTTTTTGAGCTGCTTGTGAGATCTCTGCCTGCAGCTTCTCCAGTTGAGCCTTGGTCCGTAATCACTGAGCAATCTTCTCAAATTTGCCTTTGTCATGGAATTTAAAAGTTCATCTCTGGCGGTGGGAAGGGGCAATTGAAACTCGGAGGTCAAAAAACATATTGGACTCCATATCTTCTGATGGCTTTTCTTTTAGCTGTTGCTTGAATTGTGCCCTTTTCACAGCATGAATATTGGCTTTAAGAGTAGGCATGCGATGTGTCAGCTCAATCTCCTTGCCTGTTGCATCTACAGTGCAACTCTGCTCATCTAGGATCAGTGGTGTAGGTTTAGTTTGGTCTTTTAAATCCACCTTCAGGGGAGCAATGCCCATAGCATGGAGATTAGCCAGGCCCACCATGTTGGCGTTGCCAGTGAGTTCTGGCTTCAGTGCCAGCTGGGCTTGGATTCGAGCTTGTAGTTCAGCTGCTTTCCTTGCCTTCTCAATGACATTATTCATGAAAGTGGCAGCCTGGGAGGGCTGAATAGTGTTGCCAATTGGAAGTCGCTCTGGTTGGGAGGAAGAAGGAGTCTTCGGCTGCGGTGTATGGGGACTAACGAAGCTCAGTTGTTTTTTTCTCTCCTCAATTTGTTGTGTCGCTGCTTCCATCATCTGTTTGATCTAAAGCTTAGTCAGCATGCCCGGGCTCTCTGATGGAGGACCAGGGATCACTTCTGGCTCTTCTTCCACCTCCTCAAAATGGGGTATTCATTGCTTCTTTACTCCCGAAGATTCTTTGAAAACCTCAGAGTCATCACCAAACACTCCTTTAGCTCTTGTTTTCTGCTCCTATCACTGCTGGACTTGGAATACCTAGAGCTTTGGCCTTCCTCCACAGCCTCAAATAGTTTGTCCACAAATTGGAGAGTAGAATCATCAAGAAAAGGTTTCAGATGGTCGACTGCCTTTTTCTTGTCCATGCCCTTCCCCACACAGTTCAGTGCTGCTGTTACCACTGTGGGCTCTGAGAAACCCAATACTCTCTTCACTATGGTCTCTATCCATGGTTTCAGTTCATCCAGCTCCCTCTTAGACAGTGTCATTGTTCAGGAGAAGGAAAACAATAGCTCAAGTGGGCTTCAATACTTACAAATTTTAGCCCCTGAGACGGCTATGTTATGGCTTTTTTTGTGCAATGTCTGAGGATAGTCATCTGTGGACAAAGAATCAGATAGAACCAATGTGAGATGTTTTGATAAAGTGTAAAATTTCAGAGAGGGAAATAGGTCCTGGGAAAACTAAGTTTCTCATTTTTATCTTCTCTGAAACACAGTCTTTAAGAGACAAAGAAGTTTGACTAAGGCATATTGTAAGCAGTGATTCATATTAATGGGAAATTATTCTTTGCCCATTTCAACAATTGACCTGTGCCAGTATACTAGGGTATGTATGATAGGCATGAAGATGCCAATAGGTTTACTGAGATAATGTCAATTTTATAAAATAGCAAAAGATTGAGAAACTTCTGGAATCAATTATATAAAGGATGAAATGACTGTTCTGAACACGGGATCCCTGAACATCTGCCCAGGAGATGCAGGTTTACTTGTAAAACCCCTCTGTGTTTTCTGAGATGAGAGGCCATCTCCCAGCAAGCCCAAACTTCAGACCACTGTTAAATTTTGATTTGTAAGAATTATTTACCAACCATGTTAACTCATTAATGTGTATTCATCATAAATTTGTTTTTAAAGTTGTTTTTGGATTTGCATTAGTAGAATTTACATTTTCTTGCAATTAAATTTATAAAATGGCTGACGCTCTCATGAGTATTCCATTTGTTCCACCTGCCACATCCTGTCTCAAGTTGGTGCCCCTCTTCCCCCATCACATCCACATCATCTCTGACTGATTTTCCACCTTTATCCTACAGTCTCAGGATGGCTCCTTTTTAAAGGTTTCAGAGTCCATACTGTTGGACTTTTTTTTTCTGATATGACATGGGTGCCAAAGGGCTGGGTCTAAGTATGTTCTACCCTTTGACTTCCTCCCATGGAGACCCAGAATTGTCACCTTCCTTGTCCTTCCAACTCCACTGGAGGAGGAAGACAACTGATTCTCCCATTCCCCTTATTTCCTTTTGATCCTTACAATTTCCTGAAGAAACTCCTTGCCCTCCCCCATCACTGGGCTGGAGTGGAGGATACCCGCATCCACCCAGATAGGACTTTGTAATGTTGAAACAGATGTTTCCTAAAGAATACTTACTACAAATGATACACTGATAATTATCTCTTACTATATTTCACTAGAAAAAATCCTGATCTCACACACTAGTTTGATTTCACAACTTATCATTAGGTTGAGATCTGTAGTTTGAAAACTGACCCCCTCCCCCCCAACCTTGAATGCTCAGGGAAAGGCAGCCTCGTTTCCCTGGACCAGGGTGAAGAGCTTGTGTTACATTCACAAGTTAAGCTTTTCTCCAGGGCTCTTTGTTTCGAGGAACTTTCCTATAGACATTTAAGCCCCAGACTTCCCTTCATTTCTCAAATCAATAAACATTGATTATTTAACTCGGACCTTGTTAATAGCACATGGAATGTACTGACACTTCATTTCTTTTTTTTTTTTTTTTGCAACCAAGTCTCACTCTGTCGCACCAGTGTAAAGGTCTGTGCAGTCATAGCTCACAGCAATCTCAAACTCTTGGGCTCAAATGATCCGTTCACCTCTATCTTCTGAGTAGCTGGGACCACAGGCACTCAAAACTCCTGGATAATTTTTCTATTTGTAGTAGTGACAGGGGTCTCATCTCATTCTTTCTCAGGCTAGTCCTGAACTCCTGAGCACAAGCGAAAGCCTTGTCTTGGACTTAGTAATCCAGCATGCAAGGATTACAGGCATGAGCCATATGCTGACAAGCTATTTTTTGCCAATTATTAACATCATCTATTGTTACTTTTAGTTAAGTGTGAGGTTGACTATTAACCCAACATACTCTTCATCAAGATACAAATATAATTTTTGAAGTACTTTAACCATCGTCAGGAAGAAGTTTTGTATATTGACCATTTTTGGTTTTGTTAATGATATGACTGATATCAAGCTAATGATGGACTGATACAAGCAACCATCTCTGTTGTCTTTCCTTCCTCCATCCGCATTCCCTGTACTGTTCTTTACCTTCTATGTGCTCTCCAGCCTCCCCTACCCTCTACAAACTGTAGTGTGGTGGTGTATGTACCCAGAGAAGCTTCACTGAATGCTGGTGGTAGAGCAGGGGTCAGTAGGGGTCAGTATGGGAACAGAACTCAGGCTGCCTCAAAAAGCAATAATGGTGTGGAGATAAATTACAACTCTCAATCCTAATTTGCATAATAGGATTATGTGTGATTATGCCCTCCCCCACTTCTCCTCCATCAGTCATTCTGAAATATCACCATTCCCGGCCTCCATCCATCTTATTCTCATTTGGGATTCATTCCTCACAAAAACATCATTCCCCCCAAAAACAAACTCAAAAATCTTTGCTCACCCTCTGCTCTTTTGTTGTGTCTGCCTCTTCCACAGTCTCCTTCTTGGGAGTACTCTCTGTAGATATGTTCCCTCTGCTTTAATTAATGTCACTGGCCAGGACTAAAAACTGGGTGGAGAGTGGACAATAGGAGATCCCAGGGAGGAATTAAGGTGAGAGCTGTGCTCAGCTCCACAGTGCACAAGCCTGGTGCCCTGAAACAAGGTGTAGTTGGTGCTTGACCCTTTTCACCTGGACATATGAAAGCACAAGGAAAATCTTAAACCTCAAGGTCTCCAGATTTGGGGAGGGAAGCCATTCCCTGCTACTCTTGAGATGTAGTTGATGTAAGTATTTTTACTTGGCTATGAGAGAGAGAGGGGTAGCAGGCTCAGATAGTGGTTCTCAATTGTAGCTTCACATTGGAATCAGCTGGAGAGCTGTCAGACATTTCCAAGACCAAAACCATACCGTACCTCAATCCAATCAGAATATCTATGGCTAGGGCCTAGGCAGTGGTATGTCTAGGTGATTCCAAAGTGTAGCTATGGGCCAGGGACAGTGGCTCACACCTGTAATGCTCGCATTCTTGGAGGCCGAGGCAGGCAGATTGAGTAACTTCACTGGTTTGAGACCAGTATCAGTCAGTGTGAGACCTTGTCTCTAAAAATAGCCAAGTGTCATGGCAGGCACCCATAGTCCCAGCTATTTGGGAGGCTGAGGCAAGAGTATCCCTCTAGCCTAAGAGTTTGTGGTTGCTGTGAGCTATGAGCACACTGCCCTCTACCGAGTGTGACAAAGTGAGAATGTGTCTCAAAAAAAAAAAAAAAAAAAACCAAACAAACCTAAAATCAACAAAGGGCAGGTATGGGGGTGAATCACTGGGCTAAAGTGTGGTTCCAAAACTCTGTTGTGCATCAGAGTCCCCTGGATGGGTTCAGTGGGTCTGGGGCAGGACCCAGGACCTAGGATTTGCATTTGTAGCAAGTTCCCAAGGTTGGTGGAGGAGCCCTACTTTGAGAGCCAGGGGATGGAAGGACACAGTGCCCCCTGATGCTGATGTCTGGGTTTATATGTGAATTTATTTTACAAAAACTTGTAAGATAAATTAAGTTAGCTGTTATAAACTTGAAACTGATTTTTTAAAAGTAAGGACAACTTGAGAGATTTGAATCTCCTCCATTGTTTTAATGACATATACTCACCAACTCTGTATTTCTCCTGCTGTTGCTCAATTTTTAGTCCAGTTCTTGCCTTTTATTATTATAATTATTATTTTTGAGATGGAGTTTCACTAAGTCACCCTCCGTAGAGTGCCATGGCTCTTCTAAAAGACATAGGTAAGGGGATCAGAAAAACAATTGTAGCCAAACAGAGAAGTGGAACACTGACACGAGGAAAACTGACCTTGACTTGGAGATTTCCATGGAGGTCTTGGAGATCCTAACTAAGGCTGCAGCTCTTTGGCTCCTGGCTGGTCGACTCTGAGTTTGTGCTGGAATACACTGCCCTATTATGGTGCCCGAGACACAGTTCCCACCCACTCAGGGGCATAGGTCCCACCCTAAGATTGTGTCATTCAAACCTAATCGATCAAACTTAATCAATGCTGCCCTTCTGTGAAAGATGATGTATTAAAATTTTATTGTACAAAATTCAAAATATCATGGTAACTCTTAGAATTCAACAAGAAAATCTACTACCATCTGAACAAGATTCTCCAATTCCAGAATTCAACTTGAAAAAGCAAAGTGTGTTAGAGATCAAATACAGAAGCACACTGGTGAAACCTACTGACATCTCAGTTAATATAATCAGGGGCGTTCATATCTCTCATACAGTCATGGACGGTGTCAGGATCACAAAGAGGCTGGAGAGCCAATGAAGTCCTGCTGCTAAGGGTTACGCCCTCCCAGAGCTGAACTGCACTCTGAGTATCTTCACCCTTCTCTAGTCTTTCTGCACAGCCTAATGCCCCATTCTTACCGGATGCCATCTCCATTCCGTGAATTAAATACCTACAAGGCAGGCACTTCTTTTGGTTTTATTTCATTTATTTATTTTGAAATTTTTATATATTTATTGTTTTTAGACAGAGTCTTATCTGTCCCCTCGTGTAGAGTACAATGGGGTGATAGCTCACAGTAACCTCAGAATCCTGGCCTCAACCTATGCTAGTGCCTGAGCCTCCTGAGTAGCTGGGACTATAGGCACCAGCTAAAATGACCAGCTAGTTCTTCTATCTTTTTTAGTACAGACATGGCCCCCATCTTGCTCAGGTGCCTCTCTAACTCCTAAACTCAGGCAATCCACCAGCCTTAGCCTCCCAGAGTGCTGGAATTACAAGCATGAGCCACCCCACCCAGCCTAGAGCCATTTTTGCAGAAAGTTGTAGAACTTAGTTTTAAGGAAAACACAGATTGGGGTCAGTACAATAAGCAGCTGATTTTTTTCATATGGAGAATGTTCTCATTTTTTCCTTTTTAATTTCAGATTCACTTTTGGGAACAAATGTTCAGTTTACATTTTTGTGGTTTCTAAGGTAAAGTCCAAGTTGTAGGCCAGCCCTTTACACAGGGGGTGTGACCAAAGCCACTTTTATGTAGGCTTTTGGGTGTGGTCTGGGTGTCAGAATTGTTAGGAATTTTGCCATTTACTGTGTGTGTACTGGGGTCCAGGGTGATCGGCAAGAATGTCCGTGATGCTGTGTGAGTTTTGTTAACACACTGATCTCATCCCTGCTAAGACCTCTGAACTCCCTCATTCCTCCAATCTCAATCATTCTACTTTTTTAAAAGGCAGGAACTGGACTAAGACTTGAGCAACAGCATGGAAATACAGAGTGGGTAAGTGTATGTCATTAAAACAATGGAGCAGACTCAAATCTCTCAAATTGTCTTTATTTTTTAAACATCAGAGTTTATAACAGCAAACTTCATTATTCTTATAAGTTTTGGTAAAATAAATTTGCATATAAACCCAGACATCAGCATCAGGGTGCACTGTGTCCTCCACCAACCTTGGGAACTTGATACAAATGCAAAACCTGGGTCCTGCCTCAGACCCACTGAACCCATCCAGGGGACGCTGATGCACAACAGAGTTTTGGAACCACACTCTAGCTCAGTGATTCACCACCACACCTGCCCTTTGTTGGTTTTGTCTATTTTTTGTTGCAGTTTGGCTAGGGCCGGGTTGGAACCTGCCACCCTCGGTATATGGGGCTGGTGCCCTGCTCACTCAGCCACACGTGCCGCCCCAGTTCCTACCTTTTAAAAAACTGGAACAATTGGGTGGCACCCATACCACAGTGGTTATGGCACTGACCATAAGCACCCAGGGCGGCGAGTACCAACCTGGCCCTGGCCAGCTAAACATCAATGACAACTGCAACAAAAAATAGCCAGGTGTTGTGGTGGGCACCTGTAGTCTCAGCTGCTTGGGAGGCTGAGCAAGAGAATTGCTTAAGCCCAGGAGTTTGAGGTTTTGGTGAGTTGTGACACCACGACCCTCTGCCATGGGCAACATAGTGAGACTCTGTCTAAAAAAGAAAAAGAAAAACGGGAATAATTGAGATCTGGAGGAATAAGAGAGTCCACTGGTCTTAGCAGGGATGAGATCAGTGTGTTAACAAAACTCACACAGCATGATGATATAGATCACGTGTTTGTAGATCATGTGTTATCCCAATACATACACAGTAAAGGGCAAAATTACTAAGATTAATTCTGACACCCAGCCCATACCCAAAAATGGCTTTGGTTGTGCCCCCTGTGTAAGGGCTGGTCTACAACTTGGAATTTACCTTAGAATCCACAAAAAGGTAAACTAAACTTTTGTTCCATAAAGTGAATCTGAAATTTTAAAAAAAGAGAACATTTTCTGTAAGAAAAAAAAAAAATGATGTGCTTATTATACTGGCTCTAAGCTTGGTGTGGTGGCTCATGCTCGTAATTCCAGCACTCTGGGAGGCTGAGGCTGGTGGATTGCCTGAGTTTAGGTGTTAGAGAGCCGCCTGAGCAAGACGAGGGCCATGTCTGTACTAAAATAGATAGAAGAACTAGCTGGTCATTTCAGCTGGTGCCTGTAGTCCCAGCAACTCAGGAGGCTCAGGCACTAGCATAGGTTGAGCCCAGGAGTTTGAGGTTGCTGTCAGCTGTGATGCATAGTACTCTACACAGGGGGACAGAGTAAGATTCTGTCAAAAATGAAATGAATAAATAAAAATTTTAAAATAAATGAAATAAAACTGGAAAGAAGTGCCTACCTCGTAGGTATTTAATTCACAGAATGGAGATAGCATCAGGTAAAAATACAGAAACGAGGAGCATTAGGCCGTGCAGAAAGAACCAGGGAAAGGCGAGGATACTCAGTGCAGTTGATCTCAGGGAGGGCGCAACCCTCACCAGGAGGATTTCATTGGTTCTCCAGCCCCCTCTGTGAAGACTGCGTCTTAGATTTCCCCCACTATGACTTTTCTTGCTGCTTCTGCTCCCAAAGCACTCACCATGGCACTGACTGTTTATACAAGGACAGGTTTAAGAGAGTAAAAAATGGTACAGTTTCCATCTTTCTTATCTTCTTCAGGAAAGACCCCCAAGAGTAGTAGGACTGCTGAGTCAAAGGACATGTATACCACTGTAGATCCCAACACAGTCCATGACTGTATGAGAGATATGAATGCCCCTGATTACATTAGCTGAGATGTGACTAGGTTTCACCAGTGTGCTTCTGTATTTGATCTCTAACACACTTTGCTTTTTCAAGTTGAATTCTGGAATTGGAGAATCTTGTTCAGATGGTAGTAGATTTTCTTGTTGAATTCTAAGAGTTACCATGACATTTTGAATTTTGTACAACAAAATTGTAATGACATCATCTTGCAGGGAAGGGTGGTGTTGATTATATTTTCTTGATTAGGTTTGAATGACAGGATCATAGTGTGGGACCTATCCCCCTGAGCGGGCGGGGTCTGTGTCTCAGGCACCATAAAAGGGCAGTGTATCCCAGCACAAACTCAGAGTTGACCAGGCCAGGAGCTGAAGAGCTGCAACCTTGGGATCTCCAAGACCTCCACTGGAAATCTCCAAGTCAAGCTCAGTTTTCTTCCTGTCAGAGGTCTGCTTCTCTCTTTGGCTACAATTGCTTTTCTGATCCCCTTACTTTTGTATTTCAGAAGAGAAAAGAATGGGCCAGTTTTATCCTGTGTCAGGCAACTTTCTTCACTTTTCTCTAATACCACCATTTAAATTCATTACAATGTTTACATATGTTAGCTGGGCTTTGGGGTACATGCCGCTAGTCCCAGCTACTTGGGAGGATGAGGCGGAAAGATTGCTTGAGGCCAAGAGTTTGAGGTTGCTATGAGCTATGATGCCTTGGCCACTGTACCCAGGACACAGAATGAGACTATCTCAAAAAATAAATAAATGAATAAATACCAATTTTTACATATGAACTTCCGGTTGCTTGGCATAGGTACTGGTATTTAATGTGTTTTCAACTACAATGTATGTGCCACTTTTAGAAATTATTCCTTTATACTGTCCAATATTACTTGTTAAAGACTTTTCTATGTTTCTACTTAAATATATGTACCATTTGTAATAGTCATTTCATCCTTAACTGAATCCTTATATCCTTGGAGATCTGCAATTTCATAGTTAACACTCAAAGGAAGAACATGCTATGAATGTGGAAATTTCCAAAAAAATAAAAAAATTTAAAAAAAAAAGAAAGAAAACTTGTTTTGTTGGATACCTTCCAAGGTGAGCTAGGCAACCTCCTTTACTTTTCAAGCCCCAGGTCATATTTGCCATAAAAGAACAGTAGCCACAGCAGGAGGCTTCTGGGAAGCAGTTTTATGACAGGGAGGGCCTCTTCCCTGTAAGGAGCATTTTTCTGGTTTGTGTCCAGGCGCAGATTGTTTTAGAGAAGTTGATACAAGGAATATAACTTTTGTACTTCCGTTGCTTTGAGGCTTGAGTATTTTTCTCATTGTGCTTAGAAGCCTTTCATCCAATGATATGTTGTCCTGAAAAGGCCATCTCGTTCACTCGGGGGTGGATTTTGCTAGTTTCACTCATATGTGGTCCCTTTGTTTGAAATTCTGTGGGTGCCTTCATCACTTTTCTGTGATGACTCCAACAGAACTGGGTTCACCTTTATGATTGGATTTAGATGTTGATAATCTTTTTCTTGAACTGCAGGTAACTTTCAAAGGAGCATGGATTAGGGGTGTGACTTCACTCCCAGATCCTGTTACAGACCCAGCTGGGCTCGGCTCCCACAAGGAGAAGCGATGGTCCCAGCAAACACATCATCTGGAAGGCTGCAGACAAGCAAGCTGCCCTGTCTCTCTCTTGTGCTTGCCTAGATTTTTGATAGATGTAATAGTTTTTCTCACAGACGATTACATGACTAAAATTATCTAGTGAGTTAGTGTCACTTCCTATACAAAAGACATGAATATTTATATAACCTAATTTTTGTATTGGATCTAGCTACATCCTGATATTGAGGATCAGATTGTGTTTGAAGATTTCTAAGAACTCCCAAGAAGCAGATAAAGCATTGGTTCAGCTCAGTTGCCTGCCAAGGAGTGACCCTAGGGACCATGGCCCAAAGTCTGTATGCAGAGGCGACCTGTGCAGTTTGCCTGGATTTGTTCAACAATCCCTTCTCCTTGTTTTGTGGGCACACCTTCTGTTTGGATTGCATCCAAACTTGGGCATCAGAAAGGCAGAGTTCGAAACTGATCTGCCCCCTGTGCCGAGCAGCAACAGAGAAACCTCCCATGGAAGATTGGCAGATGAGAAAGCTGACCCTTCTCCTCAAGCAGCACGGGCCCCTCCTAGAGCTCATGCTGCATGTGAGCCCTGAGCTCCAGCAGTTCCGGGAAGATATGAGCCTCGATGCAGCCACCGCCAGCTCCCTTCTTGTCATCTCCAAGGACCTAAGGAGCATCCAGCGTGCAAAGAGCCATCAGGACGTGAAGGAAGATCCCAGGAGATTCACCCACCTGCCCTGTGTCCTGGGTGCACCCAGCTTCTCCACTGGCCGACATTACTGGGAGGTGGACGTGGGAGAGGTGAGGGAGTGGTCTCTGGGTGTCTGCAAGGAGTCGGTTGACAGAAGGCAGAGGGATTTATCCCCTGAGCGTGGCTTCTGGATCATCCGCATGAAGGCAGGAGCAATCTGTGCCAACTCCATCCCAGAGAGGAGGATTCCTGCAAGCCCTCGACTTGAGCATGTGGGAATTCTTCTGAATGTTGAGATGGAAGAAATCTGGTTTTTCAATGTTGGAAATGATCTGCTCATTTATAAATACAGTCCTGTCTCCTCGCTGGAGCCTTGTCGACCATTTTTCCTTCTTGATCAGACAGGAGGAGGTGACAGTGGTGTCCTGAGAATCTGCCCATAAGAAATTGGGCTCTTCCTTGAAGCTTTATAAAGAAGTCAAGAGATCTTTGGCCTGAAAATGTCAGAATGATCGAGGACCAGACAGTATGCCGTAGTGCAAAGATTTGTTAAATATATATATTTTTTTGAGACAGAGCCTCAAGCTATCCCCCTGGGTAGAGTGCTGTGGCATCACAGCTCACAGCAACCTCCAACTCCTGGGCTCAAGCGAGTCTCCTGCCTCCGCCTCCCAAGTAGCTGGGACCTCAGGCACCCACGGCAATGCCAGGCTATTTTTTTTTTTTGGTTGCAGCCTTCGTTGTTGTTTGGCAGGCCTGGGCTGGATTCAAACCCACCACCTTAGGTGTATGTGGCTAGTGCCTTAGCCACTTAAGCCACAGGTGCCAAGCCTGTTAAATAAATATTGTTAAGTGCATTTTCTTGAGTATGTAGTGACAATTATTTAGATTTGTTTGTGGTGAATATTTTAGGCTTGTCAGTAAATAACTATGAGATATTTGGGAAAGCTATTATATACTTCAATGCTCAGTTTTTAGTGTGTAAATTGGGATAATTATATCTCTCTGCCACGTAGCTTTCATGATCAGAGATAACTCTGTAGTAACTCTTTTAGTACTAATCAATGGAGAATAGTAGGTTGCAAGTTAACTAGATACCAAATTTTGTGGGTAGAAACTGTCTTTTATTTTATGGCTTTCTTTTTTTGCAATGTCTGAGGATAGTGGTCTGTGGACAAAGAATCGGATAGAACCAAAGTGAGGTGCTTCGAGACGGTATAAAATTTCAGAGAAAGAGAAATAGGTCCTGGAAAAAGTAAGTTTCTCATTTTTACTTTCTCTGAAACACTTTCTTTAGAGACAAATAACGTTGACCAAGGCATATTGTGAGTGGTGACTCATATTAACTGGGAAAAATCCTTTGCCCATTTCAGGAATTGACCTGTTATGTAGTTTTCAGTATACCAGGATATGTATAATAGGCATGAAGATGCCAATAGTTTTAATGAGATAATGTCAAGTTTATAAAATAGCAAAAGATTGAGAAACTTCTGGAATGAATTATACAAAGGACAAAATGACTGTTCTGAACACTGGATCCCTGACTTCTGCCCAGCAGATGCAGGTTCACTTGCAAAACCCCTGTGTTTTCTGAGGTGAAAGGCCATCTCCCAGCCAGCCCAAACTTCAGACCACTGTTTGTGAGAATTGTTTACCAGCCATGTTAACTCATTAATATGTATTATCATAAATTTGCTTTTTTTTTTTTGGCGGGGCTGGGTTTGAACCCACACCTCTGGCTGGCATATGGGGCCAGCGCCCTACTCCTTTGAGCCACAGGCGCCACCCATGAATTTGCTTTTAAAGTTGTTTTTGGATTTGTATTTAGTAGAATTTACATTTTCTTGCAATTAAATTTATAAGATATCTGATGTTCTCCTGAGTATTCTGTTTGTTCCACCTGCCACACCCTGTCTCACGTTGGTGCCCCCTGCCCCCAGCACCTCCACATCATCTCAGACTGATTTCCCCCCTTTATCCGACAGTCTCAGGATGGCTCCTCTTTCAGGGCTTCAGAGTCCATAGCATTGGACTTTTTTCTCTGATATGACATGGGTGCCAAACGGCTGGGTCTAGGTTTGTTCCACCTTTTGACTTCCTCCCATAGAGACCCAGAATTGTCACTTTCTTGTCCTTCCAATTCCACTGGAGGAGGGAGACAACGGATTCTCCTGTTCCCCCTATTTCCTTTTGATCTTTACAATTTCCTGAAGAAACTCCTTGCCTCCCCTGTCACTGGGCTAGGGTGGAGGACACCTACGTCCTCCTGGATAGGTCTTTGTAATATTGAAACAGACGGTTCCTAAAGAGATACTTAGGACAAATGATACACTAATAATTATCCCTTATTGTATTTCACTATAAAAAAATCCTGATCTCGAAGGCTGTGTTGACCAGTTTGATGGAAGTATTTCGGATTGCATGTGAAAACCCCACACTGTACCCCAGAAGTGCATTAATGTACATAGTTACCATTCAATAAAAAAAAAACAAAAAACAAAAAACAAAAAAAAAAATCCTGATCTCACACATTAGTTTCATTTCACACCTAATCAGTAGGTTGAGGCTTGTAGTTTGAAAGTTGGCAGAGGCATTGTCTCCTGACCGCCCCCCCCCCTTGAATTCTAAGGGAATTCAACCTCAGTTTCCCTGGACCAGGGTTAGGAGCCTGTGTTCCATTGGCATCTTGAGCTTTTCTCCAGGGCTTTTTGTTTAAGGAACTTTCCTTGTAGACATTTAGCTCCAGCCTTCCCTTCATTTCTCAAACCTTAGGCAGTGGTTCTCAACTTTCCTAATGGTGTGATCCTTTATTTTTCTTTTCTTTCTTTCTTTTTTTTTTTTTTTGAGACAGAGTTTCACTTAGTAACCCTCATTAACCCTCCATAGAGTGCTGTGATGTCATAGCTCACAGCAACCTCCAACTCCTTGGGCTTAGGCAATTCTCTTGCCTGATCCTCCCAAATAGCTGGGACTACAGGTACCCACCATAACACCTGGCTATTTTTTTGTTGCAGTTTTGCCAGGGCTGGGTTTGAACCCACCACTCTTGGTATACGGGGCCAGCACCTGACCCACTGAGCCACTGGTGCTGCCTACCGTGACCGTTTAATACAGTTCCTCACATTGTGGTGACCTCCAACCATGAAATTATTTTTGCTGCTATTTCATAACTGTAATTTTGCTACTGTTATAAATTGTAATGCAAATATATGATATACAGGATGTATTTTCCCAGTGGTCTTAGGGGTCGCAACCCACCGGCTGAGAACTGCAGCCTTAAGGGAAAGTGGCTGTGCTCAGTGATTGGCCTGGTTCCTTTCTCTCTTCTGATTGAATTACTGAGGGCCTGGGGGAAGGAAAGCCTTGATGGGGGCTGAGTTCCATGCTCAACCTGTAGTAGAATCAGTATTTATTTATTTATTTTTTGAGACAGAGTCTCACTGTGTCGCTCTTGGTATTGTGCCATGGCATCACAGATCATAGCAACCTCCAACTTTTGGGCTTAAGCAACTCTTTTGCCTCAGCCTTCCAAGTAGCTGGAACTACAGGCACCTGCCACCACACCCGGCTATTTTTTGTTGCAGTTGCCATTGTTATTTTAGCTGGCCTAGGCTGGGTTCGAACTTGCCAGCCTCAGTGTATGTGGCTGTTACCATAACCACTGTGCTATGGGTGTTGAGCTGAGAATCAGTATTTAGCATATTAATTCTCATGAACTCCTTACCATCTCAATTGCTATGGAGTTAATCAGAGGCAGGCACCTATTCATATGTCTCATCTCTTTCTTCTTCTTTTTTTTTTTATTAAATCATAGCTGTGTACATTAATGCACTCATGAGGTACTGTGTGCTGGTTTTATATACAATTTGAAATACTTTCATCAAACTGGTTAACATAGCTTTCATGGCATCCTTTTAGTTATTGCGTTAAGACATTTATATTCTACATTTAGAGTAAGGTGACCAGACGTCCTGCTTTTGGTGGGACAGTCCCGATTTTTAACAATTTGTCCCGCATCCTGCGGCGTTTTAAAAAAGTCCCGATTTTTGGAAAGAATGCACAACAAGCTAGGGAACAGTGGGACAACGGGAAGGGAATATACAGTTTTCGGCTGCTGAAAAGGTTAATGTAACTTCATTTGGGAATGAAAAGGCTAATGTAAACTCCCTACTCCCCTCCTGGGCAAGGTTGCCCAGGTGGCCCGAGGCCCTACTCCTTTGAGCCACAGGCGCCACCCTATACATAATTTTTTTAATGTATTATATTTGTAAATTATACTTATGTTGAAATTAAAAATATATATATTACAATACCATTTTTGCATTCTATGAAAATTTTTGTTGCTCCATATAGACCACATTTTTAATTAAGAACACCTCCCCTTCCCCCAGTCAATGGTGTGCCATTTTACCAATGTTAAAATCTGGTCATCTTAATTTAGAAAGATTTACATGTGCCCTTGTAAGATGAACCATAGGTGTGGTCCCACCAAACACCCTCCCACCACTCATCCTACCCCTCTCTTGCTCTCCCTCTCCCCTTTCCCCCTATTCTTGAGCTATAATTGGGTTATAGCTTTCCTATGAATGCTATAAATTCGTTTCATAGTAGGGCTGAATACATTGGATACTTTTTCTTCCATTCTTGAGATACTTTAGTAAGAAGAATATGTTCGAGATCCGTCCATGTAAAAATGTAAGAGGTAAAGTCTCCATCTTTCTTTAAGGCTGCATAATATCCCATAGTGTACATATACCACAATTATTGATCCATTTGTGGGTCAGTGGGCACTTGGGCTTCTTCCATAGCTTAGCAATTATGAATTGGGCTGCAATAAAGATTCTCATACAAATATCTTTGTTGTAATGTGATTTTTGGTCTTCTGGGCATATACCTAGTAGAGGAATTGTAGAATCAAATTGCAGGTCTATTTTTAGTTCTCTAAGTGTTTTCCAAGCATCTTTCCAAAAGGAACATATTAGTTTGCATTCCTACCAGCAGTGTAGAAGTGTTCCTTTTTCTCCACATCCTTGCCAACATCTCTGGTTTTGGGATTTTGTGATGTGGCCTAATCTTACTGGAGTTAGATAATATCGCAAAGTAGTTTTGATTTGCACTTCTCTGATGATTAAGGATGATGACTATTTTTTCATATGTCTGTGAGCCATGTGCCTGTCTTCTTCAGAGAAGTTTCTCTTCAAGTCCCTTGCCCACCCTGAAATAGGATCACTTGTTCTTTTCTTGCTAATATATTTGAGTTCTCTGTGGATTCTGGTTATTAAACCTTTGTTGGGGACATAACCTGCAAATATCATCTCCCATTCTGAGGGCTGTCTGCTTGCTTTAACTTACTGTGTTCTTGGCTGTGCAGAAGCTTTTTAGTTTGATCAGGTCCCAGTAGTGTATTTTTGATGTTGCTTCAGTTGCCCGAGGGATCCTCTTCATAGAATACTCATCCAGGTGGATTTCTTCAAGTGTTTTCCCTACACTTTCTTCTAGTATTTTTATGGTTTCATGTCTTAAATTTAAATCTTTAATCCATTGAGAGTCTATCTCAGATAATGGTGAAAGGTGTGGGTCTAGTTTCAGTCTTCTACAAGTCGCCAGCCAGTTTGCTCAGCACCATTTGTTAAATAGGGAATCTTTTCCCCACTCAATGTTTTTAATTGGCTTGTCAAAGATCAGATAACGGTAAGTAGCTGGGTTCATCTCTTGGTTCTCTATTCTGTTCCATACATCTACCTCTCTGTAACTGTGCCAGTACCATGCTGTTTTGATCACTATGGATTTATAGTATAGTCTGAGGTCTGGTAACGTGATTCCTCCTGCTTTGTTTTTATTTCTGAGTAATGTCTTGGCTATTTAAGGTTTTTTCTGATTCCATATAAAATGAAGTATTATTCTTTTGAGATCTTTAAAGTATGAGGGTGGAGCTTTAATAGGGATTACATTAAAATTATATATTGTTTTGGGTAGTACAGACATAACAATGTTGATTCTTCACAGCCGTAAGTATGGTATGTTTTTCCGTTTGTTAACATTTTCAGCTATTTCTTTTCTTAGAGTTTCATAGTTCTCTTTATAGAGATCTTTCACGTCCTTTGTTAGGTAAACCCCCAAATATTTCATCTTCTTTGGCACTACAGAGAACAGAATAGAGTCCTTGATTGTTTTTTCAGCTTGACTATTGTTGGTATATATAAAGGCTTCCAATTTATGAGTGTTGATTTTGTAGCCTGAGATGCTGCTGTATTCCTTGATCACCTCTAAGAGTTTTGTAGTAGAATCCCTGGTGTTTTCCAGATATACAATCATATCATCTGCAAACAGTGAAAGTTGATCACTTCTGACCCTATATGGATACCCTTGATCGTTTTTTCTTCCCTGATTGCAATGGCTAAAACTTCCATTACAATGTTAAAGAACAATGGAGACAATCCATTACAATGTTAAAGAGCAATGGAGA
>NW_003852397.1:8329693-8336830 GCF_000181295.1 Otolemur garnettii | reverse complement strand
TTTGATGTGTTGCTGGATTCTGTTAGGATTTTGTTGAATATTTTCACATCAATATTCATTAGTGATATTGGTCTATAATTTTCTTTTCTTGTTGGGTCTTTTCCTGGTTTGGGGATCAAGATGATCTTTGCTTCATAGAATGTGTTGGGTAGTATTCTGTCTTTTTCTATATTTTGGAAAAGGTTGAGTAATATAGGTACTAGTTCCTCTTTAAAGGTTGGGTAGAATTCTGATGTGAAACCATCTGGTCCCGGGCTTTCCATTTTAGGGAGATTTTGTATAAGTTGATGCTATTTCAGAACTTGATATAGGCCTGTTCAACATTTCCACTTCATTCCGGCTAAATTGAGGAAGGTGGCATGCTTCCAAGTATTGGACTATTTCCTTCATATTTTCATATTGAGAATAGAGTTTCTTGTAATATTCATTAAGGATTTTTTGAATTTCTGAGGAGTCTGTTGTTATTTCATCTTTGCCATTTCTGATTGATGAAATTAGAGATTTTATTCTTTTTTTCATGGTTAGGTTATCCAAAGGTTTATCTATTTTATTGACCTTTTCAAAAAACCAACTTTTAGATTTATTGATCTGTTGTATAATCTTTTTTTTTTAATTCACTTAATTATACTCTAATTTTTGTGATTTCTTTTTGTCTACTGGGTTTGGGGTTGGAATGTTCTTCCTTTTACAGTTGGTTGAGATGTCCCATTAAGTTAATAACTTCTTCTCCTTCTGTTCTCTTGAGGAAGACTTACAGTGCTATGAATTTCCCTCTTAGGACTGCCTTGGCAGTATCCCAGAGGTTCTGGGTCTTCATTATCATTTTGTTCCAAAAATTTGGTAATTTCCTTCTTAATCTTGTCTATGACCCAGTTATTGTTCAGCATAAAGTTATTTAGTTCCATGTTTTTGTATGAGTATGTAGATTCCTGTTGTTATTGAGTTCAACTTTTATTCCATGATGGTCTGAGAAGATGTAGGGAATAATTTCTGTTCTTTGAAATTTGCTGAGGTTAGACTTATGACCCAAGATGTGATCAATTTTGGAGGATATTCCATGGGCTGATGAGAAGAATGTTTATTCAATTTTTTAGGATGAAATGTTCTATAGATATCTGTTAAATCCAATTGTTGAATGGTTACATTTAGGTCTAAAATTTCTTTGCTGGGTTTCTTATTGGAGGATCTATCTAACACTGCCAGAGCAGTGTTAAAATCTCTGACTATTAAGGTGCTGGAGGAAATCAAGTTGCTCATGTCTGTTAAGAGTCTCTCTTATAAACTGAGGTGCATTCATGTTGGGTGCATAAATGTTAATAATTGAAATCTCAATTTTATAATTGTTAATAATTGAATAATTGAATAATTGAAATCTCTAAATTTTACCCTTAACAAATATGAAGTGACCATCCTTATCATTCCTTACTTTTGTTGGTTTGAACCCTATTGTATCTGCGAACAAAATTGCAACACTTGCTTTTTTCTGCTTTCCATTTGCCTGAAATATAGATGACCATCCCTTCACCCTGAGTCTATATTTATCTCTTAAGGTAAGATGAGATTCTTGTATTCAGCAGATATCTGGCCTGAGTTTTTGTATCCAGTCAGCCCACCTATGTCTCTTTAGAGAACAATTTAAAGCATTCACATTGAGAAAATTTATAAGCCTGGTAGAATTTTGAGTATTGAGTTTTTTGAAAATCCAGTGGACATTTTTAATCCTTTTGCCACTGTGGAAGTCGGAATTTGATCAATAATTTCTGAGTGAGTTTACTTTGGTGGTAGAGGATTGCACTGGTCATTATGGAGGGTAGGTCTGAGATATCCTGGAGAACTGGTTTAGTTATGGCAAATTTCTTCAATATGTGTATGTCATTAAAGTATTTAATTTCTCCATCATAAAGGAAACTCAGTTTAGCTAGATATAGGATCCTGGGTTGAAAATTATTTTGTTTTAGGAGATTAAAAGTTGATGACCACCGTCTTCTAGCATGAAAGGTTTCAGCAGAGAGATCTGCAGTCATTCTAATATTCTTCCCCTTCTAGGTTATGGTTTTCTTATGTCTGGCTGCTTGCAGAATTTTCTCCTTCATATTAACTTTGGCAAAGTTAATTATAATGTCTCTGAGACATCTTATTCGGATTGAGTTGTGCTAGGGTTCTGTAACTGTCTGCTATCTGAATTTCAGAATCTCTTGGCATGTCTTGGAAGTTCTCTTTGATTACTTCATGCAGTAAAGCATCTGGTCCTTTCAAAGTCACCTTGTTGCCTTCAGGAATTCCTATAGGGCAAATATTAGTTTTCTTCTCATTATCCCAGAGCTCCTAAGAGAATGATCCATTTTTGCTCTCTACTTCTCTTCCTCTTTGAGCATTTGGAAGCATTCAAAAGCTTTGTCTTCAATGTCAAAAATCCTTTCTTCTGCTTGCTCCAGATTAGCCCTTTGCCCAAGAGCTAGGACTGGTATCTGTACCTTTTCGCCTAGAGCTTTGCAAAGGACCCATACAGTGCTATGGCCTGAGACACTGGGGACCTGCTTGGTGTGGTGGGGCTAAGTGGCTCTGTCTTGTTTTCAGCTGGTCTCTCTCCAATCCTAGTGAATCAGTAACTCTGGGTTGAAGTCTCAGCTGTGGAGAAATACCAGCAACTAAGTCACCCCATCCCCCATGGGCAACAACTGGAAAAGGAAAATCAAAGTTTCCCACAACCACACACCCAGGGTATCACTTTGGATACTCCTCGGGTGATAGGCCCAGGTCAAGAGTTCCAAATCAATTGTCCCAGTCAGTACCCAGTCTCAAGTGGGAGAGTTTAAAAGGTCTCCAGTAATTAGAAAGCAGGAGTCTGCTGGCAACTGAGTATTGAAATAACTTAGGAGACCTGGAAAAATAGAGTCGGACCCCCACTTAGGTTAATTAATAGGTAGTTTATTTTACCTGCTGCAGGGACTGCTGCTCCGAGAGACAGTCAGCAGCCCAAGTGGGAGGGTGAGTTGCCTTTTATAGGCTTTGTGCAAGTATATTACAGAAGTGAAATGTGGCTGGTTAAGGGGGGGGGTTACAACTCAGGTAGTCACAGATACAGCAATAGAAGAATAATTAATACAGTTTTGGTTAACAATGGATACATTTCATATCACAATGGTTATGGTTATACAACAGTAATTAATCAAGTCTCGATGAGTTTTCCACCATTGTTCTTCTACTGAGAACTTGGGGGTTTTGTAAAACTTGGGACTTTTCTTCCTTGTACCTGAAACTTGTTCTTGACAACCCTAGGAGGGGAGAGGGTCTGGGAACGTGGCTGGGAAGCACTGTTCTCAGCCACCATGGGGGAAGGAGGGACTTGCCTTGTTCCCGAGTTAACTCTGGGGGGAGAAGGGAGGAGGAGGGAAATGGGCTGGTGGGGGAGGACAGATGAAGACTGGGGAACAGGAGTGGGCAGGGGAAAGAGGGCTGGGTTACAACAGTATGACTTGCTCAAGTGCTCCATGGAGTCAGAAGGACCCATCCAGCAAAAGATTTAGTCCAGGAAGGTTGATGCCTCCTTCTCCACCTTGCACCTCTGTCACATTCAGTCACTGGTAACCCCGCAGGGCTGTGACCCAGTTTCCTCCAATGAGCAGACGCTCCAGGGGTTTGTGCCTGCATCAGTCACAGGGAGATCTATGTCTTCTCAGCCAGACCGCAGCACTCTTTCACCAGCTGGCAGGGGGAGCTAAAACATGACAACCTCGGGTGTTTAATGGAAACTGGAGCAGTTCACTCAGTTCCAGCCCCACCCCAGATTGACGTTGCTGCCACTTATATTCTGGGAGAACTGGCAATTCTGTCCCAGCTATATTCCCCTGCAAGCCAGGTTCTGTTTGAGTTCACAGAAACTACAGCTAAGCCCCATCCTATGCCGCTGTCATTGTGCCAATTCTCACGTTGGTGTCTCTGTCTCAGCAGCACTCTGTGTTGGAGTGGGCGTGTTAAAGCTCACTTTCAGCTCTCAGTTCCTGCCTCTCCCTGGGCTGGCACTATCGCCCCACCTGCTTTTGTCTCAGCTATGTTCTCCTGGGGGCTGGGTGCTTCTTAGGCTCACTAAAGCAGCACTTCTGAATCAGCCCCGCCCTGGGAGTATGCTGTCTCTGCGCACACGTCCCGCCAGGGCGGGTACTTCCTCAGGCATACCATTAGTCACAGGGCCTGCATTTCCATCCCAGATGTATTCTGCCAGTGGCTGCCATCAGTTGCCAAGAAAGGTGGAGATTGTCTCTCCAAAATATCCCCATGGGTGTGAGCCTTATTGTTCCTGCCACTGCCGCTGTTGCTCTGTACCACAGGGCACCACTTTTCCCTCTCCCTCTCAGTCTACAGTCCTCTCTTTACCCCCATGTCACAGAATCAGCCCATGCCTTATCCACACCTCTCAAGAAAACATCCCAGAATCTGGACTCCATGGGGGACAGGCTTCCAGACCTCAGGGTGAGAGTGGTTGGGAGTTCAGAATAGCAGGTAGAGAATTTAATCAGTTTTATGCCTGGCAGGACAGTGCCACTAGTGTTAGTGGGTCCTCTCTGTGGAAGGATATCCAGTTTTTAGATGGTCTCTCCCATGAGATAAAACAGAAGGATATCAGAACTCTGCTCACTTATTTGTAGAAAATATACTGCGAGCCATTCTCATGGGGGAGGGGACTCCTGTCTGCTTGGTGATGGATTTTGTACCTATTATTTGTTTGCTTGGGGTTGCAGCTCACCTCAGCAGGGTTGATGTGCGTTGTTCAACCTTCTCTCTGGGCTCAGCTCCAAACCATCAGCTTACTTGCTAAACTTGCTTTAACTCTCCTTCTGGATGGGAGCCTCTGTGGAAAGCTGGTTCCAATTAGCCATCTTGCCTCTGCCCCTCACCAATTCTATTTCTAACTAAAATGACTTTAGACAAAATGATGGAGCTTCTTGGAGTCTTAATTTTCTCCTATTGGAATATAACCTATGGAAGAGCAAGAATTCGAAATCTCTACTTTTAATGTGAAATTAATTCTCCTTTCAATAACATCAGTTTTTGCTTCAAGTATTTTGAAGTTTTTGTACAAATATTTAAGATTATTATATGATCTTAATGACTTTATCATTATAAATCACCCCTCCTTACTCCAGCATCCACTCTTTTAATCCTATTTGATCCTATTTGATGTATATTTTTGTTTACAAAATAAATATATTTTGTAATTTTCATCTCTAGAAGTTCCATTGGGTCAATTTTATAACTCCATTTCTCTCTTTGCCATTACCATGTTTTTATCTACTACTGGAACAGGTATATTTTTTGTAGTCTGTCTATTAATGCTATCATCTGTCATTCTGAGTGTGTTTCTACTGATTAAAGATTCTCCTGAATAAAAATTATATTTTCTTTATTTCTTTTTCATTTCTGATAATTTTTTAAATGATTATGCTTTTTACATTTTTGATGCTAAATTTTATTGTAGTTCTTTAAATTTTGAGTTTTCCCCTCCTTGGATGAAGTTACTTGGAATTAGTTTGATCCTTTCAAGTCTTGCTCTTAAGTTTTGTGAGGGCAAGTCCAGAGTAGCCTTCAGTCTAAAGATATTCCCATCCCACTCTCTCCCTTCTCTCCTCTCTCTCTCTCTTCTCTCTCCTCCTCTCTCTTCTCTCCCTCTCTCTTCTCTTCTCCTCCACTCTCCTTCTCTCTCCTCTCTCTCCTTCTCTCCTCCTCTCTCCTCTTCTCTCTCCTCTTCTCTCTCCTCTTTTCTCTTCTCTTTTTCTCTCTGCAGCCTCCCTCCCCCACCCATAAAGACCTTTCTTACAAGCCTTGGTGGTCTGTGAGATCTCTGCCAGTCAAGTGCCACTCTTTCATCTGGTGTCAGAAGTGGGATGTAATTAGGGAACACTCCCAAAGGTAGCTTACACCCCTTCCACGGGGTTTTAGCTCCTGGGGGCTCCCTATCCTCCTCCTGCACTCCTGACACTCACCACTACCACATTGGCTTGTGTCCATCCGCCAAGGCGCTCTAACCAGCACTCAACACCACTTCATCCAGACTTGGTAACTACTCAGCTGGTGCTTCAAACCTATACCCCAGATACAGCTACCAACCTACAAGAAACTATTCTTTGTGAATGGCCTACACTCTACTCCAGGCCACAAGACTCTCCTAAACACTACTTCTAAACAGCCACCACTAAAAGGCAATCTGAGAGCAAAATTTACATCCTCCCAGCAAAAAATATCATAATCATCCTCTAGTTGGCCAATTAAAACTACGTGCCCCTCTCAGCAGGAAAAAGCTATGGAAGAGAGAACTCGACATCCCCTATCCCAAGCCCAATCCCCTACTTTTAATATATCAAGAAGGGAGCAATGTTAGGTAATTGTTCCGAAAAAGCCCCTTCCTGTTTTCTCTTAAAGTTACAGCTCCTCTAAACAACAAGGAGTGGGCTGCTTATCTCATCTCCCTGTCCCAATTACCCACTGAAAATTTCAAACTTATAGCCCATCCCTAATGGCTCTTCATTGGCTATTCTCCCATTCTATCATCATTCTGAGACTTACCCTAACCAAACCTATATACAGGTACACTTGTCTTTTGTTCTCTCTCCTCCTCTCTCTCTTCTCTCTCTTCTCTCCCTCTCATCTCTTCTCCTCTGCTCTCTGCTCTGCTGTCCTCCTCTCCTCCTCTTTCTCTTCTCTTCCTCTCTTCTCTTCTCCTCTGCTCTCCTCTCCTTCTCCTCTTCTCTCTCCTCTTTTCTCTTCTCTTTTTCTCTCCTCCTTGTTGCTGCTCTGCAGCCTCCTTTCCCCACCAATAAAGACCTTTTGTACAAAAAAAAAAAAAAAAAAGATATTCCCATCCCTTCATCCCCACTCCAACCTCACACTGGCAATATCTTCCTGGGGACTCTACTCAATGATCTATGTATTATACTAAGAAAATCTTTCTACTAAAATTGAAACACAAATTTCTCCTAGTCATCTATATGCCCTGAGGAATTCATCACTCTTTTCTCCTTCCTGTCATTCTTTCTCCAGCCTTTGTGGAGATAATCCTTTAAGGATCATTACATGTTTGTCAGACAAAATGAGATTACTTAGAGATGAATTTGATTCTCTCAAGGCTTTTTTTTTTTTTTT
>NW_003852397.1:8322587-8329579 GCF_000181295.1 Otolemur garnettii | reverse complement strand
TTTTTTTTGAAATAAAAGTTTCACTATGTCGCCCTTGCTAGAGTGCTGTGGCATCACAACTCACAGCAACCTCAAACTCTTGGGCTTCAGAGATTCTCTTGCCTCAGACTCCCAAGTAGGAAGTGGGTATAGGTGGGACTATAGGTGCCTGCCACAATGCCTGGCTATTATTTTGTTGCAGCTGTCATTGTTTAGCTGGCCCGGGCCAGGCTTGAACTTGCCAGCCTCAGGCATGTGGCTGGCACCATAACCACTGTGCTATGGGCACTGAGCCTGTCTCAAGACTTATTTTTAAGCTGTGTTAAAGCTAATATACATTAGCCTTAAGTCTAGTGCTAGTTTAAATCTCCTATTATGGCCTTTCTGTGTCTCTATTCCATGTTCCACATGTTCAAAAAGGTCTTTACATTTTGGCTGGTTGTAATTCAAACATCTCCCAGCTCTGTGCAAGCTCTGAGAGTCTTTTGTCTTATATTGTTTTCATTTTCATTTAATGTAGTACATATGCATGTATGTCTATGTAATTATCAGCTAATAAATTTTTCATTTAAAAAGACATATATTGATATATATATTCAGAAGGAACAAAATAGACAAAAAGCTGAGGGAAATTGTATCTGACCATAAAATCAGTCTTTCAGAGAAGACAATTTCATTGGACATATGGTAGTAGCCATGAAGAAGGAAGGAAAGCAGGCTGAGCTTCTGCAGACTATTACAAGAAGAAAGAGAACATAAATAGCTGACCTAGATGCCCAAATTCATCCTTAAGTCTAATCAAATAAAAAAAAAATTCATATGAGGTTGCTCAGTATCAATTGTAGACAATCTAAGATCATTTTTCCTGGAGAAATAGGGCTTAGAAGCTTAGAACCATAGCCTTGACCTCATTATTAATAAATATAACCCCTAACTTGAGCTCCTATATGGAAGTAATTTAAATGCTTTGCATATAAGCCATGGACCAAGACTTTCCTTGATCTTGGGTATTCTTCCAAAATGTATAATCTCTAGGGCTCCTTTCTCACCCAATATAATTATTCCTAAGCAAAGATTATCAAATGATATCAAGCCAGCAACTGGCCTGAGATACTCAGGTGAAAGGATTCGGCTAAGTAGCAACCCAATATAAATTTTAAAAACTTGCCTAAAACACATGAAACATTTAGAATAAGCCCCACCTGATTTCTAACCACAGTAGATTAAGCTCCATCTTGAATTATTGATATTAATGATCTACTGTGATAAAGATGATCTCTAGACCACTTTCTAATTGTGAAATATTATTGTCTTATCTATTAGACATAACTGACAGCTAATCATCACATGTGCTCTACTTATTGCATTTCTGCCTTTCTTACTGCAAGTAAATATAGTACACCCATTATCATCATCCAAAGGTGCCACCACTTTTATTTGTTTACCAGATCATAAGATGATCCTGGCCCATTACCCTTGACCTAGTCAAACCTCTACGAAAGACTTAATGATGCTATTTAGGATGCATTTCCTTGCTGCTTTGTGCAGGTGGCTTTCGCATTGTTGCATAGACAGTGATGGGAACATCAGTTATTGTCAGGCAATGACTTCCAGGGCATCTTCGGAGTTGCCTGAATAAAAAAGCAGATAACACACATTTAAATATTAAAAAAGAAATATTTTTTCAGACCGCCAAAGTTTGAGTGTATGTTCAACTGTTTTAAATCACTTTGAAATCTCTAAATGTTACAAAATAAATATAACACAGTGGCACTGATAAGGCAGACATTTTAGATTTTTGTAGAAAAGATACTGTGGCTGTTGCCATATATTTAATTATAGGAAATTAATAAATACAAAAATAATCTTTTAGATGTTCATTTTAACATTAATTACTAGACGGCATAAAAAATGCCTAATTATAAATGTAAGTGATAATACCATGGCAATTCATACATATGCACCAGTAAAATCACTTCAGTTGGGTGATTTCAAAATTAAAATATTTATTTATAGAAGAACATAAAGCTGAATACTCTGCTCCACATAGCATCCAAAAGCTGCTAGCATCTCAGATTTGAAGTAGCCCTTATTTGACACCTAGTCCAAAAATACATCTAGTGTATAAATTTCTTTTCCAACATCGCCACCAAATAGTCACTTGGCCTTAAACATTTCTAAAACAAGAAGGTCACTACTTCCCAAAGTAGTCTATTTCATCCTTCAGTAACTCTGTTTTTTAGAGTGCCTACCTTATTCAGTTTAAATCTATGTTCTAGAAATGTCCAAGCCACGAGAAACCTTGAACAATGTAGTATTTAATGTTTTGCTATGGTAAATCACAAAAAATTGGAACAAATCCTATTAGAGTTTTCTTCAATTTTGCAAAAATGGAATCTTCACACTTTTTCTGACAAAGGTCAAATCAAAGCCAAAGTGACACTAAATTCAAGGTCTAAGCCTTTTTCATATTTGTAACCATATGCCTAGCACAACACCCTGCACATAATGGCAATGAGTTTGTTTAATGTTATCTAATCTTGAAACTATCAACAAAGAAATCTAGTTCAAAATGTATTAGAGAGAGAGAGAATTGGTCTATCATCAAGATTTATAGAGATAGGAAATATAGACTCTATGCTAAGAAAACCTGAGCCCTATTAATACTAATTCAATAAGAGCAATGTTTTGAATTCCTGGGGTTTTTTTCTTACTAATATTAAATGTAAGTTAAAGCTGGTACTGATGATAGCCAATACACTTTTCCTCAGAAGTCAAGATAAGACGACTACCTAGCTGGTGACATCTCTTTCCCGTTACAGGCAGCACTGGAGCTCAGCCCCGGTTCCAGCCCAATTGAAGAATCTCCTCCTTCCACTGGAAACCTCCTTGGCTGGATCCCAAACCGAAAAGGCATAATTCACTGAAAACCTGGATTAAAAAGTTAAAATAATGGGGGTAACAAGAGTAATAACTCTTTGCGTTCAAAGAATTATTTGGATTTGGATTTGGGGGGGTTGGGGAGTTTTATATTTCTAATAGACAAGGTCTTTCCTACTATGCTGCCTAGGCTGGAAGGCAATGACTATTCTCAGGCACAATCCTAATTACATATAGCCTGAACTCCTGGGTTCAAGCGATCCTCCTGCCTCAGCCTTCCAAGTTATAGCTGGGACCATAGGCACATAGACCATGGCCTAACCTTGGAATTTTTAATGTTACTATTTTTTTTACAGACATACAAAAACATTTTGAAAATAACATTTTAAAATATATGTAAAAGGGTTAAAATACTATATTACACAAATATCCCTTACACACAAGTGTAATAACAAATATAAAATAGCTACCAGGTAAAAAAAGTAAACTGTGCTCTATGATTAACATAACTGAAGTCCATTTCTGCTGTGTGAAAAGAAAATCAGTTTGTCCTTAAATGGTTATTATAATCAATAAACACCTCTAGATGCATCTATGCTCTTCTTTTCTTCTTAAATACAGAGTTTCATGCCCACCAAAATATCTTCAGTTAATCCTTCTGTTCCTGGTGATTATTCCCCTCTGCCTCTCCACATTTATAGCACAGTAGTTAAGAAAGTCGTGTGGGAGAGTTGAACTGACCTGAGTTCAAATCCTGGTTCTGGACCTTACCAACTAAGTCATTTTAGTCAACGTGCTTAACTTCTCTATATTTCTCAGGGATGTATTGGAAATAATAATATTACCTGCATATCAGGTAATAGTGAGGATCATGTAAGATGATACAGGTAAAATGTGGTGCCTAATGCACAGTAAGCTGAATAAATATTAACTACTATTACTCAGCTACTGTGTATTAGTAAATGTATATATAAATGTGTACATGTATATAAGTTATGAAATTTATTATGAAACATATGATGTGCACATATATATACATATACACAAATATAATAGACTCTTGAATGCCTACTGATGACTCTGTTTGAAACTCTCCCCTACTTCATTGGTCCTAGCCTACACTTGCTAGAGCCGACTCATTCATTAATCACATTTCATTTTCTCAGAGAAGCCTCCATAACCCCCATTACCTAGGTTTTCATAGCATCCTTTATTTCAGCTTTGTTAACAGTTAATCGTTCTAATTCAGAGTATCCCAACCATGGCGTAATTCTGGGGAGGAAGGAGACTGCCCCATGTACTGTAGGATGTTTTGTAGCATCTAAGTCATCTATCCACTAAATGCCAATAGCACTCCTCCCCTAAAGTTATGATAGTCAAAAGTATCTCCAGACATTGCCATATGTCCTCTGGTAGAGGAGGGAGACATGATTGCTCCCCATTGAGAAACACTGCCCCAATTTTTTATAAATGTTTAATGTCCCGTCCCACAATTCTAGGTCTGTCTTTGTCACCATTGAATCCCTAATATCTAGAAGAGTGCTTGGCACATAGTGGTCATGTAATAACTCCATCTTGAAATAATTCACATGTCTTCAACTATAAGCCTGTAAAGTACAGGAGAAATAAAAGATATCATAACTGTTTCTTGTGCCTACTACAGTATTCTATGCCTAATAAGTAAATGTTTGCTAATGGTAATCATAAATCTAAAGTGAAGTTTAAGAATTTGAATATCATATAATGATTTTTATAGACTGTGTCATCAATTATCAAGCAAAAAGTGTTTTGTTCAATGATTCAGTAAAAACCACAGTAATCTCATGGTTTACTACTATCTGTATGTGTAGGTATTAAGTTTTAGCTAAGTTGATCAAAAACACAGAGACTTACCAAAATAGGCCAAGTCTTATTCCTGCAGGGTTGAATAAATCAACTGCTTCTACTGACCATCCATAGAAGGCTGGAATTGCCAAAGGAATGATGATCAAATGTTCCAGTGACACCCAGAATTATGACATCAGAAGATTCTTTCACATAGTTCCTTACCTGCTAAAGAACCAAATCACAATTCATTGCTCCACCAACAAGCTGAACCTGAGCTAAAAAGTGTCTCTAAGGCTTTTTTTAGGGTTTTATTCTTGTTGCCATTGCCTTATTTTCCAACATTACTAATATTTTAATCTACGAATGAAGACCTCTAATCAATCTGCACAAAATCACACTTGAGATTCTTCTCATTTTTTACCCCATTTTCCTCATTCTCTTTATCTCTTAAGCTCTGGACTTTCTTTTAACTAGTAACCTACATCCATCCAATCAATCCAATCTACATCCTTATCCTATTCAATGCCTTTAAACCCCAGTTACACTTTTACACATTTCTTTACACTTCTTCTTAGGTGAGATTCTTTACACGCTCTAACCCCTGAGTTATTTTTTTTTCCCATTTCCTCAACAGAGTCTTGAAATTCCCAAATGACAAGAATAAAGACAATTGTGAAAGAAGAATATATCATGTACTGCCCTCACTATTCTGTTCCCTGAGCTGCTTCTGTGTTCATACCATCTTTGCATTTCCCTGAATTTCTCTCCCTCTCCCAACTTTTTCTTGGCCTCTATATCAACAGCTCACTTCACTGAATGTATGCCCTGCTCAGATAGGCTTAAATTTAACCCTTAAGCCAAAACATTACCCTGCAGCAAACCAATTTTTCAATTTTCATAGCTCATGACTAAACTATTAAATGCTAGCAAGCATTTTTAACTTAATGAAAATCTTTTTGACTACCTACATTTTATGCTAAGTTCCCAGTACTGTGTTTTCAGGAGTTATATTAGAGGAAGCTGAAATTTTACATAAGAACTAAAGCAGTGTCAGAGGAAATCTTACCTCTACCTTCTTTTTCTTACTAGGATGCTATCTGTGAAAAAGTTGACCACAATTTAAGCTTAGAAAAATCATTCACCTGATGGTGTCACAGTCAGACAAACTGAAATAATTGCTGGCCATTGTTAGCTAATGTATCTTAGGACCTAAACATTTTTTGCCTTAGGATGGCAAAATTTTTTAATTGTTTACATGCTTGAGAGGAGGCAGCAATGAGAAAATTATGGGTTTTGGCATCAGAATTAGGTTTGAATTTTGACACTTAGCACTGAGATTTTCAGCAAATCACTAAAAGTTTGTCTATAAAACAGCATTAATTTTTACCTCATAAAGTTGCAAGGAATAAAAGATCTAACGAATAAAGCCAAAGACTGGGGTACAAGAACTTAATCAATGCCAGGTTTTTTTTTACCTTTTTGTGTACTTCTTGAAATCAGAATATTGAGACTTTGATTTTGCTTTTTAGACACTGACCTATACTCAAAATTATAAAATAAAATATACCCAGGTGGGACAGTCTTAAAATCCTCTTATGTGCCATTATTTTTAATTAATTCCTTTGGCACAAGTGGCACCAAGTTTCTTTAGTGTGGGTGATACAATGAAACAAACCAAACAATAACCTTACAGTGAAACTTCACAGCACTAGAGTAATACATCAAAAGACAAAAGGAACTTGACTCTCTAGCAGATCTTCACACAGCAACAGATAAATAAATAAAGTATAAATGATAAATAAAAAGATGATGAAATCTCCAAATACTCCCTCTTAATTATGAGAAGTCCAAGAATAATGACCTGCCAATCTCAGGATATCAATTCATGAGATGCAGAAAAGGAGTGATGTTTGAACTGGTCATATTCTAAGAAAAAGACCCATTATTAGACTTCATTCATTCATTTAACAAATATTTTTTGAAAATCCACCATGAGGCAAACACATATTAAGTGCTAAGAGATTAAGCAAAGACAAATACAGCTCCTATTCTAGAGGAGTTTACAGGTGAGGGTAGGATATATTCTAAACTGAGATATCAAATCTAAATCTAAAAGATGAGTGGGGATTAATTAGGTGGAAATAGATGGGAGGCAAAGACATTAAGACAGTCTATGGCTCGGCGCCTGTGGCTCAAGCGGCTAAGACGCCAGCCACATACACCTAAGGTGGCGGGTTCAAATCCCCAGCCCGGGCCTGCCAAACAACAATGATGGCTGCAACCAAAAAATGGCCGGGTGTTGTGGT
>NW_003852397.1:8320472-8322112 GCF_000181295.1 Otolemur garnettii | reverse complement strand
ATTTACTTCTACTTATATTATGAACCCCACAATATGTTATTATTGGTTTTTCTTTTATATATATTTTTTTATTTATTATTTTTCTTTTTTCTGAAATTTTTTTAATTTTTTTCAAATTAATATGAAAGTACAATTTTTAGGTTATGTTGTTCTCACTTCCAGGGTAAAGTTTCATTTGTAGAAGAGCCCCTCACCCGGGGGTTATTAGTTTTTCTTAAGCAATTATCTTTTAAAGAGCTTTTTTTAAAACAAGAGAAGTCTGTACATTTACCCACATATTTATCATTTTCCAAGCTCTTTATCCCCTAGAGTAGGTCTAGATTTCCATCCAACATCATTTTCCTTTTGCCTGAAGATATTTATTTAACAGTGCTGGTCTGCTGATGTTAATTCATTCAGCTTTCATATCTCTTTTACTTCATCTTCTTTTTTTTTTTTTTTTTTTTTTTGTGCAGTTTTTGGCCAGGGCTGGGTTTGAACCCGCCACCTTCGGTGTATGTGGCTGGCGCCTTAGCAGCTTGAGCCACAGGCGCCGAGCCTAGATTCCATTTTTGTCAGATATATTCTTTGTATGATTTGAATCCTTTTAAGTTTCTTTATAATTTTTTTATAATCAGAATAAAACTATTTTAGAAAATGTTCTATGTGCACTTGATGTTCTCTGCAGGTAATTAGTTGGTTGCCAGAATTCTTCAAGTCTATATTTTTACTGATGTTCTGTATACTTATCAATTATTGAAATAAAGATGTTGAAATCTCCAGCTATAACTGAATTTATCTCTATTTCTCCTTCTATTCTGCCAGCTTTTGCTTTATACTAATGGTAGATATATAAATATATCATATTCTCTTGATTAATTGACTCCATTAGCATTATAAAACATCTTTTCTTATCCCTGATAATACTTTTTGCTCTAAAATCTACTTTGTCTTGAAATTAGCACTTGATCTTAGCCAAAAGGCCAAGAAGCAATTTTTTTCTGAAATTTCCTTTCTCTCCATTAATGTCAGTATGATGTATCTTTTTGTTATTCTTTTACGTTTAATCTACTTGGTTCTTATATTCAAAGTGGATTTCTTTCTTTTTTGGTTTTGTTTTGTGTGCAGTTTTTTTTTTTTTTTTTTTTTTTGGCTGAGGGCCAGGCTTGAACCCACCACCCCCAGTATATGGGGCTGGGTTGACGTCCTAATCCTTGAGCCAGAGGCACTGCCCCAAAGTGGATTTCTTATAAACCTAAAATGGAAGTCTTGCTTAGTTTATCCACTCTCATGATCTTTGTCTTTTAATTAGGGCATGTTAATTATGTATATTTAATGTGATAAACATGGTTGGATTTAAATCTGCTAGTTTGCTATTTGTATTCTATTTATGCCATCAGTTCCTTGTTTCCTTTTTATTATTCTATTCTTTTGGATCAACTGAGTATATTTCATGAATCTATTTTATCTCCATTATTGGTTTATTGCTCTTTATATATCCTGGTGCTTTGTTTTGGGTTTCTTTCAGGTTTATAGTATATACATCTTTAACTTTTCACAATCTACCTTCAAATAACATTATACCACTTCACATATTTTAGAACCTTAAAAAAGTATATCCTGTTTCCCTTCTCCCACCCCGTATGATTTTGTTGGCATAT
>NW_003852397.1:8277521-8319879 GCF_000181295.1 Otolemur garnettii | reverse complement strand
AACTCTTGGGTTTAAGTGATTCTCTTGCCTCAGCCTCCCAAGCAGCTGGGACTACAGGTGCCTGCCACAATGCCCAGCTATTTTATTTTGCTGTTGTTGCAGTTCTTGGCCTGGGCCAGGTTCGAACCTGCCAGTCTCCATGTATGTGGCCGATGCCCTACCCACTGAGCTACGGCAGTGCTATTTTTGAACAATATTTTAACTGGGTATAGAATCCTAAGTTAGCGGTTTTGTTTTCTTTAAAAACTTCAAAGATTTTGCTCCACTATTTTCTGGCTTGCACTGTTTCCACTGCTGTTTTTCTTATCTTTGTTCCTCTATGTGTAATGCATCTTTTTTCCCTGTTTGCGTTTGAGATTTGCTCTTTGTCACATCTGATATCGAGCAATTTGATTATAATGCGTTTAGTGTTGGCTTTTTTACCTTTTTCTTGTGCCTAAACTTCAGTGAGCTTCTGGAATCTGTGGTTTCATGATATTTATCACATCTGGAAATGTTTTAGCCATTATTTCAAGTATTTTTTGTTACTTCCTTCTGAAACTCCAATTCTATCTATATTGAGCTATCTGAAGTTGTCCCACAGCTCACCTCACTGACCTGCATTTTTCTTTGTCTTTTTGTTCCCTATTTTATTGTGGATAGTTTCCATTGCTTTATGTTCAGCAATATTTTCTTTCCTAATGTCTATTTTGATCTTTATTCTATTCATATCTCATCACAGACATATGTTCCATTTATAGAAGTCAAATTCGAATCTCTTTTTATATTTCTTTGTGTCTTCTTAATCTGATCATGCCTCCTTCTGCCTTCTTGAACATACGGTGTACATTTATATTAGTTATTTTAATGTGCTTATTTACTGAGTAATTTGTTTTTAACTTTTTTTTTTTTCAGTTTGTGGCCAGGTCTGGGCTTGAACCCGCCACCCCCAGTATATGGGGCCGGTGCCCTACTCCTTGAGCTACAGGCGCCGCCATTAACTGACTGATTTTTCACTTCATTATGGGGCTCATCTTTGCATGTCTGTCAATTTTTTATTTCAGTGCCAGATATTGTGAACTTTATATTGCTGAAAAATTTTCATTTTAGTCCTCTAAGCACTTTTGAGCTTTAGTCTGTGGCACACTTATTTGGAAATAGCTTGGTTCCTTGAAGTCTTGGTTTTATGTTTTCTTAGACTATATCACAACAGCTTTTTATTTAGCACTACTTTGTCTCCACTGCTGAGACAATACATTTCTGTGTACTCACCTCAGTATTCCATGTATTCAAAGCTTTTTCCACTAAAGATATCTGGAATGTGAACCTGAGGGATTTTTCTGCCTATTTCCAGTGGTCTTGCCCTCAGCCTTTGCTAGTTTCCATATCTACATGTACCAATCAGCACTCAGTTTTAAGCTTGTGAGGAGCCCCCTGAAAATCTCCAGCGCTTTCCCTCTGTGTACCTTCCACTCTTTGGCATTCTGTCCTGCAAATTCTAATTGCTTTCATCTCGCAGAATTCCTAACTCTGTGTCCTTGACTGAGAGTGGTCATTGGGTTCTGTTTAAAAAAAGTCACTAGGTCTAGCCCACATTTAAGAAGACAAGATTATACAAGAATAGGAAACAGAGGTCGGTGGGTACCATCTTAGAGACTATCCACCACGGATGCTTCATTCTGATACAACATCTGAGAATGTTTGTGCAGTAATTCCAAACTGTTTATCAAATATTTCTGTCTTTTTGTCTTCCAGGAACTACAATTATATTAAGATCACTTGGAGTCCATATGACTAGTTTTGCCCAGTGAGTTATGAATAATAATTAATTGCCTGTGCAAGACCTTCTTTAGCACACAAACAGAAATCTATACAGGGTGGCCATAAAGTTCGTGTACAATTTGCCACCCTGTATGTGTGCTCTGTGTGTGTGTGTGTGTGTGTGTGTGTGTGTGTTTAACTCCAAATGAATTAAAGACACAAATGTAGAGGCTGAACCTGGAAAACTACTAGATAAAACAGGGAAAAAGTCCACAACCTTTGTCTGGACTATAATTTTTTTTTGAGACATATTAGAGATTTTTTTTTTTATTAAATGATAGCTGTGTACATTAATGCAATCATGGGGTACAGTGTGGTGTTTTCATATACAATTTGAAATATTTTCATCAAACTAGTTAACATAGCCTGTATGTCATTTTCCTAGTTATTGTGTTAAGACATTTATATTCTACTTTCAGAAAGATTCACTTGTACCCTTGTAAGATAAACCACAGAGGTGATCCCTCCGAGCACCCTTCCTCCACCCATCCACCTCCCTCCTCTCCCCTCCCCCACCCCCTCCCCATATTCTTAGGCTATAATTAGGTTATAGCTTTCATATGAAAGCTATAAATTAGTTTCATAATAGGGCTGTGTACATTGGATACTTTTTCTTCCATTCTTGTGATACTTTGCTAAGGAGAACATTTTCTAGTTCCATCCATGTAAACATGAAGGAGGTAAAGTCTCCATCTTTCTTTATGGCTGCGTAGTATTCCATGGTGTACATATACCACAGTTTATTGATCCATTCGTGGATCAATGGGCACTTGGGCTTCTTCTGTGACCTGGCAATTATGAATTGGGCTGCAATAAACATTCTGATACAAATATCTTTGTTGTAATGTGATTTTTGACTATAATTTCTTAGATATGACTCCAAAATCATAGGCAATAAAGGCCAAAGTTGACAAATGGATTATATCAAACTAAAAAGATCTTACTTAGCAAAGGAGACAATAGAGCAAAGAGACCTACCACAAATTGGGAAAAAATATTTATAAACCATACATCCAGTAAGGGGCCAATAGTCAAAACATACAAGGAATTCAAACAACTTGATGAGAAACCAAATAACCAAATTAAAAATGGGAAAGGATCTTTTTAAGAATAAACATTTCTCAAAAAAAAAATGCAAATAGCCAACAAACATATTAAAACACCCCAACATCACTAACCATTAGGGAGAAATGCAAATTAAAACCATAATGTATATTAGCTCACCCCTGTTAGAATGCCTATTATCAAAAAGATCAAAGATGACGAGCATTGGCAAAGACAGGAGAAAAGGAAAACTCTGTACATTGTTCATGGAAATTATTATAGCCATGACAAAAAACAATATGGAGATTCCTGAAACCACTGAGAACAATCATCATATGATCTAGCAATTTCACTTCTGGATATACATCCGGGGCAGGGAACAAGGGCAAGGGGGAGGTAGAGAGCAGGAGATATTTAACAGATACAGTTTCAGTTAGACCAGAGGAATAAGTTTTAAAGATCTCTTGCACAGCATGATAACTACAGTTAATAAAAATTTATTGTGGCTCGGTGCCTGTAGCACAGCAGTTACAGCGCCAGCCACATACACCAAGGGAGTCAGGTTCAAACCCAGCCTGGGCCAGCTAAACAATAATGACAACTGTAACAAGAAAATAGCCAGGTGTTGTGGTGGGCACCTGTAGTCCCAGCTGCTTGGGAGGCTGAGGCAAAAGAATCATTTAAGCCCAAGAGTTTGAGGTTGCTGTGAGCTGTGACATCACAGCACTCTACCAAGGGTGACATAGTGAGACTCTGTCTCTAATAATAATAATAATAATTTATTGTATATTTCAAAATTGCTTTTTAAAAGTAGACTTTAAATGTTCACACCACAAGTAAATATTAAGTATGTAAGATGATGGATATGTTATTCAGCTTGATTTAATGATTCCACAATGTCAATATATAAAAACAATCAGTTGCAGAAATAATATATAATTATTATTTATTAATCTAAAATTAAAATAAATCAAAAATGGACAAAATAATGGTAGATTGTCACATGGGATGCCAGAATGGGTAAAGTATTAGGCATAGCCCCCAAACACTCCACAATGGACATTTATCACGTGCAAAATAAAACTTTTTTGTTTTACACCACTGATATTTTGAGTTTGGTTGTTACCACAGAATAACAAAAGTCTATCCTGACTTAAACAGACGTAGGCTCAGACTTAGGTTCTGCCATAACAAAAACCTAAAACATGTTGCTACCTGAGTGATCAAAAAAAACCTAAAACATGTTGCTACCTGAGTGATCAAGCAGCAGTTGACAAGGAAATTGTCATTGGAAGCTCAAAGAACAGTTGTCTATATTATCCAGTGACAAATGTACTGCCAAAATCTTTGGAAAACTGTGGGATAATCTAAAGAGCAAATTATTTACCTACGAAATTTAAATGCTAGAAGTTGGAAAATAATACTGATAACATGTTGGTTGCGGTTGACTCTGTCAAGTTACATGAGAAAGAGATGAGCTCAGCAACGGCAGTATGCAAGCAAGAATAAAAATGGTCAGGTGCCCATGATTTTGAATTATAATTAAATGACAACTTTGAAAGCTAGAGAAGTATAATCTTTGGATGCATCTTAAGGATGCATTCCCTGGCTCACCCATACTCAGTGTTAGGGTACCAGCCACATGCACGAGCGCTGGTGGGTTTGAACCCAGCCAGGACCCGCTAAACAACAAGAACAAAAAAAACAGCTGGGCAATGTGGTGAGCAACTGTAGTCCTAGCTACTGGGAGGCTAAGGCAAGAGATCGCTTAAGCCCAAAAGTTTGAGATTGCTGTGACCTATGATGCCATAGCATTCTACTGAGAGTGACATAGTGAGACTCTGTCTCAAAAAAGAAGAATGCATTCCCCTCAGAACTTTGTAGCATTTTTCCCCAATGTTTTCCAGTACTGAATAAACTATAGATGAGTATAAAATAATCGAATTGTTTTCTCTCCACTTCATTCCTCTCTTTGTGTTTCTTGACCATGTACCTGCAGAATTCTTTCTTTATCCTGAAAACTGAATAATCTAACCAGGATATATCCCTTGATGTTGACAGTTCGATAGAAATTTTCCCACAGAACATAATGTACCCTTTAATAGATTTTTCTTCATTATTTTCTATATTATTAAGTACATTTGCTCTTTTTCTATTTCATAGGCATGTATTAATCTTAAGTCATCTTTATCCACATATATCATATTTTAAGAATTTTAATATCTCGCTAGTCATCTTTATCCACATATATCATATTTTAAGAATTTTAATATCTGTGTCCTTTGCCTCAGTATGCTCTGTGATTATCTCAAGACTTTGCTCTACATCTTAATTCGATTTTCATCTCGCTAGTCAGCTTCTTCATAGGTTAGGAGCTATTTTCATCTGGCTGCTTAGCTTCTTAGGTTAGGTTTCAGTACTTTATCAATAGTTTCCATCTTTCCTTCTTCAGCTTTTATAAAAATTATTATTAGTCCTTTAAGGTGGGTGTTTTTGTCTCCACTAATTTCCTTAGCTCTTTTACCTTCATTTATTCATCAAATATTTATTGACTACCTACTGAATACCAGGCAAGGTTCTAGGTACTAGAGAGATAGTAGTGTACATACAGGCAACACTCAGTCCCCATACAGCTTAACTATCAATATACATATTACTTTATCATCTAGCCTTCAAGTTCCTAGTTTATTGCATTCATATTCTTCTTAAATTTTTCTATGGCACAAAGCATTATGAATACTTTTCTTTTCTCTAGCTCTCTCTATGCTTAGGTTAGGTTTCAGTACTTTATCCATAGTTTCCATCTTCCCTTTCACAATAGTCTGCATGACTCTCAATGATTTTTTTTCTTTTTCATTTTTAAGCATGTGAAATTCTGTCCAATCTATTTGCTCTGTGTGTTAGTCTGCTAATGTGACAATACAACTCTACCCCCAAATATCAAATATTTTGCCTTAAGCTAAAAACATTTGTCTTGCTTTTATGACTCTAAACAGTTTTCTGCTATTAAGCTGATCTCCACCTGACCCTGGGTTTGCCTACAATGATGTTTTGGAGTGGCTGGTATATAAGGTTCTACCTTACTTGACTCTTAAGCAGAATTATCTCTGTATTCTGATTCTCTCCACACTAAAGCTATTATTGAGACACACTGGGCTTTCTATTATTATTATTATTATTACTTTAGAGACATGGTCTTGCTCTGAAACCCAAGCTGAAGTGCAATGATGCAATTGTGATACACTGCAGCCTTGAACTCTTGGGCTCAAACAATCCTCCCACCTCAGCCTTCACCTGCCACCACGCTGAGCTATTTTTATTTTGTATGGATGTGGTCTTGCTATGTTGCCCAGGTCAATCTCCAACTCCCAACCTCAAGCAATCATCCTCCCTCAGCTTCCCAAAGTGCTGACATCACAGGCATGAACCACTGTGCCCAGGCATGACTTTCTTAATTTAACTACTTTCCTATGCAGGGCTTCTAGGGAACAATGACTGGGACAGCATGAGAGAGCAGAGGCCAGAATACCAGCTGATCTGGCACCATAGTTCACTGATACAGACCTACTCACGTCACTACCAACAAACTAGACCAACATTTGCAAAGTTCCAGACTTTGGGACTTTAGCATCAAGACCTAAAGTACTGGGCAGCGCCTGTGGCTCAAAAGGGTAGGGTGCCGGTCCCATATGCCAGAGGTGGCGGGTTCAAACCCAGCCTCAGCCAAAAAAAAAACAAAACTGCAAAAAAAGACCTAAAGAACTAACTGCACCTCTATCACTGACCCCACACTCACCAATAAGCAGTTAAGAGTAAATCCATTAACTGCAAAAAATATCTTGATTTAAAGCTGCCTATTCATCACATACTAAGATGAAAAACATACAAATGTAAATGTGGGACGTTTCAGCAATACAACTAATTGCAACTTCAAACTTATCAGCTATCAGAGCAATGTACTAACAACCATAATTTGTCTTGGTGGGGGAATAAGTTCTTCTAATCAGCCTAATTACAGTTTTATTACTGCACATTAATAGCACATGCTGTATAATTTAACTTTTTATTAAATAAATAAGACTTCTTGGGTTTTTAATTCCTCAGAATTTTGTGGAAAATAATAATTTCATTTTCAAAGTGCTTGTAGTGCCAGGTGCAGTGGCTCACACCTGTAACCTTAACACTCTAGGAGGCCAAGGTGGGTGGATCCTGAGCTCAGGGGTTGAAGACCAGCCTGAGCAAGAAGAGTGAGACCCTGTCTCTACAAAAATACAAAACAACTAGCTGAGACAAGAGGATCACTTGAGCCTAGGAGTTTGAGGTTGCTGTGAGCTATGATGCCAAGCCATTCTGCCCAGGTGACAGTGAGACTCTGTCTCAAAAAAAAGGGGAGGAGGCTTGTATTCTTAATTAAAATCTGATAAAATTTGATTATTAAGAGTTACAGTATTTTTAAAGTTTGGCAATATTAAAGAGTTGGCAATTTTCAATAATGCCTGATTTTTTAATCTTTTCCTCTATCTCATCTAAACATTATGTATGCATCAAATGCCTAGCTTTAATACTATTTCTTCTATCAGACGTCTATTTACTTATCTACATTCTCATTCACTGAATGCTACTTCTCCTATAGTCTGCACCACACAATATTTTAAGTCACAGTTCTTTCAGTATTTCGGGTGTGTGTGTCTTCAGTTACACAACAAGCTTCTTGGAGCTGAATCTAATGTCATAATTTCTTTTGAATCCTCCAGAAGGCCTAAAGTTAAGGTTGGGAGTGTACCACATTCAACTAATGCTGCTTGGGTCTCTAAACTTAATTTTGCTGTTTTTGCCGAAGTGTGTAACCACCTCGTTTCGGTTGTGCCCCGAGATGTCTATCTGCCTGGGGTTTCTTTGTGCTCATTGACACTGTTCCTTTTCTATTAGAACAAAGGGCTTGCTGGATAGATAAGCGAACTCACCAGCATCCCGTATTATATGAATAAACGGAATTTGACCCGCCGCCCAGGGCGTTGGGACTGTGCTCAGAAACTAGACCTGATAGCCCACGAACAGTCTAGAGATAGATATTTTAAAATACCACTTTAAAACCTAGTTACCCGCCAGTTACCCCGGCCTCCGGAGCTGCCGATGCTCACAGATGTTGGTTGACAAGGCAGCGAGGATCTGCGGTAAGATAGCCCAGTCGTTATGGTAACGGTGAGACGCAAGCGCACTTGCGCAGCCTTCTGATGAAAAACCTCAACCCGGACCTAGAGAAGTGCTTCGCGACGGCAGCGATTTGCGGCGGCAGCGTGACTTACGGCCGCCCCCTGTGGAGCGCCGTTGAGCGCTGGCTGGGAAGGCCGGCGCTGGGTGGTAGGGGCGCTTTGCTGGAGGCGTTCCAGCATGACCCAGTCGGTGGTTGTGCAGGGTGAGTTGCACGGGGTGGATGGGGACCCGCTTGCCACGGACTCCAGTGGCCATGTTTCCTTACTAATGTCCATTCCCTGCCCTTCCTCTCCTCTGGTCGCAGTTGGGCAGTGCGGAAACCAGATAGGCTGCTGTTTCTGGGACCTGGCGCTGAGGGAGCATGCCGCTGTCAACCAGGTACCGCCTTCGCCTGGCACCGGAGTCTTCCACCAAATAAGTAGAAAACACTCTTGAGCATTTCTTTTATCTGACCAATATAAGTTGTGTGGAGTCTTTTCAGAACATACTAGTTTTTAAACATACGTTGCTGTCAGACACACACTAAACTACAGAACCCTGCCAGAGACCTCTTGGCCTTAACATGTCTCCTAATTATCCGGGTCTTGTCGTTATTAGGATTCGTGTGAGAAGTGGTGAGGGAGTGTGTATTTGTAAAATAGATAACAGGTGTGGTTATTGCGGTCCTTAATTCAACCAATCAGCTTTTAAAATGGTCACTAAGAATCTGGAAAGCAGAGGCACCTGTTCACAATCCAATGGGGACTCCCATTTTCAGCACCATCTGCTGAACTTAATCTATACATCTCATGGCATTTACTTCTCTGAGGAGATTGAAGGAGTTGATGTAAGCATTTTTGTGATATTTGCTTTTTCTTGATTAGCCACATACTAGCCACTGTAGGATTATTAAAATTGGAAGGACTTGATTGGGGAAGAGGCAAACTTAAATGTTTTTTTTTTTTTTCTTTTTAGAAAGGAATTTATGATGAGGCAATAAGCAGCTTTTTTAGAAATGTGGATACCAGGTAAGAAGGGACTAAAGTCTGTCACAGCATGGTGATCCTTTTCATTTCAACAGATTGGGGAAGAACTGTTTAAATTGCAGTAAAAATAGTCAATAGCTGTGAAGTAGTCAGGCTTTTTTGTTTTTCTCATATTTATGTAAACACATTTGTTCTTATCATTAATATTGTCATGTCTTGCTACAGTCATTTTATAAGATGTCCCTATAGTGTAACTTTTTTTTGAAAGCTGAAAATTTTCCCAAAGTGTATCTTGTTAATGAAGCTAATAATGGCTAACTTTTGAAAGAAAAATAGTGTATATTGTTTACATTTCTCTGATACAATCTGTGATCAGTAATATTTGCTGTAGGTACAGAATGTGTTTAAATGGGAGTGGGACACAATTACAAGAAGGATTTTACCTAAAAACCACCATTCAGTATATGCTAATGCTTTGTACCCTCAATGAATCCCAAACAACAACAACAAAATGTGTTTAAAAAGGAGAAAAACAGTTGTCAAATTGTTTTTGTTTATTTAATAAAGGGTATATGTACGTACTATATATCTTTTACCTGAAAGAGTAATTTAAGTTGACACTAAAGCTTTTAATGTTAAATTAGTACGTTGATACTTTTTTTTAAGTATTTGATAAAACTGTGGTGGCCTTGAACTGAAAAATATATACTTAATATCAGGCTTTTTTTTTTTTTTTTAGAGACAGAGTCTCACTTTATTGCCCTTTGTAGAGTGCTGTGGTGTCGCAGGTCACAGCAACCTCCAACTCCTGGGCTTAGGCGATTCTCTTGCCTCAGCCTCCCGAGTAACTGGGACTGCAGATGTCTGCCAGAATGCCCAGCTATTTTTTTGTTGCAGTTTGGTTGGGGCCAGGTTCGAACCGACCACCCTTGGTACATGGGGCCAGTGCCCCTTAAGGTCAGGCTTTAATCTAATTCGATAGAAATTCCAGTTCTAGTTTGACTTAGTTGGCTGAGTGTTTCAGCTTTTTCTTCTGGGGATGCTAATTAGTGTCCACTTCCTTGGTAAATTACAGAGTCTGGTGTCTAAGCTTGCAAACTCAGAAATGTTGGCACCTTGAGAATGGGTCTGATGCTGTCCAGTACAGTTATATTAACCAAAGACCAGATTCCCATTTTCTGTCATACACATGTTATCCTTTGTAGGAAATCTACTTGTAAAGCTACATAGTAATCAGAAGGTTGCTTGGTGACCATGGAATCAGACCAAGGGAAGTTAGGTTTATTACCTTAATGACTGGTGTTATTTATCTTTATTATCTGAAAATAACTGTCATATACACTAGATTCCCTCTTAATTTTGGCCCAGAAGGGCAGCGCCTGTGGCTCAGAGGAGTAGGGTGCCGGCCCCATATGCCGGAGGTGGTGGGTTCAAACCTCAGCCCTGGCAAAAAAAAAAAAAAAAAAATTTGGCCCAGAATACCTTTATCTATAAATACTATTAGGAGGCTCAAATTTGCCTTGGTAATACTTCCATTCGGGTTCTTCTCTTGCTAAATTCCTACACCCACCTCTTCCTTTCTTAATAGCCAACCTTTTCATTGAGTGTTACATAGTTGAGACTTAGCCTAGGAGCTTTTCTTTCTTAATAAAGTGACTTAACTACACATCTACTCTGTGTTTTATACTTTAATCTGAGAGCATTCTTGTTTTCTTGATAAGTTGGGGGACCTAGTGTGGCATGTCTTCCTTCTGCATACTATAAACACATGCACCTGTTCCGCAGTTGCTGCGAAAAGTCTGTTTCAAAAATGAGACCACCGTCTTCGTATACACTTTATCAAACTAGTATACATTTTTAATAGCATGATAGATATTTACATATAGCAGTAGTTTGCAGTCATTTTCTGTAAAAGACCAGATAATACATACTTAGGTTTGGTAAACCATAAGGTCTATTTCACAGCCACTTGACTCTACCCTTGTGGCATGAATACAGACATAGATAGTATACAAATGAATGGATATCTCTGTATTTGAGTAAAAATTTTTTTAGGATAACAGATGACTAGATGGATTTGACTGGTTTACCAACCCCTGATCTATCATACATGTATCGTCTGTGTCCAGCTAGGATTTCCTTCATATATTAATTGTCTTTCTGAGAACTGTCTTTATTAATGAAGATACTGTGTTTGGTTATTGATTTTAGTACTTTAGTAATGTGAAATTCTAGGAGTGCCCTTATATGCTCAGTGGTATATAATTGGTATTTCAGTTGATGTGTATTTGGCTGCAACAGGAAACCTCATTAATGGTGGCATAAGCAATAAAGGTATCCATTTATCTTATAGACTAAGAAATTTCCAAATCAAATTTCTAGATTTGGAGAAATGCCTCAAAGACATAGTTACTATGGTATCTTGCCACATATAATATGCTCCCTTGTATAATGTGTACCCATAATTTTGGCCCAAACTTTCAGGAATACACCCCTAGAGATAGTAGCCAGCTCTCAGCCAGGAGAGATACATCTGAGATGGCTAACACTCCCCTGGTAAATGTGTAGATCTTGATGCCTTTCTCCAACCACCTGCTCTGTGAAAGCTGCCTCTCCTGTCTCTCCTGGAAGCCCTTCCCTCCTCGCCTTAGCGGCTGCAGCTGAGCTGACCACACACCTATCTGGCTGGAAACTTCTGATGCTGCTTGGCACATGGGCAGCCAGGAGGGTCCTTGGGGCCTGTGCAGGGCTCCCAGTCCCCTTTGCATGGCCAGGCCTTGGCCCTCGGCCCTTGCTCTACATGGCTGCGACACACCTCATCACCCTGCTACTACCTCCTCCCCTGATTGCAGTGCTCAGTGGAAATTGCTCTCACCCATTCCTACCAGATCCTCCCAGACTAGAACCCTGGAATCCCAAAATCTCATGCACCTGGCAGGCCCAGTGCAGTGGCCTCAGGAGGCCTCCTGGGCTTCCCACTCCTGAGCCATACTACCCATGTATAATATGCATCCTTACTTTTCCCTCAAAAGTTTGGGCAAAAAAAAGTTTGATTATCCACATCAAAATATATGTTGTTCTGTTATCCCATAGTGTGTAGGCTTTTTGTTCTCATGTTTATTACTTCATGATTATAAAGTAACAGTCTCTACTCCAGGAATCACACCCACATTCATATTGAAACAGGAAAAAGGAAGACAGTTGGCACCGACTACATCTGGTCCTTTTATCAGAAAAGCTCTCCAGAATACTTCACCTTTATCTCATTGGCTAGAACTGGTTTACTTGGCCAGCCTAACTGTAAAGAAAGACATGAAATAAGTACTGAGTAACAGGAGATACGCAAAAAAGAAGGAATTTAGAAGTAGCTGTTCTGTGTGCCTTACCTGGCCCACAAGCATTCTTATTATATAAATGGAAGTTAACTTAGGTCTTATGATCTTGTCTCATTTTTTGTCTTTCAGAGTGGCTGGTGATGGTGGCAGTATTTCCAGGGGAAAAATATGTTCTTTAAAAGCACGAGTAAGATATATATGCTTAGATTCTTATGTGCATGTGTTTTTAAAATAATTATACTCTGTAACTATCATGACAATAAAATTTTAATTTCTCAAATTCAAAACAATTTAATATAAATATAACTACCAGACATGTGTCCACCTAAAACATTGGGGGAAATTTTCATATTTAAGGTAAAAACACTGTATATTTAACATTTTAATTAATAAAAATATTTTCAAGGGAAATAGATGTCTAGGTAAATGGTAACAAAAGGAGCCATCTTAACTCTAAGGATCTAAATACATACTAATACATTATAATTTTTCATTTAAAGGTAATGGAAGATTTATTTACATCAGGGTTGCTACCAATACAAAGCATAGATCTAGCCACATTATAGTGATTAAATTATATATTCTCCTTAACAAAATACTTTAAGCCAGTAGCTCAGATTTAGAGTCTTATCTCATTCCAGCATTTCTCTTTTGTGATTGTTTCTCTACAGCAACTATGTTTTTAGAATATTTGTCAATAATGTTTGACTATAACAAGAAAAGTAGTACGAATCCTGTGGAAGAAACTGAGGTGCTAAGGATCAGACCTGATACAGTGGCTAAAAAACTGGAAAGCCAGTAGTATTGTGGCACTTGGGAAGTATCTCCTTATGTCTGTGATCTCTGATGTCCTTGGAAAACAAAATTCAGGGCCGAGAGAATGTGCTTGTAAGCTATTAGAATACCTGATTAACACAGTATACTCTATAACATAGAGCTAGTATCCCAATCCAAAAATCTTAAGAGAAAGAGCCTTTGACATTTCCTAGACTTACCCCAATTTGAGCTCTTTCCTACCACCACCTTAGTGAGCAGAGTGGGAGATAGAGGAAATAACTATTAAGAAATTATAGGGTGGCGCCTGTAGCTCCAAGGAGTAGGGTGCTGGAAGTGGTGGGTTCAAACCCAGCCCTGGCCAAAAAAGAAAAAAAAATTATAGCGTTTGAGTTTTTGTCCAAGGAGGTACTTTTCCCTTTTCTTCTTAGGAACTCTGGATTCTTTAAGAAGAATCCAGTCTTTACAAGATAACTTGATGTTTGAGTCCCTCCACTGTGTTCAGTTTCTTAGGTTAATAGGCAAATATTCAGAATTTTGTAAATCCTATATTACAATTAGGGAAAAGCCAGAAGGCTGTCATCAGGTGGCTCTGTGGAAGGAAATACAGGGTGTCCATGAAGTTCATGTGCAGTTTAAATTTGACACCTTTTTTAATTGCACACAAACTTTATGGACACCCTGTATAAGTGTCAAATCCTCATGCAGTTGTGGCCTTGCATGCCTAAGTGAGGAACCCACAATACTCTCCCAAAGTTCACCTGGTTTCCAAAGAAAAAACCAAGGGCCTGATGTGACTGAGGAAAGACTAGAAGAGTTATGTATTATATAAGGGTTTTAATGCAAAGTGACTAGGACAGTGAGTGAGGTTTCTGTCAAAATCACCTTAGGAGGTAGCTAAATGTCCCTTGTATTCTGCATATTGCTTATCTGGCCTTACCAGATAGTAAGTTAATTGAGGGGATGATTTACATACATTTAATCTTCCACAAGGCATTTCAATAAATCTGTTTTGGAATAGGGTCAGTGTAAGCTAACTTGTTTCTTTCATAATCTTACACAATTTGTAGTGCTACAGTGTGCCCACACAGTGAACTCCATCTTTAGTTAGTTACGTAATAAAGTCAGCATTTAAGGTAAAAATCACATATAGTCAGATGTATCATTGAAAATTCCTGAAATTGCCAATATACAACCTTATACAGTCCTGTGTATGCAAAGTATATACATAATAATATGTATTATGTAACTATGTATAAAGGAGCACACTTGTAAAGCAGTTTTATAGTATTTGTAATATACTGCTATATTTTACTTCTATATCTTAATAGTAAGTAGCATAGTTAATTACACATATAATTTTATTCACAGAATTTAAATTCCAGAATTACAACTCCATTGTAGTCAGTACTCTATTAGTTATAAATAATGAAACTTGACCATCATTCTGTGACTAGGCTAGCTGATTTTGAATCTCAGCTCTTCCACTTAACTAGCTGGGTAACCATAGCCAAGTTTTTTAACTTCTCTACGTCTCAGTTTCCTCATGTGTAAAATAGTACCTGTGTGTAGCATTGTAAGGATTAAATAGTTGGTTACACACAAAGCATCTAGAACAGCGGTGTATAGTAACTGCTTAATGTTACATAGCAGCAAAACTAAAACCCATAAACCAAGCACTTCCTCTGTGACGCTTAATCGAAGAGTTAACAAATCATATTATAAGGTACTTGAATGTTATTTCAGAATTTTTTTCAGCTTTGTTTTTTTACTTAACTCCATTTTACTTTTTCACTGTTCTTTCTCACTGCAGAATATATGGAAAGTAAAGTACAAAGAAGTGGGAGGCAGGAGCATATTGTCCTGCTGCCGAGGGATAGCAATCCTAACGCTACTTACATTCTGCCGAGGGATAGCAACCCTAACGCTACTTACATTCTGCTGTATTTCATTCATCTTTTTTCTTGTTTTTTCTTTCCATAATTAATTTCATGTTTGATACTCTTATTTTCTTCTTAGTAGAGTAGATTTTCTCTAATGTCAGTAAAGTTTGTGATAGTGAATTACTAGGGAAAAGGGGCCGTGTTGTCATTTTTGACATGTGTCCAGTGCCTCTGCTTTGCATGTCATAGAAGTTTGCTCATTTGAATTGGATAGTTTGGGCTTTGATTCATGAAGAACAGCGTGGTGGTTCCTAGTGAGCAAACACGTTAATGCACTCTACATTTACGGACAATCTTTTCTGGTTAAGGTAACCTTCTGAGACTTTGTTAGAAATTCAGTTGTGGAGTTTGATTCCTTTTCTTCCCCTACGTGGCATTTTGGAGTAGGATAAAAGTTTAGACTCTATCTTTTAATTGGATTCCACCTTTCAAGCAGGGGGAAATTAGAAGTTGTTTTTAATTCTTACAATAGAACCTATGTAAATATTTTTATTAAGTTTAAACTATACAAAGAACAATGTAACTTTTAGCTCAAAAACTTTTTTACAGAGTGAATAAAGGAAAATATAGTAATTAAGTTTTACTTCTTTTTCTCAGGCTGTCTTGATTGATATGGAAGAAGGGGTAGTGAATGAAATCCTGCAAGGACCATTGAGAGATGTATTTGATAGCAAGCAGCTCATCACTGATATTTCTGGCTCAGGAAATAACTGGTGAGAATATGCTCCATGTAAAAATTGTCTGAAAAAAATGAGTAGTCTACATTCTAATAGGTCCTGCTGATATGAAAGCAGGATATAATTTACCTTACAAAGCTAGGGCTTTCAGGCCATCTTTAATAAATGATGGTGTCTCACAATACATAGAAGCCACCTATATTTACTCTTACTCTTACTAGTTTTTTTTTTTTTTTAAGAAAAAGATAAATTGGGTGGTGCCTGTGACTCAGTGAGTAGGGCAGAGCCCCAATATACTGAGGGTGGTGGGTTCAAACCTGGTCCCGGCCAAACTGCAACAAGAAAAGGATAAATCATGAAAAATGAATTTGTGGAATTTCTCTTTGTAAATTGATTTCTGCATAATACTAAATAGTAGCAAAAGTTTTAAATACCATTAGAAACTATTCTCTTACCTATATTATTTGACTCTTTCAAGTTCTCCAATTGGTCAGATACAATAAAATTAACACAGAGATGCAAGCCACACCAGTGTCCTAGTATTCAAACTGAGTTTGGGGCTTTTGGAAGTACATAGTGGTTTCTTTTGTTTAATGGGGGGGGGAAAACTCCAACAAGGATTATTTAAGAATTCACATTGAAACTGTTTTTGCTGCTGTTAAAAAATTTAGTAGCTCCTTGTTATTCAAAAGATTCATGTTCATCATTTTAACTATTGTATTTGCCGCCAGTCCCTCAAGCACATAATGTGGAGTGATTTATAATTTTTCCAAAGTGTGAATTTGAATCTTTTGTTCTGGGAGACTCACTTGGAGAGAACCAGTCACTTCATAAGGGAGCCCACCTAACTGGCTTTTCTCTAATTGTATAACTTAGTAACTTTTGAATTACACCAGAGTACATGTCATAGGAAAATCATTTTCATTCAGTTTAGTGATACTGGCAAATTTGAGCAACCAAAAAAACTAGCAGAGCCTCATGAATATCAGTCTCCCACTATGTGCCATTTAATCTAATAACATTTAACCTTTGTTTTTCTCTTTTTAAACCAGAGTAGGTTAGTATAATTTTTTTTGAATTTTCATGTTTTTCTAGTTAACCACATTTTGCTCTTTTTAAATTTGTAAAATCCACTAAAGTTGAGAGTTTACTTTAAATAGAGACAATAAAAAAAAAAATATGTAACTGAAATCTTATTTCATTATAATTTTACCTTAAGAGAGAGGTTGAGAAGTTAAATTTAGAAATCTATAATGAGCTATCTTACCAGGATATTTGAGGATTATAAATATAGAATATTAAATGTGCTATCTAGTATCTTCAGGATATTATAATATGAAACAAGAATAGATTTTACCTGTTGCAATAAAAATACTTTTTCACATTTTTCTATAAGCTTTTTATAGAGAGAAAGAATATCAGATGAGAAATAATAAAATCAAAAAATAATAAATGCAAAGTCTCTTTTAATGTCTATTTTTATTTCCAGGGCTGTGGGTCACAAAGTTTTTGGCCGTCTTTACCAAGAACAGATTTTAGAGAAACTGAGAAAGTCAGCAGAACACTGTGATTGCTTGCAGTGTTTCTTTGTAATACACTCCATGGGAGGAGGTAAAGTTTATTCACTCATTTGTGCATAACAGTGGTAAAGTATAAGTGGGAATTCACTTTGCAAAAATAAGTTTTGTTTTTAACCTATGCTTGATGAAGATAGAACTATTCATTGTGTATGTTTTTGAATGTATATACATAAGTTTTTTATCTTAAAATTTTTATGAAATTATGTCACTGTAACTAATTTTTCTTAATTTAAGACATCTTGAGAGTGAGTTATGTTGGAAATTTTAGAACATTTTTAGCTACATTTTAAGATGTATGAGCTTTTGAGGAATGCTTGCTTTCTCTTGAGAGTTTGTTTGTCCAATACTATTTCCTAACTAGAGCTAAGCATTTCTCGCATGCTCGTATGTGTGCTTACCGAAGGGTGTCAGTAGCCTTTCTTTAACCACCTTCAAACTTTTCTTAACTCCAGTAAGTGAAAAAAACTCTTTCTCTCATTTTCTTTAAATCATTTCTTGCCTGAGCTCACAAGTTCGAGACCAACCTGAGCAAGAGCAAGACCCTGTCTTTAAAACCAGCCAGGTGGTATAGCAGGCACCTGTCATCCCAGCCACTTGGGAGTCTGAGGCAAGAGGATCACTCAAACCCAAAAGTTTGAGGTTGCTGTGAGCTATGATGCTCTAGTACTCTAGGGAGAGCCAAAAGTGAGACTGTCTCAAAGAAAAAAAAATTATATAATATATATGTATACAGTATATATATATGTATATATACTGTACCAAAGCTGTCAAGTTAAGCTTTTTAAATTGCTTAATATCAAGTGTAGACTGAATACTGTCTTGGTTGAATTTTTCCCTATTCAATCAGTTCTTATAGCATCATAGAGCTATAACTTAAACATGAAAGGAGTGAAATGTACAAAGCCCTCCCAAATTCATTATCAGAGCCAGAAATGGAATTCAGAACTTTAGGCCCCACTGCCCACATTGCCTGCATTTTCTTAACTGAAATTAGATTTGGTAATACATATTCACAGAAATAAGTTGGAAATTATTTCTACAAATAAAACATAAAATTCCAAGTTCATCACAATTATATTCTGAGCCATTTTTGCCTTTTTTTTTTTTAATTTTAATTTTTAGGCACAGGATCTGGCCTTGGCACATTTCTTCTAAAAGTGCTTGAAGATGAATTCCCAGAAGTATACAGATTTGTAACTTCAGTTTATCCTTCCAGTGAGGATGATGTCATAACCTCACCTTACAATAGCATCTTGGCAATGAAGGAACTTAATGAGCATGCAGACTGTGTGTTGCCCATTGACAATCAAGTAAGAAATGACACAGACAGATTTTATGTTAGAGCAGCTCAGTGGCTGGGGTACTTGCCAAAATTATTGAAAAAGTAAAGTTTTAACAAGATAAAGTTTATTAACGACTTACACAGCAACTCGGGCTCACTTCTATTGACTGCAAACTCTGTGGAAAGCCCAGTTTGGGGATTTTAGGCAACCTTGAGGTGTATCAGCTGCTTCTTGGAAGTCTCCCAAAGTCTTAATTAACTCTGTTCTCAAAACACCCCCTCTGCAGGCAGCACCTGTGGCTCAGTAGGTAGGGTGCTGGTCCCATATACTGAGAATGGCCAGTTCAGGCCTGGCCCTGGCCAAACTGCAACAACAACAACAAAAAAATAGCCAGACGTTGTGGCAGGTGCCTGTAGTCCCAGCTACTCGGGAGGCTGAGGCAAGAAGTTGGCCTAAGCCCAGGAGTTGGAGGTTGCTGTGAGCTGTGATGCAGCAGCACTCTATCAAGGGTGATAAAGTGAGACTCTGTCTCTTAAAAAAAACAAAACACCACCACCACCCCACCCCACCCCACCCCTCGCAAAATCTTAATGCACTCTATTCCCAAAATAGCCCAGGTCAGCTGACCCAAACCAATCCAAAGTAGCCTAACCATATCTGTCATCCGCCCTGCTCAGGTAGCTAACTACCTGTCATTTGATATATATATATTCAATCCTGTGTTGTGCTTTTGTGTTTCAATGAAACATTGTCTTCACTGTTGAGCTTTCTTATCTAAGGGAAAAAATAAGTTTAAATTGTTTTTCTTTCTCTTTCTTTCCTAGTAAAATATCATCTGTGTCCACTCTCCTTAATAGCTTCTCTCCCAATATTTTTTCCTTAAAAGTCTTTATTTGACATCATTAGCAAAATTGACCTGGTGGTGAATTCTAGAAAGTTGGATACAACTGTGAAGCCAAAGAGTCTGGTTACTTCAAGTGTTGGGGCTTTAAAAAAACAACATAAGAAGCCCTTTGATGCAATGAACAACATCGTGGCAAATTTGCTACTCAACCTAACAAGGTAATTCTATCTGGTAGTCAAATTACTGTCCTTTTAACGATGTTTTGAATTTTTGTAGCAGCATTTTTTAGTTATTCTAAGTTGTAAGAGCTTGTTTTGTTTGATATTCCATCTAGAGTGGTAAAGCAGAACTTTAATTTCTATGACTCCAAAGCAGCATTTCCCCAAGTACATTCCATGGTGTATCTGATACACCATGATGCCAAGGTGTCATATGATATAAAAGGTTTTGGGGTGACCTAACTTATATAACACTTGGTTGGATAAAATTAAATGTGTATTTTTGATGTAGAATGTCTTGCTCTTTCAAACCAGCTAATACATAGTTCCTGTTTAGCTGGTCCAAAAGATTTCCATGAGTTTGGTATCAGAGACTGCTTTAGCATTACAGATTATAGAGGAAACCTTTAAGGAATTCAGTAAAGTTTCCAGAATAATTATTGACCTGTATGTTTTTAACTCAAATATAAAGTCTGTTTTAAATGAGATATTTAATATGTGTAGTAACCAACTGTAATAGTATGTTGGTCACACTTTAGTTAATACAGAAGGAAGAATTACTGTAGATGTAACATGTTACATTTTAATTGTCTTCATAATACAGAAAACACATCTGCATTGAAAGTACAGTGTACAAAAGGATTTGAGAAACTGCCTGCTGAATAAATCAAGTTGCTTTTAAAGTATATAATGCTAAAATTAAATTTTTTTCATTGTTTTAATGTTAATTTTTTAGCTCTGCAAGATTTGAAGGGTCCCTTAATATGGACCTTAATGAAATCAGCATGAATTTAGTTCCTTTTCCTCAACTTCATTATCTTGTGTCAAGCCTGACACCTCTGTATACATTGGCAGATGTTAACATTCCTCCTCGAAGGTAAGATGTAAGTTTATTTCAGTTTTTTGAGAACTTGAATTACTTTAAAAAAAATTTTAAGGCTTGGCGCCTGTGGCTCAAGTGGCTAAGGCACCAGCCACATACACCTAAGGTGGCGGGTTTAAATCCAGCCCGGGCCCGCCAAAACAACAATGACGGCTGCAACCAAAAAATAGCCGGGCATTGTGGAGGGCACCTGTGGTCCCAGCTACTTGGGGGGCTGAGGCAGGAGACTTGCTTGAGCCTACGAGTTGGAGGTTGCTGTGATGCTACAGCACTCTACACAGGGGGACAGCTTGAGGCTCTGTCTCAAAAAAAAAAAAAAAATTTTTTTTAAGAGAAAAATGTTTGCAATAATGCCAGTTATTTCTCTGTGTCCTTTTATTTGTGAGAATTAATAAAATACAGTTGATGGTGATCATTTTTCCATTAGATGCACAGTTTTTTATTTAGAAGTAATTGTTTTAAAATGTCAGTATTAAACTACTTGAAATTTAATCTGATGATTAAACTTATAGCTTGTCAAAATTAATAAAGATTTAATATTTACTAAAAGAGATTAAATGTCTTGCATTCTGACAACTTAAGTTTGAATCTTCAATAACTATTAAGTGAGAGAACCTTGCCCAGATGACTTAAACTTTTCATCTTAGTTTTTCTCTTCTTTGAAAACTGAAAGAGTACCTACCTCGTATGCTTATTAAAGGTAGGTTATATGAGAGTGTGTTTTAAAGTTCTTATAGCTCAGCACCTTGGAAGACTTTCAGATGTAAATCTACATGGTAGCTATCATATATCATTTTTAGAAAACTTTGTTTTTTTAACTGTATGTCATTTTTGAGCATAAAGGTTACATCAGTTTGACAAAAAATGTGGTTTTGAAAAGTGCTCTTAGCATATAGAGTTAGAATGAGCTTGGAGAGTTCTCACTGCATTCACAGTTGCCTGAGGGAAAAGGTCCTAACAAACTCTATAAAGGTAGAGTAAGTGAAAACTAAATTAAAGATTCCTTTTTATAAAGCTTTGCAAGGTAACAATTCTATACTTTAGGAATGTCACAAGTGATACTGATATTGTTCCCTTTAAGCCAGTAGCAAATGACCACTTATGCCAACTAATAGGTAGGACTCCTAATCTGCGTAGGACATAACAAAGTAAGCAGAATGCAGTGTATGGACCATGGTGATCATTAAATGTCCACTGGTATCAGCCCAGCACATTAAAATGTGGTCAATTTCCTTTGTGAACACACAGAATGTCAATTAGTGCTTAGCTATTTATTGTACAATCATGACGATTTAGACTTCTTTGTATTTCAAATTCTTAAAAAATAAAGAGGTGAAATTTCTAATAAAGTTCACCATGATGAAAAAAATGTTCTGACTTGGTCCTTCAACCTGAATGTTTCAAAGTCTATTAAACATCTTGTAATCCTAGTTGGTACATTTTGATAAAAATAATGGCTGTCAACTTTTTGGGGGGCGGTGGTGAAGGCTTGTTTTTAAATTAAAATGTATTCGCAGGAACCTGGAGGGAACTTTAAAAATTTTATTCTCAAGGAATTTGTCACACTCAACAGCATCTGTCACAATGTTCCTACCGTCTTATAGGGTGGGGGTGCTCTTTGCTTCTGCCCTACTCGTAGATAATCTAAAGGCTGCCATCATTGCGTATGGACCCAGTCATTTATCCTTGTGTAGATATAAATTGGAGTTTTGTTTTTGTTTTTTGAGACACAGTCTTGCTCTGTTGCTCAGGCTAGAGTGCTATGGCCTCAGCCTAGCTCACAACAACCCTCAAACTCCTGGGCTCAAGAAGTCCTCCTGCCTCAGCCTACCAAGTAGCTGGGACTATAGACATGGCCACCATACTTTGCTAATTTTTTATTTTTAGTAGAGATGGGTCTTACTTTGCTCAGTCTGGTCTCAAATTCCTAATCTGAAGGGATCCTCCCACCTTGGCCTCCCAGAGTTCTAGCATTACAGTAGCCACTGTACCTGTCCAGTAAATTGTTTTAAAATGGTAATATTAAAAGCAAAAGGCATAGTTTTAAAATCCTCTTCAGTTTTTTTGTTTGTGTGTTTTAAGACAGAGTCTCACTTTGTCACCCTCAGTAGAGTGCCATGATGTCATATCTCACAGCAATCTCAAACTTCTGGGCTTAAGTGATCCTCTGTCCTCAGCCTCCCAAGTAGCTGGGACTACAGGCACCTGCCACAATGCCCAGCTAATTTTAGAGACAAGGTCTCACTCTTGCTCAGCAATCCACCTGCCTAGGCCTCCCAGAGTGCTAGGATTACAGGCATGAGCCACTGTGCCCAGCCTCCTCTTCAATTTCTTATCAGTACTTTCCAAACAAGTGAGGGTGGTTTTGGTTGTGGATTTTGTTAACAAAGTCCATTGCTGCCAAAAGAAAATAAATAATCACATATGAATAAAAGTATCCTAATATTATAAATAATTTATTACTAATTTTTATATTTTTATGAGACAAGAAAATAATTCAGGATGACTTTTCCTGCCTGCTTGTCATATAGTGGTTCTTTTTTTTTTGCAGTTTTTGAACCCACCAGCATATGGGGCCAGTGCCCTACTCCTTTGAGCCACAGGCATTGTGGCTTAAGTGGTTCTTAATCTTTTCTGGATTTCCATCACTGTTGAAATATCTATACTTTAACTCCATAAAATGTAAAAAATCACAAGCACACCAGAAGTTTGAACAAAATCAGAAGATTCATGAATCCCCCAAAACTCACCTGTCACTTAGGAAGTGCTCTCTCTTTTCTTCCGTAGCATCCTTTGATAGTTTCCTCCTAATTGTTCTTAACTAATTTATGATATATTTCACAGAGACAAAGCAATGACCCTAATATTACAGGTTTTTATTTAGTTTTGATAGTTTGGATACTAAAAGTAGATAAGCATACTGAATTACATAATAATGATAGCAGTTCCAGAAATCAGTATGACGTAGAGCTCACTAGTGCTGAGGTCAACATTTTGTACCTACCTGAAATGATCAGTCTACTGAAGAAGCTTTCCCCCCTCCCACAAAAAATAGGTATTTGTATAACTACTCCTATTTTATCATCAGGATGCTTTGAGTATATGATAGCTGGCTATTTAATAAACTGTATTTAGGGGCAGCTCCTGTGGCTCAAAAGGATAGGGCGCTGGCTCCATATGCCAGAGGTGATGGGTTCAAACCCAGCCCTGGCCAAAAACTGCAAAAAACTACAAAATAAAAAAAATTAAACTGTATTTAGAATATGTGATGTATTCTAATATTAGTACAATATTTGGTGTAAAGTTCATTTACCTGTTAGATAACTGTCTTTTCATTTTATAGTTATATGTAGAAGGAAGAAGTAATATTTTGTATAAACAATATTTCTTTCATTGTTCTAGATTGGATCAGATGTTTTCAGATGCCTTTAGTAAAGATTACCAGCTAATTCGGGCAGACCCCAAACATAATCTTTACCTCGCCTGTGCCCTCATGGTTAGAGGAAATGTACAGATTTCAGATCTTCGCAGAAATATTGAACGGTTTGGTTTATATTTTTCAAGATAATTTACATGTACTGCTTGAGACAGCGTAGCGTAGTAAGGACTGCTGCTTTTCAAATTCTAGCAATGCCACTTACTAAAGTGTGACCCTGAGCAAGCCAGATAGCCTCTTTGTTCCTAGTTTTCTTCAAGTGTTTACACTTGAAGTGTAAACATAATAGTAGTAATAATACAAAGGTATTATTTATGAGTTTTAAGTGATTTATGAAAGTATTCTAAAATTGTAGCTGATGTTGTTTTCAGTTACTACCAGGACCATTACTGCAGTGCTTTTACGTTTATTTTACAACTTAGCGATAGTCTTGTTTTTAGGAAAACTACTCTACTGAAATATGTACAAAGTAAAAAAAAATTATAATACTGGGCAGTGCTTGTGGCTCAGTGGGTAGGGTGCCAGCCCCATATACCAAGGGGGTGGGTTCGAACCCAGCTCCAGCCAAACTGCAGCAAAACAAATAGCTGGTGTTGTGGCGGGCGCCTGTAGTCCCAGCTACTCAGGAGTCTTAGGCTCCATCGCCTAAGCCCAGGAGTTGGAGGTTGCTGTGAGCTGTGACACCATGGCACTCTACCAAGGGCAATAAAGTAAGACTCTGTCTCTATGTTAAAAAAAAAAATTATAATACCTTCATTTCTTTTTACCCCTAATTTCTAATCTTAAGGAATGTGTTTCTAGCTTTAAGAATCACCATCACAGCCAGTTTAATGTCCCCCATCACACATCCCTTAGTTCACCATGTTACCGCTAATAGTAAAAAAGTTAACTTAGTTTATAAACAATGCAATTAGATTAATACCATCAGTAATATGCTTAGTTCTTTGTGGGTTTTTTTAATCTCAGATTGAAACCCTCTCTAAAGTTTGTCTCCTGGAATCAAGAAGGCTGGAAGACCAGCCTGTGTTCAGTACCTCCTGTGGGCCATTCTCACTCCTTATTGGCATTAGCGAATAACACCTGTGTGAAGCCTACCTTCATGGAACTGAAAGGGAGGTTCATGAGGCTCTATAAGAAAAAGGTAATTATCGTCCACCTTTGTAACTGCATGTGTGTATTTTGGCTATTTAAGAATTACACTGTTAGAACTATCACGTGATCTTGTTTCCTATATTTATTGTACTGATTGTAAGTGAAGAGAAGAAGCTTGCTCATACTGTTAGTGCTTCTACATGAGAAATTTCATGACTGTCTAAGATTGAGGCAAAATGGTCCATTTGACACAAGTTATCTTTTCTTTTATAAAGTTGAGTGAACTATAGTTTTAATAGTGCCTATTTACCTTATAGGATAATTGTATATATCAAAGTTCCTGCAGTGGTAAACATTATCCCGTTTTGTTGATTGATAGGCTCACCTGCATCACTATCTACAAGTTGAAGGGATGGAAGAAAGCTGTTTCACCGAAGCTGTGTCATCCCTGTCAGCTCTCATACAGGAATATAACCAACTGGAAGCCACAGAAAGCGTGCCTGTGCCGGATTTACCTCGGTTAAGCGTAGCTATGTAAAAAAGAAACCAAAAAACTTCTTCATAATTTCACATTGTTTTTTGTCACCCTTCTGTTTCAGCATTTTTGCAGTTCAAAATGTCTAGTTTGTTTCGTATCAGGAAGTTTTTATAAAATACTTTGTTGCTGATACCAGTGTACAAAATTAGTGAAGGCCTAGTACCTTTATGTCAAGCATTTGTCTTCTGAAAAGTGCCCTTTTGTAAAGTGAGAGAATAAAGTTCTCCAATATTTTGCATTATTTATAGCCTAATATTTAGGCATATATACACTAATAATCATGTTTGCAATAAAAACCTTACACAGATATATTTTTATATTTATTTATAATTTATATTTTGATATTCTGTTTAAATTATCTGATTTGCTTTAAAGTAGGTACTGGGAGTAGGAGAACACAATATCAATATTTCCATGTCATATCCACTGACTTTTCAAGGATAGGTTTTTATTACAGCTGTTAAAGATGTTTTGTTTCTTCTTTGGATAACAACTTACTTGCACTCAAGAGTCACAATTAAAACACTTCACATGTATTTATGTTAAATTATTTTTTAAATAATTGCTTTTCAAAACTATTTGTAATAATAAAAGTTCATCTTTATAAGCAGCGCTATTTATTATTTTGCATGTAACCATTTATACAAGTGAACAGAACATTAATCAGCTTGATACCATCTTCCAAATTTTACAATAAATGGCTATACTTGTCTAGTGAAATTGCTCCAATTATTGTAATCTTCGGTTTTAGTCTTAATATTTTAAATCATAATTTATATATAAGAAACCATAAGTTTCTTTCCTTTGCAAAGCAATAATACTGTTATTGGTTTTTATCTTGGAATTTTTTTAACTTTCTACAGTATTTAATTGGATCACAATTATTAATAGTCACCAGAGAAGTTCTGTTTTCTCTTTTCTAAAAGAAACCATAACTGATAATTAGGATAGGGTAATGAAAATTGTAGTATAATCTTCCATTCAAGAATTAATCCAGAATTATAGAAAAATTAATTGCCCTATAATGATTATCAACTGATGAGAGTCTAGGCCACATTCTCAAGTAGGGATCAAATTTTAAAAATTTCATATGCTTTTTTATACATCTTCAATAAAGCATTCCAAATTATTTTGTAAAATATTTACTTGTAGAGTGTATAATTTTTCATTATATAGGGTCGCCATTAAATTCGTGTGCAATTGCAAAAGTCCTGAATAATATGGACTGCTCAGATGGCACTACATGTGTGTACTCTGATCTGATTACTCAGATGGGACCAAATGTCTTGTACTCTGATTTCTAAAATATACTGTACTTTATATACTATATAACTACTATATACCCTATAGTATATTTTAGAAATCAGAGTTCCAGTTTTTCAAATTTTATATATATTTTTAGGAGAACCTTTTTTTAAAAGCTTCTAAAGCCTTAAATACACTGATGTGAGAATAGCTGGGCATTCTTACTGTTGTAAAACCAGTAAAGTAGATTTGCTACCCTTTTATAACCACTCTAATTTTTTGATTATGTGACATGATTGACTTTCCCCCCATGTGCTTGGCTTTATAGAATCTTAAGTTCAGAAAACATATCTCCAGGTTCTCTGCAGTTTCTTTGACATACACAAGATACAATCCACAGCATCTTCCATTTAAATGACCCATCATTTGGGCAATCAAATTGAATGGTAATCATTTTAGACTTATTCGGGATACAGCATCTCTTATCCAAGCATATTCCACAAAAAGTGGGTTTATAACTCTGAGTACTTGAACATCCAGAAAAGACAAACTTTTCAGCTCTGGAGAGCTGGAAGGTGGGTTGGCATGTTTTTCCTTTGGGGATCTGAAAAGATACATAAATTGGATTATAAGAGTTTAGAAAGTTGATAATATTGAGAACATTTTATTGAACATACATACAGATGTGATTATTTCCACAGTGCTATGTAGTTAACTGCCAGCACCCTGTCTTCTCTGCCTTTCAGTTCCCCTCTCACCAGAGGTCTGTCCTTCATAGGATCAACTCCTCAGTGGGTTTTGCTATCCTAGATTTCTGTTCTCTTTAATATCAGGGGCCACGTGTTATTAAATGCTTATTTACCTGAAACTTAGAAAATTCCCTAACATAGTACAGACACTTCGGTGGAAGGGTAGATGGATAAATATCTTAAGCCCCTTTGAAATTGAGCTGTCAATTTGCTAATGTAGGGAATAATTTAGGAATGAAAAGGATTTTGTAGCATGTCAAAAAAATTACTCTGAGACAGATGTCTTGCCTACTCTAAGAAATAGGACCAGCTATCATTATGCCAAGTTGCCTAGGAGTAAGTATTTTGCCATAGTCCCTTAGCAAGTTTACTATCTAAGCACAGAACATTTTGTAAATGGTGTGGCCTCCTTTCAAGTCACTGATAAATAACCAAGATCAGAGCGGCTCTGATGTTCATAATACCTACTTTCGTAATTATTGTATAGCAACCAAAATATTCATTGCTTTGATTTCACCGTATACAACTAATATAGAAAAAAATTACAATCTTAAAATGATGTAAGCTTAACACAGTACACATGGAGGGCTACCACAAGAAGTCAGGCTGATCAAGACTTACCTTGTTAAGCATACAGTGTCTGGATTCAAAAGAGTAACATTACCTCTGGTAAAATTTTCCCCACAAAGGGCAGTTAGATTAATATCTGATTTCCTCTGAGATAGTTTGAGTTCTTACAGTGAGGTTGATTTATTTTTCTAAGAACCAAATACCATCCCTCTCCCCAAAACACAAACATATTTCTAAGGAATCTCTTAATATTGAATCGTAAGTTCAATCTAAACCTTACCTTTACTATCTTTGAAATATTCCTGTTGCAAGGCTGAATATAACACAGTCTTTTCTCTTTTCTCATTTCACAGTTGCTGTTTTCATTTGTTACCCTATCAGATATTCCCATCCCACATGTTCTAGAACAAGGAGTCCACTTTGTTGCTTGCACAAGACATTTTCTTTTCCAAATAAGTGGAAGATTTCTATAAGCTAAAATAAAGGGGAAAGTACATGTGTATACATATATAGTATTTGTATAGATAGAGCATGTTAAAATATTTTTAGGCTAATAAAGAGATCTGAGTTTTTGTTTTTGTATACTGTGTCTCAGAATAAAAGTTTATGGTCTAACTTATCATTCTGTGTCCCTTTTCCCACTCCCCAAATAACCAAGTCTTACAGTTCAATTTCTTAGGAGGAATAAAAATATCTTTGAAAAACTGAGTTGATTTACCCATTTGTATCTTTCTGCTTAGCTTTTCTTCTGAATACTAAACCTAAGCTGTGTCCTGATTGATATTTGTCTTTTCCCTGGTTCTTGCCTCATTTCCAGCACATACTAAGATAAACATTAGTAGGATTAGGGAATTTGGGCTATTGACCAGAATAGTGGGATCTTATTGTTAAAATCCATCCTATGTTAAAATCTAAAATACAAAAATATTCAAGAATTATGCTATCTGGCTCAGTGCCTGTGGCTCAGGTGGCCAAGGTGCCAGCCACATACACCTAAGGTGGTGGGTTCGAATCCAGCCCTGGCTCACCAAACAACAATGACGCCTGCAACCAAAAAATAGCCGGGCGTTGTGGCGGGCGCCTGTGGTCCCAGCTACTTGGGAGACTGAGGCAGGAGACTCACTTGAGCCCAGGAGTTGGAGGTTGCTGTGAGCTGTGATGCTACAGCACTCTACCCAGGGGGACAGCTTGAGGCTCTGTCTCAAAAAAAAAAAAAAAAAAAGAATTATGCTATCAATGAGACCAGTTTTCCTCCTTGTGGTTTAACCTAGTCCCTTAAAAAATTCTCTAATAAATTTGAATAATGTTACACTGAACTAAATAATCATTATATGCTAAGTCATTGCAAATGTGTTATTTAGCTTAATTTTCACATTCCCTATGTTTTTTGTTGTTTGTTTTTTTGAGATAGAGTCTCAAGCTGTCACCCTGGGTTAAGTGTTGTGGCATCATAGGTCACAGCAACCTCCAGCTCTTGGGCTCAAGCAATCCTCTTGCCTCAGTTTCTCTATTTTTAGTAGAGACAGGTGTCTTGCTTTTTGCTCAGGATGGTCTTGAATTTGTGAGCTCAAGCAATCCACCCATCTCCCAGAGTGCTAGGATTACAGATGTGAACCACCTTGTCCAGCCCACATTCCCTATGTTATCAGCCTAAGGTACTCTCCCAGGGAATAAATGGATGAATGGGTCTTTAGATAGGTAGCTAAGTGGGTGGACAGATAGAGCCCCACCATTGTCTGCTGCTTTGGAGAAACACAAGGAGCAGGGGGGAAATAATAAGATTACAAGGGAGTATAAGTGTTTTCCATCTCCATGTAAATTCACTGGGGGCTTCTTATGAAGGAATCAGGCCCTTGGTCCATTTTATATAACTACATAGCAATCTATTGTCTCAAGGCATTTCCTTAAGGTTAATGTACTTTTGTAAATGGATGCTTTAGACATAAGGTGATGACTTGAGTCTGCATAGAAAAATTCTGGCTACTTAAAAAGGAACCAAATATCATAGTAATTTCTTCTCCCTCTCTTACTTATGGAATTTCTCACTTATTAAATTTGCCTGTGCTTTGTCTTAGAATTAAATCTCCTCTTCATTTTCTGGTCAAAAAAAAAAAAAAAGAAAGAAGTTAAAAGAAGCAGAAACATGAAGATACCTGGAAAGAAGAGTACAGTTTAGAGCCCTCAATGCAGGAAACAGATTAGAAGCCTGGCACACGTCTGCAATAAATGAAGGTAAGTTAGATTTCCGCATCACCAGTAATGCCACTTGTTAAACAGCTGTATTTCTGGAATTGAATGTTCATTTAAAAGCAAGAAAACTAGAAGATATTTTTAAAGGAAAAAGTTTAGTGTTTAGTGAGCATTAAAAAAGCATGAGGACATTCCAACCATGGACTACGTTATTATCACAAATATCTTTTAAAGTGTGTGTGTTTTGTTATCATGGTTAATTTTATAGCCAAATTCCTGTGTAGCTCATCAATACAGTTGCACGGTTAAGCAGAGATGTTAGATGAAATATATACTTTCTCTGAAACATATCTAGGCCTAAATCTCAAATACTGGAGAGCACTTAAGAGATTTTCCGATTTTTTGTAGCAAAGTGCTAACTGCTCAAGACTGATCATTTAAGGCCTTCCCTGACCAGGCTTCAAGTGACTCTACTGGAACTGCTCTAACTACACAAACAAGACCAACCTAAACTTGATCCAAAGAGCTTTTCTTGTGAAAAATTGGTTCACACATGGGTTCTAAGAAGAACCTCATGGAGTCAGTAGGATCCAATGCAGAAAGCCAACTGTTTGGTACGTTTCGAAAAAAGAACAATTTGGCTTATAATTTTAGAAGTTCTAAAGCATTAGTAGCTGAATCGGTCCCTGAGGGTGTTTCTTTCCTAGTTTTTTAATATAAAACTCATCTTTCTATAGTTGCTTTTATTAAACATCCACATAACAAAAGTGAACTTAAGAGTTTTTAATATATACAAATATTCGGTATTTCCATGGCATCTTTCAGTAAGTTCTTAATCAATAAAAAGGCATTCTTGATTTCTTGATGAGAACACAGAAATATGAACAAGAACCAGACAGCAATACCACCCCTTGTCAACCTTCTTCTTCTGCGCTAAACTTGCTGGCATTTTTGAAACTCCTGTCTCCAAAATACCCTGGTGCTTAAATAAGTTGCTAAATCAAAGTAGACAAGAATATAAGATTTATGAGTATATTTAAGCTAGTTGCTAATGGCCAGTGCTCAAGATCAGTAATCACATTTCATTTTTCTTACTAAATACATAGTGTGTGTGTGTTTACAGACAGGAGATGAGTAACAATTTCAGAGTGAGAGGACTTCATATCAGTTGTCTATTTGCAGAAATAATATTTACAAGTTCAAAGCCTATGTTGGTCCTCAAATATTTTTATCAGGTGGCTTCCATTTCTGCTTGTATGATACAGAAAAGTTGCCTTTGAAAAGTTTAAGAACTGAATAGTCAAGCTTCTTGCCAGTAACTGAATAATACAAATAAAAGTCTCTCCAGGGTACACATGAACAATATTTGGTCAATGTCTCTGAGAAGGGGTTGGGAAGAAGGAGAGGTATAAGATTTAGAACTGTTTTCTTACCTAGTAAATCTTTTAAAAATATTTTACCAGAAAAATCTAAACCATTATAAAGTTTTCTTATCCGATACTTACACCTGCCTGAGGCAAATACTAAGTAAGATGGTACCCTCAAACTAAGTTTCTTTCTGACTACCAATTAATAAGTCCTTACCGAGTACCTATGACACGTACAAGGAACATGAAGCAAACCACCAAAGTCAAACATGAAAACTAGCGCTGCTTATGAGCACCTGGCATTGTTTTGTGGCTTGTCGAAAGCTGCCCTGGTAGCCGTTCCGGGCCACAGTTTGATTGATCAGACGTCTTTCCCCCTTTAGCTGCAGAGCAGCGACGGCCAGCCAGCTTCGGGATGAACAGAGGCGTGCAGCCAATGGCCCCACTCACACAGAGGCAGCTGAACAGGGGACTGGGCTGAAACACTTGGCCATTATGATAATGCACCCTGTTGAACTCACATCCAACCGCGATAAGGTCTGAAAAGCGAAAAGAGCAAAATCACCAAAGAAGCCATGACCTGTAATAGTCTAGACCTCCAAGTATAGTATAAGCCTTAGAAATAGCTATCCTTTGTGAGAAGAAGCTCAACTTCATTAGGAACCTCCTTCACAAAACATCTGCATAAAGATTAAAATGAGGTATTTTCATTAACTGTAGGCCATACACCCCAAATGAGCACTTCCAGTATTAAAAGCACGGTTCTGAAGTAAAGTTAATTTTAAAAATCACCCTAAGTATAGCAGTAGAGGACTGTAAATCTGAGAGATGAGTTGATGCCTGACAAGCCAATTTTTCCCAGACATCCAATAATAGGCTAAAGCATTGGTTCTCAACCTTCCTAATGCCATGGCCCTTTAATCCAGTGCCTGTGGGTTGCAACCCACAGGTTGAGAACCACTGGGCTAAAGTATATTCTTAGGAAGACAGGAAAAGTGAGTATCTAAAGAAACCATAATTTGACTACAGTTCGGCAAGGTAACTGATTTTTTTGTTAAGAGAATTAAAGGAGACGTTCACTTCCCCTGAAGGATATTCCTCACCTTCAGAATCAGCCTTTCTCCAAGTATGGTCCACCAACCCTTGGCAGTACCTGAGACGCCTTCAGGAGTTCAAGGTCAAACCTGTTCAGAACCCTAATGTGGCTGGCCATTTTTACTGTGTTGATACTCGCACTGATGCTAAAAAGTTAATGGTGGCTAAAACTGCTGTTGCCTTAGCATGAATCAAACTGTAGTCATTGTATTTTTCTTTGTCTTATACTTAAAAAAAAAAAAAAGAGTGGTGTCTGTGACTCAAAGGGCACCGCCCCCATATGCTGGAGGTGGTGGGTTCAAACCCAGCTCCAGCCAAAAAGAAAAACCTACCAAAAAAAATAAAGGAGGGGCAGTGCCTGTGGCTCAAAGGAGTAGGGTGCCAGCCCCATATGCCGGAGGAGGTGGGTTCAAACCCAGCCCCGGCCAAACCACCCCCCCCCAAAAAAAAGAAAAAAAAGAAAGGCCAGTTTTGCCAATAAATATCCTTGATGATGTAAAAATTACTAATTTTATTAAATTGTAAGTATTGAGTATGTCTTTTTAATATCTTGTGTGACAAACAGGAAGTATATATAGAACAGTCTACATACCAAAGCATAATAGCTGTCTTTAGGAAACTTAAAAGAATTATGCCATTGTTCAAGATGTGAGCTGAACTAGCCACTTTTTGGTGGGAATTTTACTTGAAGAAATGACTGATGACAATCAATGGTTATTCAAACTTGAGTAGCTGGGGAACATTTTCTTGAAAACAAACAACGTAAGTCTGTTGCTTCAAAAAAAAAAAAAAAAAACAACTGATGGTATTTGTTGCCAATGATGGAATTCAAGCTTTTGAGCAAAACTTAGAATTTTAGAAAACTTGTATCTACCACTGAGAGCTTTCCAGCTACACAATATGTAGACTTTGATGATGAGAGTGGTATTAATTCATGTGATTTTTTTAAAATATCACATAAGTAAGTGTATCAGCATTTTGAACATCTACAGAACATAGTGAACAGTGAACTGATATTTTCCAAATAATGCATAGAATGACAGAATTATGCATACGTGAAAGACTCATTTCAAGTGGGTCTTGGATAAGCCAGTGTCTTCTAATGCCACAGAGTTCAGTTGATTGATGTGGTTTCAGATTTCATGATGCAGATAATTTTTAAGAAACTCCCACTTGTCAAGTTTTAATATAATATCACAAAATAGTATATGCATAATTATCTGAAAATCCTGTGAAAATATTCTCTTTTCAATTATATATCTGTGTGAAGCTAGATTTTTTTCATATGTTTCAACTAGAAAAACATAACTACACATTGAAAGCAAAAGCAGACATGTCAATCTAGAGATTTGTCAAAATGTAAAACAACGCCACTCTTTTCACTCCGTTGTTTTGGTTTGGAAAATAAGTTTTTTCATTAAAAAAAATTCCCCCCCTTAATCGCCAATGGGTTTTTCATTTTTAGGTGAATTAGTGAATATTTTTAAATTTCTAATTCATTATTAAATATCCAGTAGATAAAACCCATGTAAAAGCTCTTGGGTCCTCATTAATTTCTAAGATTAGAAAGGGGTCCTCAGACCAGAAAGGTCTTTTAAAGTTATTCTAGATGAGGGATCAGTAAATTTTTCGTAAAGGTCCAGATAATAAATATCTTCACTTTTGCAGGCCATGGAGCCTCTGTGAAAACCGACCCTGCCACTGCGAAGGAAGAGACCCCTTGTAAATGCACAGGCCACCTTCTAAGTAAAGCACTATTTACAGAAACAGGTTGAGGGCCAAATTTGGCCCCCAGGCCATATAGTTTGTGACCCCGGGTATAGATTATCCCCCATCCCCATCCTCCTGGCTGTGCTCTGTTAACAAAGTCTCACCACATTTTGTGTGAAATTACTTATAGAGAGTTCTGGCACAATAAATTTAACTCTGCAAGGGCAGAGCCGATATCTTTTTTTTTCTTCTTCCTATTGTGCCCCAGTTGCTGGCAACAGCAGTCGCAGTGGATGCTTACGAAGTGTTTGTGAGGTTAATGAAGTGATCTGCCCAGTTTGGGAGAGGGACATCCTGAATGCCAGAGTCGGAAAGGTCATGTTTTTCCCATAGAGTTCCCATCATTAAGAACCATTTTTGAGAGCCTGCTGCATACCAGATATTGTAATGGGTGTTTTAGGTGTTATGTCATGATTTCATTTGATCCTCCCAGCAAATCTATAAGCTAGGACATACACATGATGGAACTGAGGCACAGAGAATTAAACAACTTGATCAAGGTTACTCAGCAGCGCAATCAGGATTCAAACCCAGATCTCACATTCTCAACCAATGCAATATAATGGTGACCATGGTCAGGCTATCAGCCTTACATGGCTCTGCACATTCAGTCTGACTCCAAAGATAAAGCCTACCTTTCCTTCATTCCAAGCTCATTCCCAAACCTCTGATAGTAGTTGGCCTTCCCACTTAGACTTTTCTACAGAGAGACTAAACCATCCAGGTGACGAGAATATTTCTCTTCCCTTAGAAATTTTAATTGTTATCGTAAATAATGTAGCATCCTGAATTAGTATCAGTGTGTTGTAGGTTTAGATGGCTAGAATCCATCTCCAGAATTTAGAACCATAAATCTGGGGGTCAGGTTGTGCTTTGGGGTGGGCTCCGCCATCTTTTTTGCAAATTGCAGTAAAAAGCATAGTAACTTCATTAATTGAGAAGGCTGAGGTTAAAGTAGTATGTCTGAATATTAGCCATACATCTTTATATTTTTAAGCAGGATTTTTTTTACATTTATAATTTTTATTCATTAATTAATGTAACACGGAAATCTACATTATTGTTTTATTAAATGGTAGTTTCCCACAATACATGGATGTTCCAAGAATTATTTCACCAATCCTCTAGCAAACTTTCTTTTTCCATTCATCTGTTAATACTTAATCAGATATGTTGCTTGTGTATGTTCCAATTTGTCACTCGATAGTGTTAATTATCTGTATTTGTTTTGTTGTTTCTGTTTTTTCTTTGATTTGGTTAATTTTTTTTCATGGGTTGGTTTGGTTTTGACAAGCTAGTTTTCATTTTTATATAGTCATATCTGTCATTTCTTATATTTTCTGATTTTGATGTCTTGTTCCAAAATACCTTACACATCCCAAAACTATACACATGCCTATTTTTTTCTAGTTTTAAATTCCCTTTATAAACTATATTCTAAAATTTGAAATGTATGCTGATACAAGGCATTAAATTAGGAGACAGGATAGCAAGGGATTGACAGACCCCCACAACGCCTGCGTTCAAATTCCAGCTCTACTCCTGACCAGCTGTGTGGACACTGGACAAATTCCTTAGCTTCTCCGTATCTCGATTTAGCAGGATTATTTTTCATTTACAGAAATGGCTGAATTCAGATTGCTGACAGTATTAATAAAAGCTGTCATTTTATGGCACTTTAAGAAAGCAGACTCTGTTACATCATTTCTCCTATTTTCCTTTTATTTGTGAGAGAGAGACAGGGTCTCACTTTGTCACCCTCCATAGAGCTCTATAGCGTCATAGCTCACAACAACCTCCAACTCTTGAGCTTAAGCGATTCTCTTGTCTCAGCCTCCCAAGCAGCTGGGACTATAGGCACCCGCCACAACGCCCGGCTATTTTTAGAGATGGGGTCTCAAACCTGTTAGCTCAGGGCAATCCTCCCACCTCAGCCTCCCAGAGTATTAGGATTACAGGCGTGAGGCATGATTTCTCCTATTTTCTATCATTAAAAGCAATCCCCTGAGAAAAACTGCGAGATGACCTCAATGCAATTGAAAATGGTTTTGGAATATGTGTAAGCATCTGCTCATTTCACATGGGGTCCAACACAATGGAGCCAGTCCCACTAGCACATGAAACTAAGCCCACCTCATATTTAACCAAAGTAAGCTAAATACTCTCAAGTTAAAAAATGCAAAAACAAACAAAAAAAACATTCTGTCTAGACTCAGCCTTTTTCCCCAGAGGTCCAGAAGAAGACACTTACATGCACACACTCCGGTCTCGTACCTCGGCCCGTCTGCAGAGTAGTCACAGTACAGCCCTTTGTGGGGGTCACAGAGGTCAGCTTCATTGCAGATGTCCCCCGGTTGCTTGGCACAGATTTTACAGCATCCACAGCCGTCCCTCACCAAGCTCACTCCAGGGGGGCAACTGGGCTTCTGATAAGGACATTTGCAAGGCCAGTGACAAAACTGCTGACGCTGATGCACTTGCGATGCTCCTCCAGGCCTTCCTTCCGGTGTCGCATCTACCAGCCCAGTGCCCTGTGCCCTGCAGCAAAACTTCATTTGATAATAAAGGTGGTGTTAGAAGGGGTTCCTCATATGGTATGATAGGAATAGAAGAGTTCCCCCCAACGGTGTGTTGAGTTGTGTGTCATGATCATAAACCTCTCAGCTTCTGATGTGACCCCTGTCTCCTTAAGCTACTCCTCACCCGGCTTCCAAGACATCACATGTATTTCTGTTTTCTCACTGACTGCTCCTTCTCAGTCTCCTTTGCTGGTTTCTTCTCATCCTACTAATCTGTAAACATTGGAGCCCCCTGGCTCAGACCTCTAAAGTCCCCTCCCTCACGCCATCTCCCGTTCATATCTCCCTGCTGAACTCAGACTCAGACTACTTACTGAACAGCTCCACAGAGGTGCTTCACAGGCACAGCAAATTTAACACAGCCAAAACCAAATAATCTACTCCATCTACTTTTCCGTACTCTTCCCTATTTGAGCAAATGCCAATTTTTGTAGTTCTGAAATACCTTGGGCTCAGATAATTCTTGGCTCTTTTCTATCACATTTAACATCCAGTCCCATCAGTAAATCCCAACGATTACACCTTTCAAATACACCCACCCTGCTCTGCTCTCGTGATCCAAGTCACCATTGTTTTTCACTTGGATGTGTGCAGTAGTCTCCTAAATGTTCTCCTTCCTCGCCTCTTTGACAACTCAGCATCCAGCATGATCCTTTTAAAATATATCAGTTCATGCTACTCTTGCCCTTTTCAATATAAAACCCAAACTACCTCTTTAGAGGCATCTGGATCACCTGGTCCCCACACCCTGTCTCCCTTTGCTCATGACCACTCACCCCTGCCCGCTTCAGTGCAGCCATACCGGCCTTATTGTCTGAATATTCCTGGCACGCTCCATCCCTAGACATCTCCAGTGGTCACTCTTTTATTGTCAAGTTCCTCAGCTAGGCCCTTTTTGGCCATCCTTTATAGAAGAGCTCTTTAGATCAGCCTTTTCCCTACAGACCTTACCACCTGCCTTACTACCTACATATGTTACCTGTTGCTTTTCTGATTCCTCCATCAAGAATGTGAGCTTCTTGAGAGCAAGGTCTTTGCCTAATGTCTGTCTTACCAACTGCAATAAGTATTTATTAAACACAAAACCATGGTGCTTCCTATGTGTCAAGTACTTTACATGATTATGTCATATAACCTTCATAGCGACAGTATGAAGTTAACCCATGTGATAGGCAGAATAATCGTTCCCTTAAAGATGTCTATGTCCTAATCCCTGGAATCTATTAAGATGTTACCAGACATGACAAAGAGGATACTGCAGATGTGATGAAGCTAAGGGTCTTGAGGCTGGTGTCCTGGATGATCCAGGTACAAGGACTCTGAATCCCTCTAGGGGAGGCAAGCATATGGGAGAAGGGGGTGTGGGGACAGAAGCAGAGCTCAGAGCAATGCCATGGCTGAAAGGGGGCCAAGATCCTAGGAGGCAGACGGCCTTTAAAAGCTGGAAATGCAAAGAACCAGTTCTCTCCCTCCAGAAGGAATGTGGTCCTGCAGACACTCTATCTTAGCCCCCTAAGACCTGTTTTTGCACTTCAGATGTCCAGAATAGTAAATGTAAGTTGTTTTAAGATGCTAAATTTGTGGTGATTGTTCACAGTAGCAGTAGGAATCATATGACCCATTACAAGTCTGTAATCCTAGCACTATCAGAGGCCAAGCAGGTGCATCACTTGAGATAAGGAGTTCAAGACCAGAATGAGCAAGAGTGAGACCCCATCTCTACTAAACATAGAAAAACTAGCTGGTGTTGTGGCAGATGCCTGTAGTCCCAGCTACTCAGGAGGTAGAAGGAAGAGGATCACTTGAGCCCAGGCGTTTGAGGTTGTTGTGACAAAAACATTCACTAATTGCTACTGGATCTATCTGCTTTGAGGTCCTGCAGATACCGCTCCACCACCCCACCAAACTGCTCCTCAGCTAACCGTTCCCATTTTAGGGAATGCTGTCACCATTCACTCAGGTCCCTGAGCCAGGAAGCTGGAAACCATTCTGGATCTCGTCCTCGTCTTCATCCTTCACGCCCAGAAGTCACTGGTTTACAGGAGAGACAAGAGCTCCTAAGAACAGCACTCAGGGCCTCCCCATCTCTTGCAGTCCTTGTCTTCTTGCAGAAAACTAAATTGCCTGCAGTCCCCTACATAGATGATGCTGTCCCTCCTCCCTGGAACATCCTTCCCCAGACTCCACTCCTTCTTTATCTGTTTTAACTTCAAGCCTCTGTTTAAGTATCACCTTTTCCAAAAAGCTTTCTATAACCTCCCTGCCTCATACAAGTCTTTGAAATTATCTGAGGAAGTGCCTGTTTCTTCCACTCCCCATAAAGCCACCCAAACTCAGGTGCTCTCAGTTCATTTCTGAGTGTCCCATTGGCACCTAGCACAGCATGGTTTATGTTATTAATTCTCAATGTTTATTTCATTGGACCTGAAAGCTGTTAGAATGAACCAGAGACCTAACCTTCTTTCCTATTCAAATGTCTGTGTTGAGAAGTGTCAGTATAAAATCCTACCCTTAAACCCTCCATCTTTTTTCTCATCACTGGTAAAGCATGTGTGCCCCAGTAAAAAGCAACATTTCTGGCTGTTATTTATGTTGAATGCACGATGTGAGAAGAGATTTTGACAGGCCAGGCTTCTGGAGAAGGAGCAAAAGCGGAGAAGGGAGTAGAAATAGTGAGGCTAGAATCGTCAAAAAATTTTTTAAACTAAAACATTTTTTGCCTACTTCTCAGTTTTGCACAGGTTCAGCCATGGCCACTGGGAGTCACATGCCAGGTTCAGGCGCCTCTCGGCCGGCCTCCTGTCTATGCATTCTCTTCAGTCCTCTTGCCCCACTCCCTAAGGCAGCGGACGTCTTTTCCCCTGACTTTCATTATGCCCGGCCCTTCCACCTCTTAACATACTTTCTCAGCCTCCTCCACAGGCTCCTGCTACCCTGCGTTTGACTTCCATACATTCAGGCCGATCGGCACGTCACAGCCTTACAGTATTGCTCTTCTCACTCCACACCATGCTCTTAATAATCTCATCCGCCTCTGCCTTCGGTTTTCATCCTGTGCAAGCTTCAGAACTAAAGTTCTAGCCTGAACTTCTCTACTGAGCTCTAGATCCATGAGCTGACTGACTACTGAATATCATGACCTAAATGTCCTACAGGAAAAACTCAGGTCCCAAACTCGTTATCTTTCATCGCTGACAGCCCCTCCAGAGTTTGGAGTCAGGAAGCTGACAATCATCCAGGTCACCTTCCTCTCCCACACCTCCTGTGGCCATTGGGTGGCTAATCCTGCTTATCCAGCCATCCTCGTCTCCCTAGAATTAGCTATTCTTCCCATCTCATTGCTATTAAAGTATTAAAGTACTAAAGTACGGGCTCCTGACTGGCCTTCCTGCCTCAAGAGTGATTTCTCAAGTGCCTTTACTATGTTGCTGCCAAAGGGATCACTTTGCGAACTATTCAGTTGTATTGTTCCTCCCTTTAAAGCCCATGGATGGTTGGTTCCCTCATATGTACACTGTGCAGTCCAATCTTCTAAGCATGATTCCCAAATACCCCTACTCTGGTTCATGCACCTCTTCAGCCTTAGCTCTCAGCATGCTCTCCTTCCAGGCCTCCCATGTTGGTTTTCTTCTCCCTGTTTTTTCTCATTTTGCTCCCTAATGAAATTCCCACTCCCCAAACTGCCCATCTGGTGGATACCTGTTTATCCTTCTAGTCTTGAACATTTCTAGATCATCCCTGAGGTCAAAAGGTAACACTAGTGAAATCCAAAGGTAAAGAGAAAGTTACGGCAGTAGGCTAAGAAAAGGAAGATGTTAAATACAGGAGAACAATTAAAAAACGAGATCTGATTTATCATCCAAAGGAGGAGGAGGAGGAAGAAGTGGAGAAAAAGGTGACACCCAAAGACACTGTTGAAAGAAACAGAGCACCCTGCCAACCTAGAATTCTATATCCAGTGAAACTATCTTTCAAAAGTAAAGGTGAGGGGGGCACCTGTGACTCAAGGAGTAGGGTGCTGGCCCTATATACTGGAGGTGGTGGGTTCAAACCTAGCCCTGGTCAAATACTGCAAAAAAAAAAAAAAAAAAATTAAATAAATAAACAAAAGTGAAGGTGAAATAAAAGACATCTCCACATAAACAAAAACTGAGAGAAATTGTTGCTAGCAGACTGGGTTCTAAAAGATCTGTAGTCTAAAGGAAAATCACTCAAAAATAGAAGAAGAAAAGTCTTAGAAATAGTAAATATGGGGATAAATGTGAAGAATTTTATAGTTTTCTCTGTCTTCAGAAATACAGTGATTGTTTTCAAAAGCAAAATCTCAAGAGTCATTAGAATAGCAAGCTTTAGAATAGCTCTGTGGTCTACATTTGATCTTTGAGCCTCAATACTCCTCTGTAAAGTGGGATTGATAATATTCCCCTGGGAAGGTTGTTTTAACAACTGAGATCATGACTAGAGTGTCTAGCGCAGTGCTTGGCACACAGCAGATGGTCAGTAAATGTCAGGCATTAGCAGGTCCTTCAACAATGCATGAAAGCAAAGTTCAGCACAAAATGTTTTCTTGCTGCTCTGTGCATAACACATTTATGTGTTTGTTTATTTCCTACACATCTCTCCACACTGGAATAACTGTTGTTTAAGAACACGTGGTACAATGACAGGCCTTTTCTCAAGAATGGAAGAATAGGAGACCACCAGCCGATATCATATCTACTGGGAGATACGCCCCTCCTCATAAATGCAGGAATGACCTGGACCACTGATGCTCTTGTCATGATCCTTTTGAAATTGTAAATATATATAAATATATATGTATACACATATGTACCCATATACATATATATTTACATATATACATACACACATACACTTACACATATACATACATATAGACATAGGCTGCCAAAAAAAAGTATACACATTTTAAGAAAGGACAAAACTGTATTAAAATTTTAATACTTAAGTCACATTTGTCTTCTGCAATTATAAGAGATACAAGATACAAGGTTTAAGATAACAAACATTATTGGTATATTTTAGGTATTACAACTTTAATGTAGTAAAAAGAAAAGAGATTTTGCCTTTCTTAAATGTATATACATTTTGGCCCCCTCTGTGTGTGTGTGTATGTGTGTGTGTATGTATATATATATATATATAT
>NW_003852397.1:8270529-8275907 GCF_000181295.1 Otolemur garnettii | reverse complement strand
ATAGTATAATGGCCCCCTCTGTGTGTGTGTATGTGTGTGTATATATAGTAGAATGGCCCCCTCTGTGTGTGTGTGTGTATATATATATATAATGGCTCCCTCTGTGTGTGTATATGTGTGTATATATATATAGTATAATGGCCCCCTCTGTGTGTGTGTATGTGTGTGTATATATATATAGTATAATGATTTCCAATCCTTGTTTTCTAAGGTGCAACTACTATTTACTTCCCCAAACAACTATTAACCCAAGAAGAGTCTATGTTTTCTAAGTCACCAGAAGATTTCAAAAGCTGTCTCCCCTGTGCCAACAATAACCTCCACCATGTAAATAAACCAACAAATAAGTCATCCTGTTTTAATCTTCTTATTTAAAAATACTAAGCCAATGAATGTCTCATATTAAACTTCCCTTTGGTCTGTGGTTTGAAATATTTCAAAGCTTTCAGACTGACTCCCTTTCACCAAGTGAGAAACTCAACGAATTAAGACAAAGTAATAGAATGTTTAAAACCTGGGAATGTTTATTCCCCAATGCTCCTTTCAAATAAGGACAGGCTTAAATGGTAAAAAGAAAAAAAGTTGTTGTCAAAATCCGTTTTTCCAGGAGCTCTGCACATTTTGCAAATAACTCTGGAAAGTTGAGCCCCGGCCTGGAGCCGGCATGAAGAGGCCCTGTGTATGGCTGGGCCGCCGAGGAGGTGCTGTGGCTCAGACTCCCCTGCACAAATACAGAGGAAAGCCGGGGGGCTGCTCAGACCCGGCAGAAGCAAGTTTCAGAGCCAGTGCCTGAAAGGGAGAAATGTTTCATATTTTCTTCATGAAGCTCCTGAACCACAGCAGATCTTTATTTGGGGAGGAAAATGGCCTCCTCCATCTCAGGCAGTATTTCCACAGTTAGGTAATTCATCCCCTCTCTTCCCCACCTTCATTCTGTAAAACGAAGGAACTAAAAATGGCTGTGGTCTCCGGGAGGAGAACCCTAAGGACGGAGAGCTTACCTGCGCCAGGCCAGCGAGGACGAGAGTGAACAGCAGCCCCTGCATGCTGCTGGAGCGCGGCGACCTGGGGACAGAGGAGTGGCAGCTGGCTCCCTGCTCAGGGTGCACAAAGCTCCCCTGTGTCCTCTGCGGAGCCCAGGGCGCCTCAGCAGAAGAGCACACGCGCCTCCACCTCCCGCGCTACTGACTTGCAGGCTGCACTTTCATTCTTAGGGATCTATTTTAATACCCTGCTGACTTCCCTGGGACTCCTCTGCTACTCAGCCTCTGCGGCCCCCAGTGCAGCCCTGGTGTCAGCACCTCATCCTGCCTCCCTGAGAATATAAGCCAGAACATGGGTGGGCTCCTGCTTCCCTCCTGAGGCCACGCTTCCACGGCAGACAACGGTAAACTTAACCCTGGTCTTTCTGGGCCTCAAATCAGATAATTAAGCCAGTAGTTCATTCATTTAACAAATGAAGATTTTATTTTAAAGTAGGACAGGTTTGCAGCGCTTCTCCTTCTCATGCTCCCCTCCCTGAGCTGTGGCCTCAGCCGGTCTCCTCCTGTGTCATCCAGTGTGACTCTGCTTATCCCACCTTCTCAACCTTGGCCTTGGTTCATAGACCTTCACTTGCCTCTACAGGTCAGCTTTGTTCTCCTGAGGATCAGGTGGCCCATCTACCTGCCACCCCCATCCTAGGTCCCATTTCTATTTTCTTTGACCTGTTATCTGTTCTAGAGTCACAGCTCGCCTTTGTGTCTGTTCAAGAAAGTCACCACCATGTAAAGACACAGTAAGCAAAGCTTCACTCAGGCCTGAGCTGAGCATCTGGGGAAAACTAGGTTCTCCTCCAACCACAGGGAAGCTGGTGTCCTCGAAGAGGTGGGGGCACCATGAAATGTGCAAAGCAACTATGAGCTTACTAAGTCGTTGGTTAAACCACAGTCTTACGCCTACCAGCAATGTGGACTACCCAGTGTAGTCTGGTGTCAACAAAATAGTACGAAAGCTGAGAGTGGGTTAACAAAGAAAAAGAGGTCTTTGGGGAGGTGGGCGGAGGGTGGTCCAATCCGATCTGATTCCTGCCCCTCACTGGCCATCAGAATGGATAATTTCATATTTCCTGCTTCATCTATCAAAAGCAGAGGCACCACAGGCCAGCAACAGGGTAGGCATTAACTACATCTCTCCGGCTCCACCTCTCCTGTTCCAGAAATGAACTGCACATATCTGTGCAATGGCTGAACCAAAGGAAATGCAGGCCCCTCCCGTCTGCTCTCCGAGAAATGCTGGCAGCTGTAGCTGTTCCTCTGGAAACATCTTCCCTCCCCCCACAGTCTCACTGCCCTGGAGCAGAGGACGAGGTCACAGTGGGCGCCCTTGCCTCTCTGTGGGAGAGGAGCACCCTCAGGAAAGGAGCACCTTGCTTGAGAACTAGCTTCCAAAACCTTCCCCAGCCAACCGAACACAAGGCTTTGTGTTATTCACTCCATATTGTTTAGACATCTCCAACCCCAGGGGCTCCTATTTAACTATTTCAAACCTTCAGGAAGGACTGAGTGAACGTGGCACTTCAGAGGCGGGGGCTGCTATCTCTGACTTCACACAGTAAGAGCAACACGGGGTGCATCCTGTTCTGACCACCTTCCTCTTTTGCCTGCTCTAACAAAAAGCTCGTCTGGCTAAAAGCTCATTTCACAAATACTCAGCTTGTGATGGACGTTCAAATAGACACAGCGCTAAGCAGGACTAAATTCACACCATGTTCTGTGATTTACAGGAAAGCTTCCCGTGTATTATCTTTTTTAATTTCACAGCTCAGTGAGGTAGGCAGAAGCAGTATTACCATCCTCATTTAATAGATTAAAAAGTTAGAGCTAAGGTGATTGTACCTGGTCAATAAAACACGCTTAATCCCTGCCCTCTAAAGCGGTATAATCTACTGGGGGAGAAGATGCTGAAGAAATGAACACAAATGTCCATCGCTGAAAACTGAATAAAGGCGAAAAGTGAAGGAGAAGGGAGTGGAAGAGCGAGTGACAGCTGGGAGCTAATCGGAGTGGGGACAGAGAAGACACCTCCGAGGAAGTGATGCTTACAGAGTTGAGAGACAAAGCCAGGTGAAGCACCAGGAGAAACCCCGGGTCCACCTGGGCTCTTTCCCACGGCAAGACATGCACCTATAATGGTGCCGGGCTCCATCTGCAAACACACCTCCCACTGCCCTCCCCACAGACCCCTGAAATCATTCTGTTAGGATCATCGTCACAGCTAGAATATTTCCTTCTCCTGGGAGTGTGGGTCATCTGGACAGGCAAAGGTCAGCACACTTAATACAAGATGGGGAGGGCCCTCATCTCCTCTTTCCTTCCTTTCTCGCTTAGTGCTGGTGGCGAGGGAGGCATCCTTAGCCTTGAGAAAGGAGACAGAAGTTGGAGCACTGCTTCGGAAGTGTGCTGCAAGGGAGGGCGGGTATTTGCATCAGCGAAATTAGAAGCACAACAATAACAACAACTAACATTTGCAGAGTGCTCTTGGTCTCAGCATTGCACTGTACGGTCTGCGGCTTAACTCATTTGATCCTCCCAGCACCAGTGTAGGACCAGTACTAACTACTGTGATCATCTTTAGTTTACTTATGAGGAAACTGGAGCAAGGTCACGTGGAGAGCGAGAACCAGCATCACAAGCACTTAATCACCGCGCCCTGCTGCCTCTCTGCACGCCCTATAAATGGCATAATGAACGGCCGCCAGATGATTTATTGCGATATTAATTTGCGTTGAGTTCTCGATATTTTCCTTCTTCCTGCTTCCCTCCCAGATTTTAAAAGGTTAGTGAGGCCCTGTATGTTATATTTCCCACAGACCCAGCCACCAGGCAGAATACGGAAGCTGCTTGAAAGCTTTAACTTGTCTTTTCAGATCCTGCCTTGATCCTATTGAAGAAGTGATGCTGGGAGAGGAAGAAGAGGGGGGCGGCCCGTGGGCTGCGTGCAGCCTGGGCTCAGGCCCTCTCCGAGCAGCATCCCTGGGAGGTGCTGGAGCTCAGAGGCACTTGGTGCTCCACGGTGCTTCCAAAGAGGGACTCAGTACAGGGGGTCCTGGGTCTGCAAAATTCCCCAAGACTTTGTACCCCACGGGTACAAAGCCTCAAGTTCTATGCAGACACAGACCTCCCATTTGTTGTCAGAAAACTTAGAAACTAAGATCAGGAGCCTGGGCTCTTTTCTAAGCACTCGTTAGCCTCCCAGATTGTTCGACCTCTGCAGGTGGTGGCGGCCTGTGTGGCAGCAACAACAGTGGTGGTGGTTTTGCTGGTGGGGAGGAACACACCAGCAACATCTTAGAATAAATCCATCTCCAGATTTATATCAATCTCCAGATTTGGGAGGAGCATTCAGAGCCAAGTTTAATTTGAATTAAAGAAAATGCATGGGTGGAATCATAGTCATACTTGCTACAAATATGTAAGTCTCACAAAATCGCCACTCTCCTTGGGTGTGTACTCCCCCTGAAAGTTCCCAGGCCCCAGAACCAGCACCATTGCTAGGCCACCTGCACCAGCCCATCTGGTTGGCTGTTCACTCCCAGCTGGGCTGTGACTAGGTCTCTGATAAAGCAGCCTCCTGGCCAGGTTGTTACCACAGACCCAAAGGTGCTGAGGGACAGTCACACATAACAGCTCAACAGAAGCTTGGTAGTTATTTAAAAGGACTTCTTGGCCAGATGCAGTGGCTCATGCCTATAATCCTAGCACTTTGGAGGCCCAGGTGGGTGGACTGCTTGAGCACACAAGACCAGCCTGAGCAACAGTGACAGCCCATCTCTACTAAAAATAGAAAAACTGAGGCAAGAGGATCGCTTGAGCCCAAGTTAGAGGTTGGAGGTTGCTGTGAGCTACAACGCCACAGCACTCTACTCAGGGCGACAGCTTGAGACTCTGTCTCAAAAAAAAAAAAAGAAAAAGAAACAGAAAAGAAAGGACTTCTTATTAAATCACCAAACCAACCAATAAAGCTAAGCATAGCTATAATTTTTATCATTTATCCACTGCATCCTTCTGTGCCGAGTCATTAGACTATTTCCTTGTGCAAGCATCATAGACTGTACTGAGACAAACCTAGATGGTGCGGCCTGCTACACAGCCAGGCTATCTGGTACAGCCTATTCCGAATACTATAGGCAATTGGAACACATTGGTAAGTACTTGTGTATCTTAACATATCTAAGCATAAAAAATTACAGTAAAAAATATGGTATAAGAGAGAGAAATGGTCCACCTGTATAGGGAACTTATCACGAATGGAGCTCGCAGGACTGGAAGTTACTCTGGATGAGCCAGGGAGTGAGCGGTGCTGGATGTGAAGGCCTGGGACACTGGGCCTTAAACTTT
>NW_003852397.1:8267570-8269842 GCF_000181295.1 Otolemur garnettii | reverse complement strand
ATATCACAATGGTTATGGTTATACAACAGTAATTAATCAAGTCTCAGTGAGTTTTCCACCATTGTTCATCTACTGAGAACTTGGGGGTTTTGTGAAACTTGGAACTTTTCTTCCTTGTACCTGAAGCTTGTTCTTGGCAACCCTAGGGGAAGGAGGGGGCCTGGGAACATGGCTGGGAAGCACTGTTCTCAGCCACCATGGGGGGAGGAGGGACTTGCCTTGTTCCTGAGTTGACTCTGGGGGGAGAAGGGAGGAGGAAGGAAATGGGCTGGAGGGGGGGGACAGGTGAGGGCTGGGGAACAGGAGTGGGCAGGGGAAAGAGGGCTGGGTTACAACACCATAACTGTATGTACCAGACTTTTACATGACTGGCAGAGTAGATTTGTTTCCACAGCATTACCACAAACACATGACAATGCATCGCACTATGAGGGAACAGAAGCTACAAAGTCACTAGGCTACAGGAATTTTTCTACTCCACTGTACTCTTACAGGACAACTGTCATACACACAGTCCATCCTTGATCAAAATGTCTTTATGGGGCAAGTGACTATATTGTATTTCTCACTCACCTTTTTCTTATACATCCTTTTGTTAAATACATCCCAATTTTTTTCATAAAGCTCCAGCCTCAAGACTTCAACATGAAGTGATACATGTATGAGAGAGTAGGTTTGCGGCCTCTTCTTCCTCCACTAACCTGGACACAAGCCTTGCTAACCAACACCTGTGCATTCTCTGTGGGGCTGCCCTGTGTGCACCAAGGTGCTGCCAAAGCTCCCGCCTTGGAGGGAAGGGCAAAGAGTTACCAGGCTCTGCTTGGCCTCCTGTCCAGCTTTTAATGAACCAGGTCCAAATGAGCAGTTCCTGACAACCACAAAATGTCCTGCCCTACTATCTGCCTGGGCCTTGGATCAGAGTCTCCTCGAAAATAAGCAGGTGCTTTCATTCCAAGGGCAGGAAAAAAGTCAGGCTGTGGCCCAAGGAAAACAAGGCCAAATACCTCAGAGGAATATAATTCACGTTGTCACTTGGCCCTGTTGGTCTGGTTTGCAAGGGGAGCTCCGGGTGAGGAAAGAGGGCTGGGCTACTCAGAGGCAAGCACTGAGGATGGCCACGAGAGTAGGGAGGGGAGAAAAGGAGAACAAAGAATTTTCAGTATTTCCAAATGTAGGTGGAGCTAGTCTTTCAGGAAGGAAAAGCACGCACCATGCGGCTGGGCTGCCGTTCCTGCTTTTGAAATGGTTGTGCACATGCACCGTAATCCAGTTAGCAGGAGACAGTAACAGGCATGCTAGACTTGGAGTCAGAAGACCTCAAGTCACATCCAAACCCTGCTACTTTGCTGAACTCCATGACCTTGGACAATATCCTCCAGAACACTCTGCCTGTGGGCTTCTAACTCCTCCAATCTATCCTCATCATTGGTATCTGATTTCTCTTCTTTAGACACAAATTTGGTCTCGTTGCTCTCCTTCTTAAGACCTTTTTTTCACCTTGCATATGGGATAAAACTCAGCTCCTGGGAGGACAGTAGAGGACTTTCCCGAGGCAGCAACCTCACTCTGGTCCTCTCCCGGCTTCACCACCTGCCTCAGCTCTAGGGGAACAGAATTGTTAGTGAAGACCCTGACCTCTCACCTTTGCTCCAGCCATTCTACCAGGACAGGCCTGCCCATTGCTTTAGCTGGTAAGCGGTTAGCACACGTGAATTCTCTCCTGAGAAGCCTTTCTAACCAGCACTGGGAGCAAAGTTTCTAAAGCAATTTGTGACCCTTTAACACCTACACTGCTGTCATCTGTTTATATGTAAAGTTTGCCAGATTTAGCTAATAAAAATATTGGTAGTGACAACAGGGTACCCAGTTAAATGTTTTAGTATAAATGGAGCACACTTATACTAAAATATTATGCGTTATTAACCTGAAATTCAAATGTAGCTGGGTGTATGTTTTTAAAATTTTTCCTTACCAAACTGGGTCATGAGAAGTAGAGACTGGGGTTCATTTCGGTACCCACAAAAAGACTGACATAGAGTAGGTGCCTGAGCAATCTTCGTGTACGTCACACGATAAGCATTCAAAGTTTCTAGCCTTAAAATTATTAATCTGACCGGCAAATGAATCAACGTTCCACTCCTTTTTCCTTCGTCTTTTTATGAGATCCACCTCTGAAGGCTAAAGGTTGTCCTCCTCCCACTTGCAATGAACGCCTGATGACGCTAGATGGCGCGATGGGCCAAGGTACCAGCTCCGGCTCCCCAGTCCCCGC
>NW_003852397.1:8259389-8267264 GCF_000181295.1 Otolemur garnettii | reverse complement strand
AGTTTTGGAAAGCCATCGCCTTTAAATCGGCATCTATTTTGAAATATTGCCGAAAGTAAATGAAAGGCAATAAAACAGTGGGGAGAGGATCCTTATTTAGGTTTCCCAGTGACAAAACATTCTTATGAAAATAATTGAGACGTAAAATAGTTTCATCATGTCGATCGCAGCTTTGTAACCGGAAATCTGCACACTGGAACTGAAAACAGACAATGTGGAACCGAAGCGTGGGTGGGGCCCCGGCGCGATCCTGCCTGCAGGGCGCGCTCCTGACCGGCGGAGGGCGCTGGTGCGCTCCGTGACCAGGGTCTCACATCGGGAGCCGGCAGGCGGCAGCGTTTCCAGCAGCTAAATGTTTGCTCACTCCTTTTGTCTAGCCAGCGCCTTTTCTTTGGATATAGATTTGCTGATGAGAGTGGTGTATTGTTCCCTTTCTTTGTGAAGCATGCACAGAATGCATCCGCTGGGTTCTCACATTGGGGTTTTCTTGGTGCGAGGAGAATTCAAAGACAATGCACAGCGTCTTGACTCGAGAATCTTAGATGCTGTTCTTCAAACCGTCACCCGTAATTCAGCAACACGTTTTAAGCGACTTTTCTCCACCGAATCTTCCCAAAGCATTTTGCATATATTCGTTGGAAACGTGTCCCCTTTATTGGGGTGCTTGTGCATCACCAGTTTTAGTAACATGCACTCAAATCGCGTAGTTATCAGGATACGATCAAATGAAATGAACAGGTTAGGAAGGAAGCGAACAACGCACTAGAGAGTAGCCTCCCGTCCTACACCCTGAATTCTAAGCAGCTCTGGGCATGACCCCGTGTTTCAGGAAATGGAGAGTTGGTTAATCCAGCTAGTCAGTTAGACAGCCGCCCTGAAGACACCATCTGAATTCAGAAAAGTGATGGTCATTTTTAAAAATATATACCTTTAAAAAGCATATACTAATCTACTGCTTAGCCAAATCCACATGTAATGTAATTGTATCAATTGCTAAATCAGACTTGGCAAAAGACAACCGTGTTCACTCTTACATTCAGTGGGACTGTTCTGTGATGGGACTCATCCTCCAAAGACTCCCGTGAGTGTGCCTTGTGTCAGTATTTACGAGTGTGGTAAGCTACCCTTCAGTCCTGGATGCTGCATGCCCTGAGTCCTGTGTGGGTCACACAGACACTGCCCTCACCTGTCCCCTCAGGCTTTATGGCTGAGTGTAGTAGGTAAGAATTTTAGTTCTTAAACAGATGCACAAGAATACCATGTGTTTTTAGAATCCCTCAGATTGTTACAGTGATTCCAAGTCCCCCTTCCAATGAGTTGTTGGCCAACTGAATCATAGTATTGAGCACCATGTCCATCCCAATGTGCAGCCCCCGCTGTCCTATGGTCACTTCAGGTCTGAAGACCCTGCTATGTCTACACTGGTCTTGAGGCTTTAGAATTGTTGGACTGTAGATATGGGATCTGTAGATACGGCATTCCATGTCTACAGTCGAATCTCCCTGGCTGGGGTCCTTTCCCCAGGACACTGCCAAGCAGATCTGAGCAGCTCCCATCCTCACCAGTTCTCTGACCAGTCTTGGGAGCACAGAATCTCTTCTTGCCACGGGGCTGCCCCCAAAACATGCCTCTTCTCCTTCCCACTCTAGACTAGAATGTACTATAAACAGGATTAGCAGCCAACCCTTTCAACCAGGTTGATAACCTCCCCTCCCCAGTAGAACCAAGGGGTTGCAGAAACTTAATTTGTGGATTGGCACTGCATGGGGAAAACTTCCATTGTCATGGGACAAAATAATGTAAAAGATTCAAAGCAGCTTCAATCAACAATATTTGTCTTTTCTGGACCATTACAAAAAGAAGAGAGACAAACTTCTCCACCATGGAGAACAGAGTGGCTCTGTTTGGGGGGCTCTTGAAGCATTTCTACCTCTAAACATTTCCTTTCATGAACCAGCATTCCTAGTTCCTATGTTCCTTCAGTCCCATCTCTAATTAAGCAGACACATTAAATTTTCAGTATCAACAATAAATGTCCCTCCAGCCCAAGAAATTTCTGTTACAATTGTACACCTTTGCTACAATAGAAAAGAAATAGCTCAAGTTTATGTGATGCAAATGTTGGTTTTGAGAAAAAGAATATGGAAGCAAGTGAGGAAGTGATGAACAGGAAGCATAGCAGTGGGAAAGAAAGCTGGACTAGCAGCTCCTGGGAGCAGGAGGGTCACTGCAGGTCATCAGGCCACTCCCTGTAAGGAGCTCATTATCTCAGAGACAGCACACACCATTGTGGCAGCATTCTGTAGCATCACCGTCCAGGAGATTGATGCTATGGACAGTGACGGAAATGTTCTATAACAGAACTATACTGTGATTATTGAGCACTTAAAATCTCTATTTCCTTTTGTGGGGGGAGGGACAGTCTCACTCTGTCACTCTAGGTAGAGTGCCATGGCATCATAGCTCACAGCAACCTCAAACTCTTGGGTTCCAGTGATTCTCTTGCCTCAGCCTCCCAAGTAGCTGGAATTATAGGCACCCTAGCTGCCCAACACAACACCTGGCTAGTTTTTTCTATTTTTAATAGAGATGGGATCTCACTCTTGCTCAGGCTGGTCTCAGAACTCTTAAGTTGAGGTAATCCACCCACCCCGGCCTTCCAAAGTGCTAGGATTACAAGCGTGAGCCACTGCACCCAGCCTTAAATCTCTATTTTATGATTGAGGAACTGAATGTTTATTTTATTGAGCTTTAATTATTTTAAATTTAAATAGTTAGTCAAATATGGCTGGTGGCTACCACATTGGACAGCATAACTTTGTAGTCTTCTTGCTTTTTTAATGGATGGTGTCTATTTTATACATTTCCATAGTATTCTAAGGAAGCTTACCAAAAAATCAAGCATAGTGTGAAACAGGAGAATTGAAACTTCTTTAATTATTTAAAAAGAAAACAATAAAAGAAGAAGAAAACTCTGAAAAAGAGAGCAGGTAAATCGATGCCTCAAGACACATGGAATGAATTAAGCATTGCCTTTGAAAATAAAATTTATTTCTAAATTGCTGGAAAGTCAAGCAAAAATGGAAAGTCATGCAGGTGGCAAAGTTGAAATTTATAGTTAACAATTACCTGGCTACACATCAATGTTCAGTTCCTAAACACAGCTGCCCTACCCCAGTGCCCCTGCCCTCACTCAGCTCTCCTAGCTGGAACAGCAAAGCCATTGGGTGATATCTAGCGACCCTACCGAAGCTGGCTAGTCATTGTTCTTTCTTTGGGAGACTTAACCTGGGACACAGAAGAGTGTGGTCACTCCCTAGGCTGATGGCCAGCACGTGTGAAACCTGGGGTCCGTGGAACTGAGAACAGAGGAGGAGAGGGCAGGAGAAGGCAATGGGCCGAGTCATCAGCACAGGCTTTTGATTTCCACTGGCTTGCACACTCTCTCTCTCTCTCTATTACTTTGTGACATTGACCATGCACTTTAACTTCCCTAGACTTCCTCCCCTGTAAGATAGAATAATTTTAGTTCATATTTCATAGAAGAAATACAATTAATGCAAGCAAAAGACATGCCTAGGACATAAAAAGTGTCCCACAAATATTATTAGTAATAATAATATTAGAGACAAAGTCCCAATAGCATCCAAGTTTCTGGATTCATGTCCTTCCCCAAGTACAAACTGGGTTCCACTGGATTCCACGAGACAGTCTTCCCCCATATTTCTTTTTCCCAAGCTTTAAGCTGTAACTGACAAATCTCCCCCATATTCTTAAAATTTCTGTTTTGCTTCTGCTAATTTGCAGTGGGGTCCTGCTAACTACATCCAGTGATTTCTAACTTGCACAACAGTTTATTTGGAGGTCTAACCAAGTGAGCTGCAGAGTACCTGGGCTTCTGCTGACTCTTATCACAGCCAAGGACACAGAGTAGGAGGATGCAGATTGACACAGCCTTAAAGACACTGTCTTTAATGGACATTCTCCGTGTTTGGGCTACCCAGCACCACAGCACCACACTCTCTTCTCTTTTTTTTTTTTTTTTAGTTTTTTTAAGAGATGGGTCTCTCTGTTGCCCAAGCTGGAGTGGAGTAATGAGACCATAGCTCACGGCAGCCTCAAACTCCTCTCACCTCAGCTTCCCAAGTAGCTACGAGTATAGGTGGGAGCCAACACACCAGTCATTTTTTTTAAGATAGGGTCTTACTATGTTGCCCACGCTGGTCTCAAACTCCTGGCTTCAAGCAGTCCTCCCACCTTGGCCTCCCTAAGTGCTGGGACTACAGGAATGAGCCACTGAGCCAGGCCCACAGTATAATCTTTGAGAGGTTTGACACGAAAAGAAAAGAAATGATGCTGTTTTGTCCAAATGTTAGCACTGTAAGTGTGATATTTGTATCTCATAAAGGATTTGGGAAGGAACATTGCCTCAGGACATAGAGGCCAGAATCCTTGTCCTTGTTGAGAGTGGGGAGGGAATGCCCTAGACTCGAGTGTGCTGACTCAGGACAATTCTTCTTCCTGGCCTCCTTACACGTGACCCAGGGTAAATGTCTTGGTGGCAGGTAGACCTCCCCCTCCTACAATAGGTTTTGGAAGTTGCCAAACCACACTTTTGTCCACTCCTTATACGTACGAGTGGATCTGTGATCTGAGCTGGGCTAACTGAATGCTCCTGACTAGGACTTTGGAAGGAGCAATGCAGACGTGGCTTGTGGCTGTGGTGGTGATCCCATTGCAGGTGACAGTCACCTGCTCACCAGATTGCACCTGTGATATGGCCCTCACTGGCTCCTCCTGCCCAGTCTCCTTCAGCTGCCATTTCCAGGCATATTTGTGCAACCTCCCTGTCCATTCTGTCAGCTCTCTAATATGCTGTCAGCAAATTCCTTTTCCCAAAAGCTGTTCAGGAGGGGGTCTTTGATTTGTAATCAAGAACCCTGCCTTTGGGCAGCACCTGTGGCTCAAAGGAGTAGGGCACCAGCCCCATATACCACAGATGGCAGGTTCAAACCTAGCCCCGGCCAAAAACTGAAAAAATAATAATGATAATAATGAAAGAATCTTGCCTTTCTTTTTAATGCCTTTGAGTAACTAAGAAACTAAAAATAAACCCAGTTTGTGCCTTGGGCTCTTGCTACATCACTATCAACTGATATTACTGTGCCAGCACCCAGGGTGGGCACATGTCTATCAGTTCTTGAGCAATTCTCCATGGTGCTTGCTCTGCCACTGGGTCCTACAGTATCTACTAGGGCGGAGCTGGTGATGGGAAGAGCGAGCACCATGTGGGTACCAGACATGCTGCCTCACCCCCAAAGTCACCAGTATCAGATCGGGGCCGACATTGTATTCTGTAGAAAGGAAAATAAGTTGTCTTCAGAATGACTACATTTATACACAAATCACATTTTCATCTTCTCTTTAGACTGGAATTTAAAACAGATGTGTGAGGACATCTCTAGCAATGATCTCATTTAGATTAATAAGTTAGTCTTCTCTGTGCATGAAGTATTACTATAGTTTCCTCTTTCAATATGAAGATCTCCCTGCTTGTTCAACAGTCTGTGAGCTCTGCTTCCTGCCCTGAGTTTTAGGGAGGCGAGAGCGTGTGTACCCAACACCTAGTAGGGGCTCAGAGCACAGCGGGTCACGATGTCTGTTCAGCAAATGGATGGAGAGCTAGTCGATGAGTGGGTGAAGCAAACCAAAGCAGAATGAGGGTCTGCCCCATGTGGGCCTTTCTGTGAGCTTGGTTATAGGAGAGAAAGATCCAGGCTGATGATCCATACACCTTCTTATCATGAAAATATGAGGCCACATGGTCTGTTTTTCATTGTGAGGCAAGTTTACAATGAAATCCTTCTGTTAAGGTAATGGGCACACCCAACAGGAGAGCTGTGAGCTGAGAACACTCGTTAATGGGGTGAGTGGTGATCCTGTTGCTTGTGGGCTGGCTGTGCTGACACAACCTCACATCTCAGAGTCACCGGCAGCGTGTGCAGGGTCCCTGCCCCTCGTTCATGCAGCTCGGCGCTCACACTACACCTGGATAGACAGAAACAGCTCGTGTTTGAAATGATATCTTTCCTATATCCTGCATGTTCTTTATCCAACGTACCTGCTATACCAGGAATTGCTCTGGGAAGTTGTTGGTGGCGGTCATGGCAGCAGCGTGAACGGAGGTGGAGGGGACAGGGGCCCTATCCACACCAACTCCGAAACAATCAGAAAGTAGCTGTGCTTAACTGAGCTGTATTGTTAAAATACAATAATATTTAATTTAATTAAAAGAATAAAGGAATAAAAGAGAGGACCACATCTACCCCGGGCACATGGTCACGAGGATGACGGGCTCATCTCTCCGGACCTGCCTTGCCACTTTTCTCCCATTCTTTAGTTAATCCAAAACGAAAAGGAAAAGAACCATTTCTGACACCATTTATCATCCCTATATAAATAAAATTATGTTTCTGGGTTTTTTGGGGTTTTGTTTTTGTTTTTTTGCTTCTTACTGCATGAAGAGAGCACAGCCAGACAGATTTTCACCAATTTGGGATCGCTCAACTTCAAATACTGACTAACTGGCATTTGAAAAATTCAATTTCTGGGCCCCTGGAGGCTCCTTTGAGAGGTAGGCAGCCACCCCTGGGGTAGAAGAACTGAGGTGCAGGAGGCCAGCATGACTGCTGCCTTCGGGATTGGGGTGAATTAAGGAGCAGCCCGACAGGCAGGTGCTCTGGGTCACCGGTCACAGGTCCTAATGTGAACAGAGCTGCTTTTCACAGGCCACTGCGGTCTGGCCAGGGCCCCTCAAAGTGTAAGTGCCCATATAAAGCACTTGGAGGTCACGACTGGGATCTGGGTGGGGCTGAAAGTCCTGTCCTTCTAACCAGCTCCCGTGGCGTCAGAGGGCTCTCAGCCCCCACGTGGAGTGAGCCCACGGATGGTTATTCCCATCACCACCGCTGACAACTTCCCAGAGCAGCTCCTGGTGCAGCAGATACATTCAATAAGGGGAATGCAGAATACAGAAAAAGAAATCTCTTCAAACGTGAGCATCCCCATTCCCTAAAGCAGCGGCCCTCAGCTTTGGGTGCAATTAGAATCACGTGGGAATTTTAAATGTCCCAGTGCCCAGGCCCCACCTCAGTCCAGTGACATCAGTGTCTCCAGGCAGGGGTGAGACCCAGGCGTCAGGATGTTTTAAAGCTCCCCAGGGTGACTCCAATGTGCAGCCAAGGTCAAGACCAGCTAGCTACTCTAAGGCAGCCCTTTCCTGTGAGTCACTGGTGTGGCTTGCCAGCTCTCTCTCTCATGGCTCCTTCTGATTTCCTGGGCTTGCAGCAGCAATACAGGCAGCCAGCCTGCTGGAGCCGAGCACCCCACTTAGATTTGGAGGTACCAGTCCTCAGCCCACTTGACACAGAGAGTCTAGGTCTCTGGGCATCTAGGTCTGCCTGTGCTCGCAGAGCTGACACCGACCGCTATCCACTGGGGCTCAGCGCCCAGAACATGTTCTACACAACACACTCCAGAGGGATGCTAATAGATGCTATTTAAAAGGAGAAAATAAATGTATGTTCTTTTAATCAAAGTAATTTGGGTTAAACCAAGTCAAACAGACTTATCTACTCTAGAACTTCTGGAATCCTTTAATAGGCTAATGATTCCCAGTAGGCAGCTATGGCAGGCAATATTTCTAAACGAAAATGTTGACCATGAAAACTTTTTGCGAAGAACAATCCAGGAAATAGGCTTTGGAACACACTGCTCTATGGTATTATTTAAACTTTTCTAGATGCTTCCCAATAGTTTCAACGATGTTACCGTGCATGTATTTTATGCAATTGAGTAATTTTTTTTTTTTTTTTT
>NW_003852397.1:8249897-8259318 GCF_000181295.1 Otolemur garnettii | reverse complement strand
TTTTTGCAGTTTTTGGCCAGAGCTGGGTTTGAACCCACCACCTCTGGCATATGGAGCCGGTGCCCTACTCCTTTGAGCCACAGGTGCCGCCCCAATTGAGTAATGTTTTTACAGACAATTACCCTATGCTCTGTGCTGTATGAAGTACAAGAGATATAAATCTGATTCATATGAAACAATTGGAAAATAGCTGTGCTGAACTCAGTTGTATTGTTAAAATGCAATAAAATTTAATTCAATTAAAAATAGAGGAATAAAAGAGAGGACTACATAAGTCAAGGAGGTCTTTACCAAGGAAGCAGGACCTTCCTTGAAGACCTTGGAGAACGAGAAGGATTTAAATATGCTGGAGGGCAGAAGGAAGGGCATTTACCATGAGGAAAGGGCACCAGCCAGAACCTAGAAGCAGGAAGGGGTGAACGTGCTGGGGGGAGGCAGTAACGAGGTGGGAAGCGCAGTGAGCAGACCAGCCCGAACACAGTAGTGATGGGAATGCTGAACATAGGCAGCTAAAAAATGACCCTGATCATAAGGCGATACTCAATTTTCCCAATGAGACAATTTTTAAAGAAAAAATTTAGTAGCCAACCTGAATGCATAAGCTTGTGAGGACACTGGTGAACTAGTCAATGATTTCTTGTAATATTACGAAGGTACCATGCAGCTGTCACGGGCGAGGTCTCCAGAAACAGAGGCAAAGATGGAGTATTTTTCAAGTAATCTTTTAAAATAATCACTTCTAAAGTCTTAGAAATGAGATCACACTCCCAGAAGTCATTACCGAACCATATTAGATTTCTTTTCCTCTATTTTTTGTCCTCACAGGTAACCTCAGGAAGCAACCCCAATGAGCATTGATTTCATTCTATGCCTTCCCCAAGCTGTGATCTTTTTGTTCCAAATAAAGTATGTGAGAAAATACCTATAGGCATCAAGCTTTCTCTTTGCTGAGGGCGGATATGGGGGAAGAAATCTTGACTACTATCTTAGGTATCAATGGCAAATTTGTCCAGGTGACATGAGGCAAGGTCACCAAAGCCTTGAAAATCTTGGAGAGACCTTGAGATGGAATGTCATCATGGTTACGGAGCAGGGAAGTAACCTCATAAACATCATCTTAGGAAACTACAACTGAAGACATTTTTAAGATGTGTTTGGGGAAATATTCTGGAAACAAGAAAGTCATCTAATAACTGTTATAATTAGGTGCTGTAATAGCTTAAACTACAGGAATGACACAGGAGAGGAAGTGGAAGAACTTAATGGAAAAACATTGCTAAAGAAGAATTAATAAACTCGGCAGCCCCTTCAATGATGGGAGAGCAGTAAAGAGTCACACGTGACATTATGAACCTGAAAGGAGCACTTTATTTTTATTTATTTATTTGAGACAGAGTCTCAAGCTGTCACTCTAGGTACAGTGCCGTGGCATCACAGCTCACAGCAACATCAAAATCTTGGGCTTAAGCAATCCTCTTGCCTCAGCCTCCCAAGTAGCTGGGACTACAGGCGCCCACCACAACGCCTGGCTATTTTTGATTGTAGTTCTCATTGTTGTTTGGCAGGCCTGGGCTGGATTTGAACCCACCAGCTCCGGTGTATGTGGCTGGCGCTGTAGCTGCTGAGCTACAGGTGCCAAGCCTGAAAGGAGCACTTTTAATATGTGATTGATATATTCCTGAAGGATGGTTTTATAACTGTCTATAACTATAAAGTTTTTGCAGGTTTTTTTGGGGGGGGGGCCGGGGCTGGGTTTGAACCCGCCACCTCCAGCATATGGGGCCAGTGCCATACTCCTTTGAGCTACAGGTGCCACCCTAGTTTTTGAGTTCTAAGTGACCAATGTGAATGCCACAGCAGGACACAGTGTCCACATGTCTGCCCACCCACCTGCCACCTAATGGCTTTTAGTCAAAAACCAAAATCAGCTGCTTTTCTCTGCTGTTGGCACTGACCGCCAAGTGTGATATAAACGCCACTCATCACTGTAGGAGTCTGACGTGTGACTCTGAGTTCACGTGGCCACAGAATTCTCTGGTGTCCCCCGTGTGACCGCCTTCCTGGGCTGACTTGCAATCTTTGGTCTTGTAACCATGGCGAGAAAAAAGAAATTTTTTTTTTTGAGACCCATCTCATAGCAACCTCAGACTCCTGGGCTTCAGTGATTCTCTTGCCTCAGCCTCCCAGTAGCTGGGACCACAGCCGGCGGGGTTCAAACCCACCAACCTCCGTGTATGTGGCGGGCGCCATAACCCCTGTGCTATGAGCCCTGAGCCCTTTTTTTTTCATGGTGAGAAAATTTTGGCTTGGGAACCCCAAGGATGGCACCTCTTCATTACTCTCATTTTCCCAGTTAGCACATGGAGATATTCCACAGGAACATAGGCTGGATGGTTAGTCGGCTGCTGATGGAGAATGAATGTGGAAATCTCGGTCCCCCCTGAGCAGCTCTGCTGTACATACACAAACCCCAGTGCTTCCCAAATGGTGATATGCACACGAATTGCCTGGGGGAGCGTGGGAAACTGGAGGTTCTGGTTCTGCAGGGCTGGGGAGGCCCTTGGAGTCTGCACTTCTGATAAGCTCCCATGCTGCCACTGTTGCGGGTGGAAGGATATTCCCTCTAAAAGATAGCAGGGAGCCTGGGAGACTGACCTCACCCAGCAGTGTGTGCACGTGTTGTAGGGCAGTGAGGCACCACTGGTGTTGAATCCAGAAAAGCCAAAAGGCAACACCGAGTTCACCCCAGGTTGACTCAATCCGGAAGGCTCACCTGAGAAGCCCCGAGGCCGGGGTGCGCAAGCTACATTGACAGCAAAATTACAGGAGTTGGGGAAGCCTGGAAGGCAACTGTCAGTCTCCTGCCTGTCAGAGGAGGGTGTGGAGGAGGGGCACCAATGTGGGCAAGAATGAGGACGATTTTATTATGGAGAACTCCCTACTTATGCAGTTAAAGAACAGTGTGTGGCACATTCCAGAGCCTACACTGCTCTCATAAGGATTCCACTGTTAATTTTAAAAAGAGAACTAGCAATGCAACTTTCTCGACTCCCACACCATTCACACATGGAGTTTGTGTGCCAACTCAAAGCATACCCACTGGAAATGAAAACAGAGGGGAAGCCAACCCTTCAGCTGAAGCTTGTCAAGCTGCATTCTACAGGGAAGGACTTTGTTTTCTTTCTCTCCTTTCAAAACAAATTTTTCCCTATGCCATGTTAAAAATTTATATCAGTTCTATATCTGTTAAACTCAAAAGGCCAGAGCCCCAGGTAGTCTAACGCTGGGCCTTTCACACTGTAGGCCTCCATTGGTGTCTGATTCCTGGGTCCTGTGTACATTTGCGCAGCAGCCAGTCAAAGCAGCTCTGTGAAGCTACACACACCTGGACGCTTCCCAGGCTTGGCAGGCAGAGGCGCTCCCTCCCTCTGGAAATATGAGCAGGCGGTGCAGATGGAACTGTCAGGTCAGAGGATGCCACTGGAGCAAATGGAGACTGTGGAGCAATGAGACAGCAAATCTGACCTCTCCTTGTGGCCACCACAGCCAGCTTTGTCCTGGCAGAGAATCAAATTCTGCAGGGCAAAGGCTTTCAAAGTCTCTTGACTGGGACTCCCAGGAAAAAAATAATTTATCTCGCATCCCAACACACACAGACCCCTCCAACAAGAAAGTTATGAAATCATAGTCACCCCTGTTACTTAGTCACTCCTGTTTCTGAAGGATAGTGTCTTCAAATACATCATTCACACAGTTCCCCAAACCACATTGTTTTTCACGACGTTTTCTTTACCTAACCAAAAAAACAAATCTACCAGGCAGTATTTTTCCTGATCTATGCCATTTTAATAGTTCCTTTTCCTTCCTCATCTGTACTCAGTGCGTTGCTGCTGTAGCTCCTTTTCTCACCAATGAATTTTATTCTTCTCTAAAACCTGAGGAAGCAGCTGGACACAGTGGCTCACGTCTGTAACCCCAGCCTTCTGGGAGGCTGAGCTCAGACCAGCCTGAACAAGAGCAAGACCCCATCTCTACTAAAAATAGAAAAACTATCTGGGCATTGTGGCGGGTGCCTGTAGTCCCAGCTACTCAGGAGGCTGAGGCAGAAGGATCGATTGGGCCAAAGATTTTGAGGTTGCTATGAGCTATGACACCACAGCACCCTACACAGGGTGACAGAGTGAAAGAAACTCCATCTCAAAAAAATAAAATAAAATAAAAATCCAAGGAAGCACTCGGCACAATGATGAGTAGCAGACTCACCTCCCCCTCTGTGTGACCTTGGGCAAGTTACTGAGCCTCTCTGGGTCTCAGTTTCTCATCTGTAAAAGATGACAATAATAAGGTTACCAGACAGGGTGGTTGCAAGGATGGAATGTGTTAGTACAGATCAATTAATTAACTCTACAGTTAATTCATGTAGTGTTTTTCAACCTTTTTTATCTCATAGCGTGCTTGAACCTATAGTTAAACTTCCACTGCACACTTATGTTGATCAGGGCGGCACCTGTGGATCAGTGAGTAGGGCGCTGGTCCTATATACCAAGGGTTCGAACCCAGCCCCAGCCAAACTGCAACAAAAAATAGTGGGCATTGTGGAAAGCGCCTATAATTCCAGCTACTCCGGAGGCTGAGGCAAGAGAATCCCCTAAGCCCAAGAGCTGGAGGTTGCTGTGAGCTGTGATGACATAGCACTCTACTGAGGGTGACAAAGTGAGACACTGTCTCCAAAATATATATATATATATTGATTTAAAAAAAAAAGAATATACTTACTGTACTTTGAACGTCTTTCAAAAATAATTTAATTAATGAGCTTTAAAATTTTTTTGCTGCACACCTAAGATCCTCTCATGGCACACCAGTATGTTGCCAATGTGACAGTTTAAAAAAGATTTGCCTTTTCTATCTTTATTTGCTTTTTAGGAGTCACTCCTGAGGTGAAATGCCTTTTCTTCTCTTTAGGGACTTCTTAGCTTTGGCCTGTTTCAGTGCTTCTTCAGGTCCAAACTTCTGAAAGAGGTGCAAATACTCGGTTTCCACTTCCTCACTGTTCATGGACCTCTCAGCCCATTCCCCACTGGTCACCAATGGCAACACCTTCACCAAATCCCGGGAGCATTTTTCCAGTTTCATTTCTCTAGACCAGTATTTTCCAACCCTTGTTATCTCACGGTACCCTTGAACCTAGAGTTAAACTTCCACAGCACATTTAAATTATGTTGATCAGGGGGAAAAAAAGAGTTAATAAAAAGAATATCTTTACTGTGCTTTGAATGTCTTTTGAAAATAATTTAATTAATGATCTTTAAAATTTTGGGGGTCTCCCCAAGGATCCTCTCGTGTCTACCAGTGTGCCGCAGCACCCTGGTTGCACATCACTGAATGGCTGAGCACAGGGGAAGGCACGGGCCACTGCGCCTGCTGCTACCGCTCCAGTCCTGTCCCCGGGGAGAGGCCACTGTGCCCAGCCTCTGCATCAGCCTCCCAGCACAAATGCCCTGAACCTGGACTGTGTCCCTTCCCTTCTGGTCAGAGTCGTGCTGCATGCCACATGCAACTTACATTTTTCTGCTCCATGAAGTTAACATTTTAAGAATGCAAAGGTTTTTTTTCTTTTTAACATATCTAAAATGTATTATTTAACATTTAATGTTTCTTAATGATTTAAGAAGATACTGAATCTACTTTGGACTTTACTTAATCACGATGGTCCTCATTCAAGGTTTTTATCCTAGGCTGTATGGTAGTGATACCCCAGGGTGCTCTTTAACAAGGACAAGATGTTTCTATTTTGCTCCAAAATGTTGCTGTGGGGCTGGAAGCCCAGTGAAGCATGCCTGTTAAAGGAATGAATACATTTCTAACACTGAGGAGGCTCTGTTTCAAGAACTTCTTAATAAATAAAGTGCATGCACTTTGCTGCATGTGTTTGGGGACGTTTTTGTTGGCTGCACTGGAGACACTGCTTTCCAACTATGTTCCAGACAATTGCTTTTACCCCAAAAGGGCATCTCAGTAAGTGAGGTGTGGTTATACACTGTTCTCGAGGTATTTCATGAGTTGCATAACCTCTTTCCAACCTGATTCTAAGTAGAGTATAGGGACTATGGGTTTTTTAAATTTAATTCACTCATTCTTCCAGCAAAAAAAATTACCCAGCACCTGACATTTCAGGCATTATGCCAGGCGATGGAAACAATAACAACCATGTATATGTGGGATTTTATAGTTGTCAGAGTGCTTTGGGGGAAATTACCTCATTTATTCCTATAAATAGCTCCATGAAGCATATGATCTTATTCTCAATTTATAGACAAAAAAAAAAAAAACTAGAGATAATGTACAAGAAATAAGTACTGTATTTATTAACTGACCCCAAGTCCTAAACATCCCAGCAGAAGAACGACACACCTAAAGGGCATGGACCTTGCTCTCTGGACCTACCTGGTATTTGTCCAGCCCAGCACTGCCTGCAGAAAATCACTTAATAAATACCTTGGAGGAAGATCATTCTGATGATGGTGAGATTCCAGACCATCTCTGGGAATGAAAAACAGGGTGCTAATGAATTCCAGGAACCAGAAGAAAGAAGATTAAAGACACTGGTCCAGGTGAGGGGGGATGGGCAAGACTTAAAGAGAGTAATAAGATTCATTTCAGCCTGCAGGGAGAGGCCAGGCCTACAGAAAGGAGGAGGTGAGGTGAGGGAGGAGGCCCCAGCAGGTAAAGAGCAGAGACTTAGGATCCCAGGATGGTTTCCAGCATGTCATAAGGGGCCTCCAAAAAGAAAACACGCTTCTTCATGATTCCACGAACAACTTCCAGCCAGCAAAATGGTTCCAGATTTCTGGCAGCGTTTTAGATTAGCTTCAGTCGCAAATTCAAGGCAGAAACTGCTCTAGAGCTTTCTGTTTCTCAAAATGTCCCTTATCTGTTGAAAGATACTCTTTCTTGGTGATCTTGCTGACACTCAAAGTCAGTGGTTTCACAGATCAATCAATGAATAAATTATCTCTGGGAGATCTGCTGTGTGCCAGCCAGGGTGAGGAATAATGGCATGCAGGTGGGAGGTGAGGCAGACAGCAAACCCTGGTGCTGGTGAGCAGAACACACTTTCCTACACCCTGTGTGATACCCAGTAGTGCAGGTTCTGCCTGAGTGGGAAGTGAGATGAGATAAGTAGGGTGGAGCCATATCACAAAAAGCCTGAAGGGGTGGGGAAGAGTGTGATAAAAACCTTTAATTAAAGCTGGGTGGCACAGTAGGTGCCAAAAACTACTCGTTGAATGCATGCACGCATGAATGATTTAAAATAAGCATATTGTTCCAGACCCAGGACACAGACATCTCTAAATCATTGAGTCCTGGGTATCAAATTGTGTCAAAACATGAAACGATAGTCACATCTTTGTAGAATTACACAGAGATTACAGATGGAGGCCTAACCTTTCCATGAAGACAGTGACTTTTTGACTCCTTAATCTTCTAAATCACTGAGAAACGGAAGGAGAAGCTAGAAGAGAACAGTGCTTAGGACATACAGGCAGAATTGCTGAATAACAGAGAAATGGCCATGAAAGAGGCGAGGGCCACTGCTGTCTCCCAGGGTGAGGAGCCACAGAGGACAGGGACACTTAGGAAGCCTGGACACCAGCAAACCTGCTGTGTCCCTGCTAAACAGGTCTGTCCTGCAGAGGAAAGCCCATACTGACCACTAACTCTTAAAGTCCATGATTCCCTGGCACTTTACCAACCCCACAGCGCTTTCTCGTCTATCTCACTTACCCAGACAGTGTCAGAGGCACAGGACGTGCAGAACATCCACGGAGTGGGCAGTTAAGTTGGCTGGTTTCTGAATCTAAACTAACGTCTTTCAAGTGAAGACTATGTCGGTTTGAGGAGCAAAGTCTTTATGTAGGAGAAGAAATCTGTAGCAGCCCATATAGCCTATGGCTAAGAGGAGTGAGAGTTATAAGAAATACCTGTAATGGAACACCTTGGTGAAAAGGGCATGGAGAGAGATTTGGTTCTAACAAGCATGAGAGAGCTCGCGAGATGAGCGCAGTGGTGAATCGGCAGTCTCGACACCTGTGGTGTTGAGAGGCACCAGCTCAGCCTTATATTAGGCTGGAGGAGAAGGCAGTCAAGAGGCATGTGCATTCTATCACGGATTCACTTACTCTGCCTCTGTCTCCTCTCCTGCCTGCAGAACGCCAGCACGGCATCTCTGCTGAAGATTACCAAGCTCTGCTAAAGACTAAGATCTATCTGTTCTAAGAAGACTGCTTTACTCTAAGATACTCTGTCTCTCTCTCTCTCCAGCTAAAGTAGATAGCCCTCAAGCACCCACGAGAAACTGTTCCTGAGCAAGGTAGCTTAGTGGTCTGCGTCTAGAACCTACCCAAGCTGGGCCCGAGACCTGGCCAGTTCTGGGCCCTGACAAGTGGTGTCACAAGGGGGATAGTGAACACCACTGACAAATGGTGCTTTGAGCAGGATTCAGTGAACATGGACAGAGGGGGAAATAAGCTTTAGCAAAATAAGAAAAAAAGGAGAAATAGAAATGCTTAAAGGGAAAGGAAATATCTAAGAAAGCCAACAGCAGGCCTTTCTCATTCGGTTTTTTCCTCTTCTTTCCTGCGTTTTCTCTTTCCAAATTCTAACTACTACTTCTGTGGGAAAAAAGCTGGTAAAATCCTTTAGCCTCTTCTGTGAAGTGGCTGGAGAAAAACAGAAAAAAGCCTCTAAACAAGAGGGAAAGAGAAAGGCTAGAACTAGGAGATAAGAATCTTTAGCAAACAAGCCTTTAGCCTCAGGGGTGAGAAAAGCCTTCAGTAAAACAGCAAAGAGAAAAGTTTGGGAACAGGTTGCAAGAGTTTATTAAGTTAGGGAAGAGAACTTCTAACTGCCTTCCCCTAATACCTTCACCCAATGCCAGCAGGAAGTAGCTTTTGAGAGACTGACGCACCGATTCTCTTTTTGGCAGTTAAGAGTTCTGTTTAAAAAGAAAAGAATTGAGGTAGATTGAGGCTGGTGAATAAATAGTGGAAGTAAAGTTTTGTAAAACAAGACTCCAGAGTGAAAGAAACAGCTGAAGAGCTCCTGTCTCTTTAAGGCAGCCAAAAGTTCTAAGAATTGAAAGGGAAAGATTGTAAAAAGTAAAAGGCCAAAAGAAAAAAGCCAGTAGAGAAAAATCCTGGCAAATGAGATACAGCAGTTGAGATACAGCTGAGACATCAGATGACTCTTATAGTAGAAGCAGGTAAATGCTATATTGACATCTCAAATTGGACAGCTGGAAGATCAGAGGGTAAATCCCCCAGTTAACATCAAATGCCATAAACGTGGGAAGCTAGGCCGTAAGAGAAAAGTGTTTAAAAGGGAAAAGAATGTTGAATGCTAAAAAAAAAAAAAAAAA
>NW_003852397.1:8220121-8249500 GCF_000181295.1 Otolemur garnettii | reverse complement strand
CCAACTAAGGAGACTGGACACGGCCCAAAGGGGAAGTGTCACTCGGAAGCAGGTGAAGCCTTTGGAAGATTATGAGAGGTGAGAACAAAGGGAGGGAAGAGTACAAGTTAAACCACCTCTGTGCTAGGAAACTCCATTTGAAAAAAAGTCTGGAATCAGCAAAAATTTCACTGGAAAAGCAGCTTGAAAGCAGGAAAAACTCTGCTATCAAGGAACTGTGAAAGGTGGTACTTTTTAGACCACAAGTAACAGTTCCATGAGAGGAACTGCCAAGTGTGGAACCATTAATCCACAAGTAACAGTCTTTTGCGATCTGTGAAGGGTGGATTTCAGTACCTCGAGTAGCAAAACCTTTGGAATAGGGAGAGGAAAATCCTCTGCTTGCAAAGATTGCAAGGAAAGTGATATTTTTTGTCCGTCTGTTAAAAAATATCAAAGGAAAGTTCCTACAGTTAAAGAAATGATAAATTCTATCAGGAAAGATTTGTTTTCTCCACTTAAAAAGACATTTAAGGAAATTAACATCACAATCCTTATTTTCCCCTAGCAGCAGCTAATAGTTTACAGGTGTATTGGGCTTCCTCATTTAAAGAGCCCATACCTGGAATTCTGAACTCTGATAATTACCATCTTTTGCCTAGAAAGAAAAGGGCTAGATAACAGGAAGAACTGCCCTTACACGTTAAAAGTTATTCTGTTTATATATAAAAAGGGGGGAAATGTAGGAGCCCGTATAGCCTATGGCTAGGAGGAGTGAGAGTTATAGGAAATACCTGTAATGGAACACATTGGTGAAAAGGGCATGGAGAGAGATTTAGTTCTAACAAGCATGAGTGAGCTCGCGAGATGAGAGCAGTGGTGAATCGGCAGTCTCTACACCGTGGTGTTGAGAAGCACCAGCTCAGCCCTATATTAGGCTGGAGGAGAAGGCAGTCAAGAGGCATGCGCATTCTATCACAGATCCGCTTACTCTGTCTCCTCTCCTGCCTGCAGAACGCCAGCACGGCATCTCTGCTGAAGATTACCAAGCTCTGCTAAAGACTAAGATCTATCTGTTCTAAGAAGACTGCTTTACTCTCTCTAAGATACTCTGTCTCTCTCTCTCCAGCTAAAGTAGATAGCCCTCAAGCACCCATGAGAAACTGTTCCTGAGCAAGGTAGCTTAGTGGTCCGCGTCCAGAACCTACCTAAGCTGGGCCCGAGACCTGGCCAGTCCTGGGCCCTGACAGAAATCCCTTCAGAAACCTTCCTGGAACCTTTCTTCCTACGAGCATCTTGCATTTTCCTCGTTTTTCTTCTCCTGACTTTTATCTACTATATACAAACCATAACACATTGATCATACCCATAGACCAGTCCTAAAGCAACTGCCCCTTGGCATAACAGCACAGTGTTAGTGTTAATCATTTCAACATAATAAGAAAAATTTACCTGGGTCAAGGTTATTGTCTGAATGAACAGGTCGTCTATGACCACTGCGAGTAGGGAGAATTGTCCAAAAAGGATGTGGATAGAGCAGGCTCCACACAAGAGGTAAATGATTCTTGCCATCAATCCTTTACATTTCTTTCTATAATATGTGTCTGAACTGCTCTTAACCTCAGAAGTGAAGACGACCACGGGATTTCTTCAGCAGGCCTCCCCATTCCCACAGGTGTGACTCAGGCAGCAAGGATCTGGGCCTTGCCAGGAAGACCCAGTGCTGCTGCCCTTTCCTTGTGCCACTGAACCATCATTTAAAACTGATGTAGGAGGCGCCTGTGGCTCAAAGGATTAGAGCACCAGCCCCATATGCCAGAGGTGGTGGGTTCAAACCCAGTCCCAGCTTAAAAAAAAAAAAAAACTGGTATAAGTCTGTGACTTTCTGGATGCCAAGCTTCTTAGCTATCGGCTGGTTTTGCATTTTATTTGACCAATGTAAAGGAAGGAGTTACCAGTAGAGACTTTAGATGCACTTGTTGAGTTCAAATCCAAAGCCCATCAGTTTGCCCAAGTTTGATGACTTGGCAGAGGTGGATACCCCAGAGGTCACTGACCTCATGAGCCCACACTTCCTTAAAGGGAGCTCTGAGGGATGGATGGAAGGGAGGAGGGATTGAGGAAGAAGAAGGAGGAAGTAGCAAAGGCAGACCCAAGCCAAGTTCTCATGGTTTTTCCCCTCTCAGTGGCCAGTAATTCTCCACCCCCCAAACCTAGGAATTCACAACCCAGACACGTGACGCTGCACCACGAAGGTGGCCGTCCTCTGCCCTTTTCATTAAGAATTAAAATCTAGGCTCGGCGCCTATAGCTCAACCAGCCAAGGCGCCAGCCACGTACACCTAAGGTGGCGGGTTCGAATCCCCAGCCCGGACCCGCCAAACAACAATGACGGCTGCAACCAAAAAATAGCCGGGCGTTGTGGCGGGCGCCTGTGGTCCCAGCTACTTGGGAGGCAGAGGCAGGAGACTCACTTGAGCCCAGGAGTTGGAGGTTGCTGTGAGCTGTAATGCCATGGCACTCTACCCAGGGTGACAGCTTGAGGCTCTGTCTCAAAAAAAAAAAAAAAAAAAGAATTAAAATCTACACATTGCTGTATACCTGTGTCCTTTTACTGGGGATATTTACTCTGCCTATCAAATATCTTGGCTCTCAAGATGAGAAATCCTGTTGAAGGTTTAATGTGAATGCTGAGACTTTTTCTAGGAGACCCAGGTTTGGAATCTGCCTTCTTCTACATTCCGAAAGGACATTCTCAGCTTGGAAACCACCTGATTTCCAAACAATGGCAGCAATAGGTCTCCCAGCCTGGAGGATTATAGAACATTATCTTGGGTAATCTTCTATCACTGGAGTCAACTGCTTGTGTAAGCACTTAGCTGCAAGTACCCTGCACAACAGGATGCGGTTAGGCAGTCAAAACTCAGATCTTGGTAGCCCTCTAGGGCAAGAGGCAACATGGTGAAACCCCTGCCAAAAATATGCAGGGTTTACTGACAATGGCAAAACATGCGGTTTAATTCAACATATATCTATCTAATACCTACCATGCGCTTGATGCTATGGGGGATAAAAATTTACTAGGACAAAGTCCCTGCTATGAAATGGGGGGATAATATCTGAGAGGCACAGACTGAGATAAACCTTGGTTAAGCTCCATTCTGGAAGGCATGTGGTTTTTCTGGGTTTTCCTGCTCTGACACTGAATGGATCAGCTCCATCCAGACAACCATCTAAAGAGACACCTTCCTAGGGTTCTTTGATTAAGGGCCTTAAGGACATACCAAACCATTGATACAGACACACCAGATAGAGAATTAGATGCTTTTTGCCCTGCAGTACACATGGAAATCCCAAAACACACAACTTCAAATGGTGGGTGTTAGTTTCTGAAGGACAGTCCCACCTCCTTAGCATTTGGGAACTAGTGAAGACCAGCGGGGGAGGAGAGTTTGAGCTCTGACCACCCCCTGGCCCACACTTCTCCTGCCTGTGAGGCCACCCCTGGGTCTTCCCCCCTCACTTGGGGTCTGACTCCTCCTCCAAATGAGAGTTGTCCCGGATGTGTTGTTCCTGCTTCCAGTGCTCTGGGCCACCCATGCCTTCAGCAAAATGACCAAATGACCTCCCTTGATGGGAGGAACAATCTGCAGTGTTTGGGTTCGGAGGTAAAGATGGATTCTGTCTTGAGCGCAAGCCGACCCCAGATGCCCCCTGTGTAAACTCTTTCCAGCTGGACCCCAACACCAACTCTCCTGCAGGCCGAGTAGGGCCGAGGGAGCAGGACAATGGCCACGCAAGGCCACTCGCCCTGCCCTCTACCCATCCTCCTCTTTACTCTGTAATAGCGAAGTGCTGGAATCTAAATGCTCTACCCATGTGTCCATAGGACCGTTTCTGGTAAGATGTGAACCTGCACTCAGGACTTGTCATGTGATTGGCACCCATGATATTAAATGCGGAATCCTCACCACCGCCCTCCGGTGTGCCCTGTGACCCTGAGCCGCTCACCTTCCCCTCCACGCATGGCGATACTCTGCCGTGATTACCCAACCACTGCCAGACTGAGCTCTGACATCTGACATGGTCACAGGCTATTTCACACTGCCAGGCACAGTAGGAAGGCTCGGTAATTAGTTACTAATTAACAAAGGCAAAACTAAATCATAAGGTTTCCACTCAGTCCCAGGATGGGGAGAACACGCCCTCTCTCACCCCCAGGATTTGCTCCATAATGTCCCTATGGAAATCCTAAAATTCCAGAGGAAAACCATCGAAACTGTCAGAAAAACAATTTGAACACTCAAAAGCACATAAAATCTGTCATAAAAATTGTGAAACATCTGCCACAATTCTATTCTTCTACGGTACTTTTTTTTTCATGAAAGTAGAAAGTGGAAGTAAATAAACAGCCCGAGGACGATACAATGCTGATATCCTCAACTACAGCAGAATGGAACACCTCACCCCCAGCCCACACCAGCACCATTTTTACTGCACTCTCTCCATGCTTAGGACACAGTAGTACTTTGTGGGGTCAACAGAACACCACCAGGTTCAGGTCCTGGCTCTGCCACTTACTAACTGCTGGGTGGCTGGTATGGGTGCGGTTATGGCCTCCCAAATTTCGTATGTTAGTCCTGACCCCAGTACCTCAGAATGTGACAAGGAAACAGGGTCACTGCAGACATAATTAGTTAGGATGAGGTCATATTAGGGTAGGGTATGCCCCAATGCAATATGACTGGTGTCCTTATAAAAGGGGGAAATTTGGACATAGAGACATGCACACTTGGAGAATGCCACGCATAGATTGCCGCCACGTGCCAGGGAACCACCAAAAGCTTGGCGGGAGGCCTGGACCAGATCTGTCCCTAGCATCTTGAGAGGGAGCACCGTCCTCTGGACACTTTGATTTCAAACTTTTGGCTTCCAGAACTGTGAGACAATAAATTTCTGTTGTTTAAGCTGCCACTTTGTAGAACTTTGTTACAACATCCCTAGATGACCTTTGGCAAATTAATAATCTCTTTGTGCCTCAGTTTCATTTCTTTCTTAAAAATAAGGCTGGCAAAAGTGCCTAATTCACGAAGTTGTTATGAGAATTAAATTAGTTAATATGTGTATAGTACGTAGAATAGTACCTGGCACAGAAGGCCAATGACATCTTATCATGGTCAAAATTCTCTCTTATTAAAAGCAAGTTTCCAATGTACTCAATACTAACGTGAAGCCAGTAGCCGAACAAATACACGCCCACACAAGAGAAAAACTCAATTAAATTGGAGCTGGGGGAAGTGGGAGGAGGAAGGAATGAGAGGAGAGGAGGGAGGGAGATTGGTTTGCTCAGACTCCGTAGGCACAATGTAAAGGTACAGCCACACCTCCTGGGTGAGGGCGCGACTTACAAACACAAGTAATGTAACCTCCTCATTTGTAACCTCATTAATATGGAATTTTTTTTAAAAGTTTCTCTCCTATTCCATGTGGCATTGGTGTCATAAATCCTGATGCAGTAGGTCCTGATACACAACCCATTGTGTGTTGGGACCTTTCATAATTTAGCTTCAGTGCAGAGCATGGATACTCGGAAGCACAAAGGTGGCCGTTCTGTCTGCAGTTACTCCTACTAGACACAAACGCAGCCGCCTCCTGTGCGGGGTGGACAGCTGCAGACTGCCCACGGCTAGGTGTGAGGTGCAGGGGGAAGGATTCTATATTATTCTAACATTTCCTAATACTGAAACTTCAATTGATTTTCATCGATTTCTCCTGAGTGTGTCTAGCTTTCCCATAACTCACACAACCTGGAAAACTCAAAAGAGCAGGAGAACTTTAAGAGGAATAAAATACAGAATAATGAAGGAGTGAAACAGCTAATGGGGGAGTGCCTGAGGTCAAAGAAAATTCAAGAATTACCATTCTTTTTTTTACTTTAAACAGAGGATCTTCTGCTTACCCACCGTGGTCCTCTCTTAGCTGTAGGCCAGTGTTTTTCAACCTTATTTATCTCACAGCATACTTGAACCTATAGTTAAACTTCTGTGGCACACTTAAATTATATTGATCCAAAAAAAAAAAAAAAACAAGTAGGCTTGGCGCCCATAGCACAGTGGTTACAGCACCCGCCACATGCACCGAGGCTGGCAGGTTCGAACCCAGCCCAGGCCAGCTAAACAACAATGACAACTGCAACAAAAGAAAGTGGCCGGGCATTGTGGCGGGCATCTGTAGTCTCAGCTACTTGGGAGGCTGAGGCAAGAGAATGGCTTAAGCCTAAGAGTTTGAGGTTGCTGTGAGCTGTTACGACGCAGCACTCTACTGAGAGTGACATAGTAAGACTCTGTCTCAAAAAAAAGGGAGAGAGAGAGTAAAAAGGAATATACTTGGCTGTGCTTTGAACTTCTTTTGAAAATAATTTAATTAATGATCTTAAAAAAAATGTTTTTTTTTTTTTGCAGTTTTTGGCCAGGGCTGGGTTTGAACCCGCCACCTCCAGTATATGGGGCTGATGCCCTACTCCTTTGAGCCACAGGTGTCACCCCGATCTTTAAAAATTTTTGCAACACACTTAAGTTCCCTTCACAGTTCACCAGTGTACCATGGCACATAGGTTGAAAATCATTGCTGTCGGCCATCAGTAAACTTTAATTAATTAAACTATATTTGGGTCACACAAGTATTTTGGGGAAAGAAGTGTGAATATCTCTACTTTCCTGGACACCAGGAAATCTATTTATTTAGTCATTCAAGTTTATGTGAGCAACAAGTTTATTAAGCACCTACTATGTGCTGCATGCAGTTTTAGGCATTGGGGATACTGCAATAGATAAAACTTAACAAAAGCTGGCTTGGTGCCTATAGCTCAGTGGATAGGGCACTGGCCACCTACACTGGGGCTGGCAGGTTCAAACCCAGCCCAAGTCTGCCAAACAACAATGACAACTACAACAATGGGTGTGTGGTGGGTGCCTATAGTCCCAGCTACTTGGGAGGCTGAGGCAAGAGAATCACTTAAGCCCAAGAGTTTGAGGTTGCTGTGAGCTGTGACACCACAGCACTCTACTGATGGTGACATATGAAGACTCTGTCTCAAAAAAAAAAAATACAAAAACAAAAAAAACTTAACAAAAGCCTATGTCTTCATGGAATTCATATTCTGATGAGAAAGAAAGATAACCAACCAAATAAAAAATACATAGTATATTAGCTACAAATGCTAAAAAGAAAACCAAAGCAAGGATATTAGATAGGGTGGCCCAGGAGGTGACATTTGAATAAAGATGTGAAAGAGGTGAGGGAGTGAGCTCTCAGATGTCTGGGAGAAGAGCATTCCCAGCAGAGGAAACAGCATGTTCAAAGGCCCTGAGGTAGGAATGTTTTTGGAGAAGTCAAAGAACAGAAACAAGCCAGTGTAGCTGGAATGGAATGAGAGAGGGTGGGAGTGTGAGACGGAGTCAAAGTGAGAAAGGTACCAGGGAAGACATCAAGCGGGGCCTTAAAGTCATAGTAAGAACATTGATGTCTGCTTTCAGTGCATCAGGGAACACTAAGAGATCTTTGACTTCTGGGTGCTCTTTTAAATTGTATCAGAACCAAAAGAAGAAGTGGGGAGACAAGTGATGAAGCTGCTGCAATAATTCAGATAAGAGGTGACAATGAGAGGGAGTAAGTGTAGGAAAAGGAGATGTCTAAATGGAGCTCCTCCCCCCAGATTAAAAGCAGAACTCCATTCTGATGCAGCAATCCCACTCTGGGCATATAGCCAAAGGAACTGAATCTGGATCTCAAAGAGATATCTGCATTTTCATGTTTGTTGCAACATTATTCACCATACAAAATACGGAAACAGCCTAAATTTCCACTGCAGATGAATGGATAAAGACATGTACAATGGAACATTATTCTGCCTTTAAAAAGAAGGAACCTCTGCTGGTTGGGACAAAAATGAATGGGATGGGGGTGGGGGGGGCATTGTGCTAAGTGAAGTAAGCCAGACACAGAAAGACAAACACTGCATGATTTCACTCATATGTGGAATCGAAAATAGACACACGGACGCAGAAGGTAGAATGGTGGTTGCTAGGGGAATGGGGAGGGAGAAATGGGAGGTGTTGGTCAAGGGGTACAAAGTTTCAGTTACGCAAAAGAAGTGAGATCGGGAGATCTATGTATAAAGTAGATCTCCAGTCATAAAGCTTATGACTAACAATCCTGTATCATATACTGAAAAATTTGCTAAGAGAGTAGATCTTATGGTAAGGGCTCTTCCCACAAAACGGAGAAAACAACATCAACAAAGGCAGTGGGAGAAAACTTTTGGAGATGATGGATAATTTTAAAGAATTAGCATTGACGATAGTTCAATGGTTTCATTTATCTCCAAACACACCAAGTTGTTTACATTTTATATCTATAGCTTTTTGCATGTCAACCAAATCTCTGTAAAGTGGTTTAACAAAAAAGAGAGAGAGAGAAGAAAAGAAAAAAGAAAAGGGAAGGGAAGGGAATTTTTTTTGTCCAAAAATTGGGCTCTCCAGTGTCCAAAGGTCTGGGATATCATGAGAAATCAGCAAAAGAAACTGAGAACAGATGGAGGGGGTGGGAGCGGAAACTGGGGAGTAGGGGCTCCCAAAAGCCAAGCAGAGAATTCTTCTGAGCAGCTGAGGATGACCACTATGTCAAATGCCACAGATGAGTGAAGTGTGAAGAGATCACAGAGCACTGGATTTAGCAACATAGAGGTCACTGCTGATCTTGACGAGACAGTTTCAGTGCAAAAGTGGGGCAAAGTCTGATGGGAGAGAATGCAAGAAAGGAAAGGGAGACTCAAGCATTAACAGCGTCCCAAGGTGCTTGGCCCTGAGACGCCACTGAAAAGAATCCCTTGACCTACCCTAACTTCCAGAACAGCAGAGAGAAGGGCCTTTGGAGCTGTTCTAGCTGTAATTCAAGGATCCAGGAGAAAGAAGACAGATACCAGGCTGGGCTCAGTGGCTCATGCCTGTAATCCTAGTACTTTGAAAGGCTGAGGCAGGAGGATCCCTTAAGCTCAGGAGTTCAAGACCAGCCAGAGCAAGAGCAAGACACTAGTCTTACTAATAATAGAAACACAAGCCAAACTAGCTCTCCTATCCCCAGCTATCCAGGAGGCTGAAGCAAGAGGATCACTTCAGCTCAGGAGTTTGAGGGTGCTGTAAGCTAGGCTGGTGCCATGGCATTCTAGCCTGGGCGACAAAGTAAGACTTTATCTCAAAAAGAAAAAAAAAAAAAGGGAGGGAGGGAGGGAGGAAGGAAGGAAGGAGGAAGAAAGGGGAAGGAGGCCACAGTTTTCCCTAGTTGGCTATTTCAACCAAAGTCTACTTGGTAAGTCCTTCTGACAACTGCTAAGGCTGACTCCATTCTGACAGCACTTCATAGGAGGCTGGTCCCTGAAGTCACAACCTTTAACCATGAACCTTACAAAAGTGCTGTGCAGGCTCCCAAATGTTGAAAGGCCTTTAAATAACAAATTTCTGCATTCATAGATGTCGGTGAACCTTTACGTATACACTCTGGAGAGGCAGAGCTAATTAATCTCAAACTAGGCAAGCTTCCAACTCTCCTAGAGAAGTTTGTTTATACCTAGTATAACTCAGGGCAGTGACTGCAGCCTCTGGTTTTAATTTTAGGTCTGAGAACGTGTGAGGCATGACCTTCTTGCTAATGAAAGAGGCATAAGCAAAGTAGCACTAGCTTGCAAGGAGTTAAACAGAATCATAAGGCTCTCTCCTGGGCTTCTGGAGGATGCAGTGGTATACTTACTTGTCATAACTGTCACACTTAAGAGGACACAGGATCGCACTCAAACAAGGCTGGAGGGGCAATGCTCGCTGTTGTCCCCTGAGCACTCGCTCTGGGCTAAGTGGTGCACTAGATGCTTCTTGTGCATTATTATTTAATCCTCACAGGTCCTGTGAAGTGGTGGCTTCCATTAGCCTCATTTTACAGGCCGGGGGAAAGGAGGCTCAGTGAAGTCACACAGCTTCACACCACAGCCATGGGACTTGTAGGTGAACGCATAGGCACGTCAGCTGCGGCCTCTTCCTTCCAGGAGACGCCTGCAGTTCTGCATGAGAGATAGACCCAGGGCCTTGGGAAGAGCTCTGCTGTCCAGAAACCAGCCTACTCTATTGCCCTGCACTTGAAAATACTTTGACAATACCCAATGCCCTTTAAAATTCTCCATTTAAAACTGAAACAGCAAATGCTTCATTTGTGAACCCAGAAAGAATCACAAATGGCACAGAAGGTGGGAGTAAGGGGTTGTTTCTTGATTAAAGGAACTCTGTAACTCTGGAGACATTGATTTTTGGACAGAGGGGTTCACTGAATTTACTGAAGGAGGCTGAGGCTGGTTATCAGCTCAGCTGGAATATGCGTCTTAAAGAAGGCAGAAGAAACAAAGGTAATTGATGTCCTCTTCCCCCAGCAACCCATGGGCCCAGTAGGTTTGTTTATATTAGGATTTTTTTTTTGAGAAGTTGAAGTTTAGCACAAGACCAATATTGAAACCTCCACAGAAGAAATAATTCCTATGAGTCTGGTCTTTGGCATCTGAGGGCAACAGCTGTTAGTTTCCAGAACCTTACTGAGCTACCCAAGGCCAAATCTAGGCAAAGTTGTACAATAAAAGTTATCTTCAGTAGTTCTTTTTATTGATGACATCTTCATTCAGGAGTTCCCAGACAAGCTCAGCAGTCTGCTACCTCCAGGAGTCAATCCCAGTTGCCCAGGGCTGTCCTCTACAGCACCCTTCTATTCCTGCCCACTCTTTCTCTTATCAGAATTTGTGTCTTGATGGAAAAAATAGTATCCATGTACTCAATGCTAATATGAAACCAACATATAAACAACTACATGCCCACAGGAAAGAAAAAAACACAAGTATAATCTAGCGGCGAGGGGGAGGGGAGAGCTATGAGAGGGGAGGAGGAGGATGGAGGGCAGTTTGCCGGATCTCACCTAAGCTGCACTTTTGAGGGTGTTCAGTGCGTCCCCCTGGATGAAGGGCTCGACTACAACTTGAACTTTACCTTAGAAATGAAAACAATGTAACTTAAACATTTGTACCCTCATATTAATCTGAAATTTAAAAAATAAAAAAAGCACTTGTGTCTTGAACTAAAATTTCTTTAGCTCCTTTTAGCTGACAACCTAACTGGTCTTACTGGTATTTTCAGAGAAGAGAAGCCTGTTGAAGTGCATTCAAGCCACTGCCAACTTCTCTGCCTTTATCCTGCTCTGGGCCCATCTTTGCAAATGGCCAAGCTTTTCCCAGTCCACATGCAATCTAGTGAGAACCTGAGCAGTGGGTGCTATCCAAGTCTTCATGGGGACAATCCACTTTCAGACTTATCGGCTTAAAACCATCTTCACAGATTTGATAATTGTTGAATTGGAATTACCAGATCCAAATAAGGAACTGATGAGACAAAAATTACTCTCGCAAAAGCTTCCTTTTTTCTATCCCAACCATTACCATCACCACCACCACCACCACACACACACACACACACACACACACACACACACAAAATAAAATACTTGGCTGGCCTAACCTAGTAATTTGAATATATGTGCTTTAGTAAGACACAGAAGTATGTTAGTAACCTTCATCTCATTACTCATTAACTGGGTGACTCTGGGCAACAAGTTTCCTTATCTATAAGACCAAAGCAGTACTAGTATCCATCCCATAGGGTTTGTGCAGATTAGATGCAATAACTCATGTGAAACCCTTAGCACAGTACTTGGCCCCTAATAAACATTCAAAGACTGTTAGCCATGCTATTACCACTCTGTAAATAGTAGTATCTTCAGTTACCCGTATTTTACCGAGTGCCAAGCACTGCCCTAAGTGCTTTACATAGGTGAACTCATTTAATTGCCTCAAGGACCCCAGGATAGAGATGCTATTGTCACTGTTTGAAAGAGCAGCAAATGAAGGCACAGAGAGGTTAAGTGACTTGCCAAGGTAACACAGCAACAAGTGGCAGAGCTACAACTCGAACCCAAGCAGTCTGGCTGCAGAGTCTGTGCTCTTCATCACAACTACCATGTCCTCCCACATTCAGTGGGGGCTTTGGAAGGCACGCCAAGTTGGACCTCATTTTATAGCCAAGTTGTGTCATTGGTGGAGGGCAAAGAGAAGGTCGTGTGGGAACTCTGTCTCCAAAAGGAAAAAAGAGAGTGAGCAAACCAAGCGCCTGCAGAGGGCTCCCCTTAGGAGAACAGAAACTCCCCAGGTTCAGGTGGAAGCGAATGGTTCTGAAATCTGCAAGTTAAGGTCCACACTTCTGCAGTGTTTCAGAGTGAAACTCAAAGGGAAGCCATTCCCCACCAGGAAAGAGCAAGAGTCACCGTGAAGTTACAGACAGTGAGATATTCTCTAAAAAGTGCTAACAGAAACGGGGAGGGACAAAAAAGGAAACAGAAGAGAGACGCGCAAGATGCGAAAGGAGTAATATTCCCCGAGTCATAATTCAAACGCAGCCCCATTCCGGCAGAGTCCGTAGTGACAGCTTGTCCAATAGCATCCACAATGCACAATACTCTGAGGACTTGTTTGATGTTGAAGTGTTTTCTTGAATGAGATTCACAAAGGGAATTATTGTTGTCTGACATTCCTTGGCGTTTACTGGGCCCCAGTGACTTGTGTTTGTCGCTGTGTGTACGGGGCGACGGCAGCGTGTGCTGCCACGTGTTGCGTTTATCCATGGATGGGACTTGTCTCTCCAGCTTGCTGCTGTGACTCGTGTTTAATTCCCACGCGTTTAATACTTGGGGAAGAAAAGAAGGCGGAGAGAGAGAGAAAACCCTTTGTGGAGATTTGCCTCAATTTCTTTTCCAATAACTCAAAAGAAAATTTTCCAACTGGTGATTCTTTGAAAAAGCATCTAGTCTCTTAATAAAACCTCAAAGCACATCAGAAGAGCAGTGAACCCCAGAGATCTGCACTCAGGGGTTTCTCAAGACAAAGTCTGTGCGGCTCCCCAGGCCAGGCCTCTTCTGCTGCCCCGACACCGTTTCCTTGCCAGGAGCAACAAAAGCAAACCCAGGGTCCACAGAGCAAGCAAAAGGTCTCTGTCACTCCAGCTTCTCTCTGTGAGTTTGCCTGTTGCCATGGGGACAGAATTCCTTCAGTGGAGAGAGGAACTATTATTTCCAGCAGCTGGCTACGTGCAAAGAGGCATCATTTCTTCACAAATAGCACCGTAGTTTCTACCAACAAACTCTGAACACCTGCAACCATGCAAGAGTAGAAAGGAATGAATGAACTCCGTTTTCAACTCCTTTTCCTTGCAGTTTTCTCTGTGGAGGAAAATGATGAATTATAAAGTAGGAAAAATGGGTTCTCACTAGTTGTAAAATGCAAGCTAGCCATCTACTCTGTCTCGTTACAATCATGTAATCGAGAGACTCATAACCGGGCTGCATGGAGGCTGCTCAGGAGCTGAGTGCAATCCCTAAAATGCCTCTCTGCTCCTAGATCCGCTTTCCTGCTGATGCTACAATAGAGAGGGGCTTCCTGCCCCCTGCGGATTTCTGCAAAGCTGGCTACCTGCTCCTCCATGGGCAGGAGGCCAAGGCTCTGCCTCCCAGCCTCTTTCTGGGAGCTGATTTCCTAAAGGACTTCTTTGACCAAGCAGATAAACTCTCATTTAAATGCAGGCACATACACCCACAGGCTGATCAACAGAGGCGCACCATGAATTGAATGATAAATAATACATGGAGACAAAGACAACACCAGCCCTTATTTGCAGATGAAAGAACAGCAGAAATTATTTCTGATGGAAATATAAAAGATTAGATTCCACCGTGGAGTGGAGGAGGAAGTTTTTTTTAAGACTTCTCAAGAAATAAGCTCCTTGTTTCACTTTCAGAAAGACTCATTCTGTCCTGAGCTGGGAATCCAGGGGGCATTGGCACCTGGGCCCCAGTGGGAGACACTAGTCCATTAAGGACAGAGATCCAGGGAGCAGAAATGTAGCTTAAATCTGAGACAGGGCTCTTGGTGGTGAGTCCACCTGGCATGTCTCCTTTCTTCTAGTAATTTCTGTAGGGGAATTATCCCTTTTCCACTCTTACTCTATAGTGCTGTGTCTCCCCCACGGTCCCAGGACCAGAGTGATTGGAGCAGCATTAGGAAGATGACCCAAATCATCCCAGAAAGACTCAGTCAGTAGGCTGCTCCGCTTTTGCCAAAATTGGGATCCAGGAGTAGTGACTCTGGGGGCTATGGAAAACTCAAAAGTCTCAGGAAAGCCGGCCTTAGAACACAGAGGTAAGGAGTGGAGAGATGGAGAGCTATGGGTTCCCAATCATGAAGTGTGATCACCTGAATGCAGTCATTCCGTTACCTGAACCAAAGAATTCGCTTTTGTGCTCAAGTCAGAAAAGTATAATTGAATGAATGAATTGCCAGATTGGTTTTTTAGAACACTACCATTTAGCTATTGCCAACAGCTTGCTTGCTTTCTCAGTCTCCTACAGCACATGCTGTCTCACATACAGTAGCCACCAATGGTCAGCAGCACCTTCCTGATCTTAATTAACAATCAAACACTTTTTAAAGTCTTGGTTTACAGGCAGCTACGCATAAGTTTTTCAAACAGTCTGGTTCTGGACCAAAGCCGAAGGGTGTATAAGTTGAGTCAGAGGAAGCATTTTGAATTTGGCCTTTGGCTTGCTAATTTTAGATTGACCACCCATCCTTGTTTGTTCTGGAAATCCCATTTTTGTGCACCTTTGGATCGAGAACAATCATTATCACTCCCATTCACAGTATTTTATTAACTATGGGAGACAGGCTTACAGGATTTGCCAAATGTGACTTTGCTTTCCTCCGACCTGTCCTTGAGTTTCCATGTCTGACCAATGTGGACATCAAAAATGTCCTTTCCAGTAATAGGTGGGGATACAAGGGTCACCACAGAGCACATAAAATGATTCATGGTACTTTTCAGGCAGATAAGGAAATGGAAGCAAGATGACGTTTTTCTCTATAAATGAAAAGCCAGGGAAAAACCCAGTGAAGGGCCAAGAAAAACCTGTGAAAGCAAAAGTACTCAAGCCTTTAAAAATAAAGGGAAAGCCTATTGTGGGGTCATGCATCTGTAGTCCCAGTTATTCAGGAGGCTGAGGCAGGACCATCACCTGAGCCCAGGGGTTTGAATCCATCCTGGGCAACATAGCAAGACTGCATCTCTAAAAGAATAAATACAAATAATCTTCAAAAACTTTTTAAAAAATAAAGGAGAGTAGACTTAGTGCTATGGGGAAGAACTGTGGTACAGTGGTTAGAGTCCCAAGACGAGTCAGAATGTCTGGATTCTCAGCCCGTCTCTGCCACTTAACTAGCTGTGAGGTCTGGGCCTCAATCCATTTCTCTAGGCCTCAATTTTCTCATATGCGAGTGTTTATCAGATGGTTATGGGGATAAAATAACGTGTGGTGTGCTTAGGACTTTAACATATCATAGAAGTTCAATAATTATTAACTATTAATACTTATTATTTATAAGTGTTAAGGAAAACCAGATAATTCAGTTATGAATAAATATCGAAACATTATTAGTATAATCACGCATTCAAGGAGAAAAGGCCCATAGTGGGCCAAGTCAGAGATATTTTATAGGAAAAGGGCATGGGGGGAAATATCATTGCTAGATACAAAATGAACAAAATGGGTGGTAAAAACTCCCTGAATCCTTTTCTGACAATCAACTAAGTTATCTGGGTGGGTAAGTAATTGTCTAGACCAAATCTTCACCTCATTAAAAATCAACATAAACTTGCATAAATCCATATTATTTTTCCAGGAGAAGGTAGTGGATTTTTATCACACAGATAAAATTGTCCAGATTGGGGACAATTTTTTTTATTACAGGAAAAAGATGCTCTGACACATTACATGTTCTCTCACTTCCCTTGGAATCTTTCTGTAAAGGGAGAGAGATAGTGAGTCATTTATCATTCTAAAATTGTGAGAGTGGGGCCTCTCTTGCCAAGCAGACCAAGTGTCCACGATTAGGTCATATGACAAGACAATAGAAGAGTATCCAGGGGAACCCCATTCATAACAAGTGGTTCAACGATATCATGGAAAGTATATAGTCTTGAGTCAAATAGACTTACAGTAGTCAAATCCTGGTTTGGTCAGCTTTACTTATTAGTAAGTAAACTTCTATTCGTCTAATTTACTTATCTGAAAATAGGAATGATAGCTATCTCATAGGGTTATTGTGTGGATAAGGTAAGACAAAATATATCAAGTATCCAACATAGTGGATGATATAGAATATAAACTGATATAGAATATAAACTCAGGATAGTATTAATTTTCCTTTTTTTCTACTCCCCACTCCTCTCTACCAACATTGCACAGATAGCCAGGAATCTGCGATTTTGATCACAGATTCTACCCATTTCGTCTCCAAGCTAGTTGCCACACCCTCATTTCCTACATTTATTAGGAATTCTTGGAGGAGAGCAAAGTTAGCAATGAGCCTCTTTCATACACTCCAAATTACTATCCTTATCACAAGAACCTAAAGCCATAAGTCAAGGGTGTTATCTTCTGAGAGTCTTAATGTGTTCAGTCTTCAGAGCTCCAGAACAATGTGGGATTCCTGACAAGGCTAGGAGAATGGCCCTGTCCCTCACCTCTGGGCCATGCTTCTACCCTGAGCTTACCTGCACAGTGTGAATGCTTCCATTAGCTCCTGACTAGCATCCCGAATCCCCAACCTCAGAACTCAACCTGCTGCCTGTGGCTGGGTGGGCAGGTGTTATCATCCCCTCCATCTCCCTCACTTCTCCCCTACCCCATACCAGTTACAGAATGAAAACTCCCATGCATTAGAACAGAGACAAACCCGGTGGTGGTGTATGCACAGGGGAGAGGGCGGAGGAAGGTTATTCCTTGGAAGCAGGCAGTGCAGATAAATGAGTGAAAGGGTCTCTTTTGCTAGTTTAATATGCACTTCAAAGATCTGATTTTTGTCTTGCTAAAACATTTATGATTAAGTAGTAAGACAGTAAAAAAGGTGGCCTATTATATAAAAGGAAGGATAAGAAAATATACATATATTGTCAAAATTAGAGATTGGACTCCAGTCCATAAAATGAATCTCAATAAAGAAAAACAAAGTTGTTCCCATATGAACAAACCTGCAGCAGGCCGAGAACTGGGATTGTTGGTCTGGCTGAACATGAGGAGTAATAAATTCTTTGAAAGTCCACAGAGGGCCTTACTGCAGCAACAGACCTTGGAGAGTCGGCCTGGACTTGTAGGGATTTCACTCTAAGTTCAAACAGGTTTGTGTTTCTTACTCTTGATTTGGCCTTCGCTAAGCACAGACCTAGTGGGGATACTAGGTATCCTCCAGATTTCAAAATCAATGCATACCAATCAAAGAAGTTTCAGAGAAAAATGAGAATGACTAAGTTTTTGAAAAATAAGTCTTGTGAGAAATCACAGTTGAGATGGCCTATATTTGGTTTGTAAGGAAAGAGACTAAGGGGGAGCCATAAGTCTCTGTGTATAAAATTATGTTGCAACAAGGACAAAAATGATCTATCATCTCCCTACCCGGTGGATAGTTAAAATAATAAAGGCAGGGTGCCGCCATTGCCACGTGAGCCTTGATAAACCTAAAAAGTAAGCAAATTGCTCACATGGCCTGCTTGACCTTTGGCTAAGGTTGGCCCTTAGTCAACATACTGCTCAGAAGCTCTGCTTTTCTCTCACTAGCATGAGCAAGAACTACCCCCCCCTCAGAAACTTGGAAGGGGGAAATAATATCCCAACCCCCCACATAGAAGGTTTCAAAATGAAGATATTGTATTCCAGAAAAAAGCAGTGTAGTGGGGTGGGGGCCATGTGCTATTTCACCAATATCAGGTCCCTGTTTACTCCCGTACGTGTAAATTGATGAGGTTTTAGGGTCCTGAAGTAAGTGGACTTCATACACTTTAATTTGGTTTATTCATCTCAAATGTAGGCCTGGAATCTATATACAAGATGTACTGAGAACAAAGAGGGGGTCTTGTGCAGAATCAGAGCAGCATGGCTTTCTTACGGACCCTTTGACAGCCTCCATCCATCCCATAGACTAAACCGTAGGCACCCTACAAATCTCTGTAGCACCTCAGGCCAGCCTCCAGGCCCTGCCTCCACCCTAACCCTGAGCAAGTCTGTCCTGTTCTGGATTTCCTTCCTCTGTCCTGTTGGATCAGACCTAGTTTCCAAGCACTCTTCCTGGTCCCTTTAGAGAAGTGGTTCTCCACCTTCCTAATGCCACGGCCCTTTAATACAGTTCCTGTGGATCTCGCCCCACAGGATGAGACCGCTGCTTTAGAGCAATGCTCCTCCCATAGTCTCTGCTTGGCCCTCATACTTAGCCTCAGGGCTTTCCTTGGGGTCTTTCTTGATTCCACACCAGCCATCCTCCTCTCTCCCTACATCATCTCTTGAGATTTGGTGGTTTAAACAACCAACACCTAAGGCAGCCTGGCCAGCGTACTGGGCTCCTTCTCCCGGTGACACACTGACCCTGGCCAAGGGTGATGCTGAGAAGGGCCAAGGGCAGAGTAATCACGTGACAGAGCATCAGGGGACAGAGTACATTTCTCCTTGAAGCCTCGGCCCCAAGATGGGGCCACCTGCCCCAGACCCCCAACTCCTTCCTGGGCAGGAGATGGCACCAGGTAACAAGCAGCCCAAAGAGAAAAGGTGTGACTCAACAAACCACTCTATAGATGGCAGAGTGTTTGAACTTTTCACCACCCACACCATAAGCTCCACCCTCTAGCACTAGGGCTCCATAACTTCAGTGACCCACATCAGCACCATCTCTCCTCAGAGACACCAGGGAATAAGAATTTTCTTTCTAAGGGCACAGGGAATTCATGAGAGCACCTAGTCAGAAAGCTGATTCTGAATGACTCCCAGGAAAACAGAATCAATCTGACCTGGCTGGGTCACGAACATAAGTCTATCAGTGGCACAGAAAAAAAAAAAAAAACCACCCTAGTACATTTCTGAAAAGCTCTCTGACTTCTGCTTATTTTAAGCACCCAGGTATTGAAACTGCTTCTGAGTACAGTACAGTAACAGTGAGGGCAGAAGGATGGTGGGCCCTGGGGTCATATTTGAGCCCTTTCAGGCATAACTGTGCCAGATTCATAGACACCTAGTAACTAAAGTCCAGCAGGCCCAGGGCTGTCTGGAAGAGGCCATGAGCTAAGAAGAATTACAGGCAGGTTACACCTGTCAAATGGGCAGGACACAGGTGCAATCCAGACAGGCAGAGGAGAGACCATGAGTGGGTGCATTGTGGGCAAGGGATGAGAAACAGGATTCCACTCATATGCCAATGGTAGGGGTTTGCTAAAAGAAAAACTTATGTCAAATTAAATTTAAAAGAGTTTAATTGAGCAAAGAAGAATTCATGAATTAGGCAGGACATGAACTAGAATATGTTCATGTGCCAGCAACTCTGGCACTGCCGCATGGTGGGAAAGACATTATGAATGGAAAAAGGAAAGTGAGGTACAAAAACAGCTGGATTGGTCAAGGCTCACAGTTTTGACTTATTTAAACATCATTTGAATGGTTAGCCACCTGCCCCTGAGTGGCTGAGACTCAGCTGCTTGTTACCAGAGTGGGTTGCAGTGTGTTTGCACAGCCAGGTAGGTCACAGTTCACTGTGTATGGTGAAAACTTCAGGCCAGACTTAAAATATGTAAGGAAGCAGCTTTTGGCTAAACGTAATGTAAGAACCTCCCCCCTTTTGACCAATTTTGAGAGGTTGACTGAAACTTAAGGCATTGATGTCACTCTATCACTGTCAAAAAGGTATTTATTTCATCTCAAAACTTGCTGGGGAAAAGCAGAACAGTGGGTCTTTTTAAGATGGGAAAACGGACTTCACCTTACCTTTTTGTAAGAGCTGGAGCAGAGGGCAACTCTTTATTGCTGGAATGCCCCTTTTGTAGGAGAGAAAAGAAAAAAACTTACTTTGTTTTGGGGTCTATCTACATCCTTAAAGTTTCCATTTGACTATGTCACACTTAACATAAGTGACTCCATTTTGCTTTGACCTGGTCTGGCCTGTTAGGGCCCATTGTACAAGCTGAGTCTAAAACAGAGGCCTCGTATAATTTTGTTTAACAGGCTGCTGGGGGTATTGAGTTGAGAATGATCTCCAGCCTCATCTGGTCGCTACAGGAAAGAGTGCAGTGATTGATTAGCACAGCGTCACGTGGCACAGGATGGGGAGTAGAAAAGGCCATGCCCCCTGCGGTAGGAGTTTGGGCAGCACTCAAATAAGCAGGGTGGTGGTGGGAAAGAACAGGGATGATTCAGCTACAAACAGCCAGAGGCTAGGCAAGGGTCTGAGTGCAAGGAGGGGACACCACCCACAAAAATGTAAGGTGATGATGCTCAAAAATGTATGGGACCCAACTGCCAAGATGGGGAAGCAACCCGAGTGCCCAGCAACCCATCAAAGGATTAGTAAACCTTGGCATATGTAAACCATGGAATACTATTCAGCCATAAAAAGATGAAGACTTTATATCTTCTGTATTTATCTGAATGGAGTCAAAACACATTCCTCTTAGTAAAGCATCACAAGAATGGAAAAGCAAGTATCCAATGCCCTCAATACTAAAATGAAACCCATAGAAAAACAACTACATGCCCACAGGAGAGAAAACACAGTATAGTCAAGTTTGGGGGAAGGGGTAACGGGGGCGGGGGGGGCATTGGTAAGCTCTCACCTAATTTGCCCAGTGTAAGGGTTACAGCAAACCCCCCCAGATTGAAATATTCTCAACTACCACTTGAACTTTACCTTAGAAATGCAAACAATGTAACCTAATCATCTGTACCCTCAAATGAATCGGAAATAATAATTTGAAAATGTATGTGTATGTGTATACAGTCCATATACTGTATATATGTTTATTCTCCAGGCAAGGACTGTGTCAGAGTGTGGGCAGACCCCAGACTGCCAGTGGGGTCAGTTGGCCACAGCTGAGCAGGGAGGCAGCTTGGAGAAGTAGAAGGCCAGCAGCTCCCGACACCACGAAGCCCTCGTACTGACCTGGAGATGGCGACAGGGTCAAGTCCAGCAGGAGTAGAAGTTAATCGGGGGTCTTGGGACTTCTCAGGCTGCCAAAATCTGAGCGCTAGGAAACCACAACAGACAAAAAAGATTTGGCGTTATCCACCTGGGAGCAAAACAAACGCTTAAGAAGCTGGGAGTGAAAGCAGAGGTGTGTATGGTTTATCTCACAAAGGTACAAGTGAATCTTTCTAAAAGTAGAATGTAAACGTCTTAACACAATAACTAAGAAAATAACACAAAGGCTTTGTTAACCAGTTTGATGAAAATATTTCAAATTGTATATGAAAACACCACACTGTACCCCATGATTGTATTAATGTACACAGCTATGATTTAATAAAAAAAAATTAAAATTAAAAAAAAGCAGAGGTGTGAGAAGCTAGGGGAGTGGGGGGTGTTTAGGAGCTAACCAATAACAAGAAAAGCAGAGAATGGGTTAGGAGCTAACCAATAACAGGAAAAGCAGCCCAGACTGGCCAGGGTCCAGGACCAGATAAAGAGGTGAGACCAACAGCTGCAGCCAGCATAATGCATGCATACCTGGAGAAGGGTTTATTTGCTGGAGGATCTGGGCAGCAAATAGTCTGAGACCTAAGGATCCAGATGCGCTCACAGGACAGAGCCCAGCTGCAGCTAATTAAGAAAAGGCAGGGCTCTAACATCACTTCAGGACCCAGCCAGAGACAGAGCCCCTGGTCCGCAAGCTCCCTTCCTCATTCAGAGGAATATTTGCTAAACAGCTGCACCGTGCCAGAAGCCCAGAGGTAACAAAGCTCACCCCTGTGCCCTCCAGCAGCTCCAGGTCAGGCAGGAAAAACAGACAAGCTCAAATCTGCATAACGAAGGTGTGCTGTAAAAAGATAAACACAGCCTGCAGTGGGAGCACACCGGCAGCAGAAGCTACAGCTCCTGTCTTAAAGTGAGTACGGATGCATTGAGTGCGGGAGCCGGATAACAAATACCCACGGACCAGTGCCTGAGCCGCCCAGGCATGTTAGAAATGCATCACACACATTAACTCATTTCACCGTCTGAGCGAAGAATGATTACCCTTTTGCAGATGAAGAAACTGAGGCTCAGAGAAAAATAATTTCCTCAAGGTCCCAAAGCTAATAAGTGACAGAGTCACAATGCAGACCTTTCTGGTCCTCCCCCAGAGCTGTGCTTTGCTGCCTTTTAAGGGAAGGTTAGAATTAGACCTGAAAGGTCACTCTCAAAAGATGTCTCCCCATTGAAATTCACCTTGGAGGTCACCTAGTCTAAGAGATACATGGGGTGAGAACATTTGGGTTGGTGCCGTCAGGAATCTTGAACTTTTGGGTTTCTCTGAACCCTCTGAGTGTGCAGAAGCATCCCATTCTTCTCTATTAAGAGTTATCAGCGGCTCCGTGCTGGTAACTCAGTGGGTAGGGCACCAGCCACATACACCGAGGCTGATGGGTTCAAAACCCAGCCCGGGCCAGCTAAACAACAATGACAACTGCAACAAAAAGTAGCCGGGTATTGTGGTGGGTGCCTGTAGTCCCAAATACTTGGGAGGTTGAGGGAAGAGAATCACTTAAGCCTGAGAGTTTGAGGTTGCTGTGAGCTGTGATGCCATATCACTCTACCTAGGGTGATATGGTGAGACTCTGTCTAAAAAAAAAAAAAAAGAAAGAAAAAGAAAAGCATTAACATCACTAGCCCAAAATGGGCAGCCAGCAAGGGCGCTACTCAATCTAAAATTTTTAAAAAATCAAGGATAAATGATCAGGAAACTGAGGGCTGTCACCTCAATAAAAAGTCATGATCTCTTGCCCAATTTATAGTTGTGACCCAGTTTGTGACCCTGAAATCTATTCCTGGAAAGAGAGGCATGGCTTGGCTACGTGGTTTGTAGCTGGTGATCTGGCAGATGCATTGTTTTCCAGCCCCATCAGAAAAAAGAATCAGAAACACGTAACACTGTATGTTCACACTTTTGATGGAGGGCTACATTAACTCTGCCATCCTGTCATAATACAGTCGGGGAAAAAAAAACCCTGTGCTGGCTTGACATCCCATAGGGTAACATAACAGATCGTAACACAGTAGCTTTATGCTAACCGGATTGGATTAACAAGTTAGGGGCTAGTACACTGCAGGCCTGGGAAAGCCACATGCAACTCTGGAAGGCAGGAGATAAATCCTGTAAAGAACAATAAACCCTAGAAGGATTCAGGAACCTGCCATATTAGCAAAAATTTTAGGTGTCCAGCAGTCCAAGGAATGCTAGGGCAGCCCCTCCAAAATGAAGATTACTGTGTCCTGCATATCCCACCAACAAAAGAGACCAGTATCACCTGCTTCCAGTGATGGGATGGGTACCTGAGATACTTTTGACCCTCTCACCACACCTGAAGTCAGCACAGTGGGGTATATGGGTATCCCTGAATGCTATGGCTGTGCAGAAATGGGCAAAACTCTAACTACCAACAGAAGTGACTGAAAGCTACCTAATGCAGAGGCATCTCGAACTCACTTCCCATGGACAGGATCCCAGAAGGCTTACCCTACTCCAATACCACCCAACCCAAAAGGAAGTTAGAGTTCACATTTTTCTTTAAAAGTCTTGCCAAGTAAACACATTGCAAGGACCCCTCCCAGGTCCTTGGAAGGGGACTGTACAAGTGAGGGTCCCTGGGGTTTAAGCGCCCTTAGGTCAAGGTCCCCCATGGCTGGGAGCCGAGAGAATGAGTGGAGGACAGGAGGGCAGTGTCAGGGCAGGGCTGGAGCTGGCCAGGAGTGCTTTAAATGGCAAGGTATTGTCCAGAATGTCTTTTCCTTTCCCTATAAACATTTTTACCCTATGACAATTGCCAAGGGCTTTTTGTTTGTTTATTTTGTCAGACTAGGTTCCATCAAATATTCTTGTAATGAGGAACAGTTGGTGAAGTACAGACGCTGGGAGAGGAGCCGACTCTCCATCCTCATCCAAAATGAGAGTGATGGGGCCCAAGAGCCTGGCTCCTTAGCTGCTGCTCTGAGTGGGAATTAGAAATACTGGATATTCTTGCCATGCTCTAAAATTCAAGAGCTTCAGACCACGGCATGGGAGCCTGCTGCCTCAGCTGCCCCCCGCCCCCAACAAATCAATGATATTTGCTAGTCAGTGACTTCTGGACGAATGGCACTATTGAACTGCAAAATATTTGTATTATTGCTTTTCCTCTTTGATCTCCTGGGGCATGATACATTTATGCTATTGTAATTGTTTCCATGGCAGCAAATCATATTGTCCCAACCAGGGGACTTCGTGACTTCATGGCTGGATTAAGAAAAAGGAAAAATCCGATTGGGAGTGAAAATTTTGCTCAAGCACAAATATCTTCAATGACAGCAAGGGGAATAGAGCAAATTACAGACAGGCAAAATTGCTTTCGCCTTAAATGTTCTTTTCACAAGTTCATCTGGGTGCAAAAGCCCCTCCTCCAGGCATGTAATTTGTGTAATGATGCCTCCTTGCTTGAATTCACAGACGGCTAATGGCGAAGCTCTTCTATTTCGGGAAAGCTAATACTAATTGTTTTGCAGCAAGTATCTGGATTTCTGCTGCCAGCACTTTGGTTTGGTTTTTCTATTTGTTTGTGTGTGTGTAGTTTTACTCCCTCAAGGTTTTACCTCCACAAGTTCATTTGGAATAAATCAATTTCCAGATAAAAATTAGGCTTTTGTCATCTGAAAATCTGTTAAGAACTCTCTCTCCTCACTAAAGACATCTGCTTTGCCTTATCTGGGTTCCTATTGACTTCATTCTCATGTTTCCAGCGTCGTTAGTATCTGCCTAGTGCCTAAGAAGAAAGCAAAATTTCTTTCTAATTTTGAAGCCACTTCGATTCACCTCAGTTCGATTTAACCACATACCAAGCAATGACTTGGGATTTTTAATCAATCTCTCTCCCCCCATCCCATCCCTTTCCTTATATACAAATATTTTTAGTCCTTTCTACTGGTGATTCTCCTCCTCTCTACCTTTTAACCCTCAGATTTCCCAAATATGCAAGTTCTTGCCAATTCATGAACTTCTTGCCAGTCACCTCACCCAGGAGCACCATACGGTGTCAGCTCTCTGCATGCCCTGGAAATTCACGGCTTCTTACCAGGGTCCCTCCATCACGCTTCTCTGTTCTTCCTCTGAACACTCCACCTTGTTAAATCCTGTGCAACAGACCACTCCTCAGTATGACTCCATTAACAGGTGCATGGTGATGCACCTGTTTCCTGTGTCCACTTGGGTAGACTAAACTACTCAGTTATTCAATCAAACCTTAATCCCCTGGCTTGGCACCCGTAGCACAGTGATTATAGCACTGGCCATATACACCAAGGGTGGTAGGTTTGAACCTGGCCTGGGCCGGCTAAACAACTGCAACAAAAAAATAGCCAGGTGTTGTGGTGGGTGCTTATAGCCCCAGCTACTTGGAAGGCTGAGGCAAGACAATCACTTAAGACAGCGGTTCTCAACATGTCGGTCACGAACTGTATTAAAGGGCCATGGCATTAGAAAAGTTAAGCCCAAGAGTTTGAAGTTGCTGTGAGCTGTGACGCCACAGTACTCTACCAAGGGCAACAAAAAACCTTAATCCCGGTGTTTCTGTGAAGGTATTTTGTAGATATGGCTAATATCTACATTTAATTGATTTTAAGTAGAGTAAATGACTGTCAAGTAATTATTTTAAGGCCTAAAGAGCAAAACCTGGGATTTCCCAAAGAGGAAATTCTGCCTTAATACTAAAACATCAACTCCCACCTGAGTTTCCAGTTTACCCCCTGCCCTCAGGATTTAGCTCCTGCCAGACCCCATATCGACATTAGCCAATTCATTAACATCAATCTGTGTGGACGCATTATGTTTCTCAGAAGAGCCTTGACTAACCCACACACATAATGACACACCGGGTATCCAGTGACATGCTGAGCCCTGGGCTGTAATAAATGCAAAGGATCCATAACACCTGATCCATTTCCCCAAAGACCTTACAATTCATGGGAGAACCACGATAACCCTGCCTGAAACGACTTGTTAAAAATTATAAACAAAGAGTTTAAATGTTGTATGTACACGCCCAGAAATTAAGCAGAAATAAAGGTTAGTGAGAACTTCAGGGCCCATTTGTGGAAAAAGTGAGTGTTGATCTGGCACTGGGAGGGTATGAGGGTTTGCAAAGGCACAGCATGGTTCAAAAGGTACCGGGGGAGAAAAGCCACGTAGACAAAGCCCAGAGGTGGGAATCAGTACAAGATCAGCAGCGCACAGATCAGTCTGTAAGGTGATCAGCTTGGAAAGCAAGACTGGAGGGGCAGACTGAGAATGGATTTCAAAGAGCTCCAGTATGGAGCTGGTTTCATGTGTTGGGAAAAGATTCTAGAATTGAGTCAGAGAGGGAACCTCAAGGCTGACTGCAATTCAAGTTCCTTGCCCAAGTGCCCATGGCAAGTTTCAAGTTAGTGGCAGGTTCGGAGAACCAGCTTTCTTGACCCCTTAATCTAACCTTGTTCCCACAACTCCACTCTTCCTCTGCACAGGATACAGAAATGATGTCATGAAACAGACGTCACAGGATTGTTTGTTTGTTTTTTTGTAGACTATAGGAGCAGGGGGAAGAAGTTAGAGAGAGCAGGATCCCAGGGTTATGAAATGAGGGTCTCTCCTAGGGAATACAATTGAGGTGGGAGGCAGGGAGGGCCTGAGCTCACACAATCCTCTCCACCTTCACCCTTTCCCACGCCTCAGTAGCACCTGGCGGTGCCCGCGGCTCCTTTCCCAGCTGCTGTCATGTCTTCTCTGACATTATTCTCTCCTCTCTGTCTCTCCTCTTTTGACACCCCTTCTCTGGATGCTCCTCCTCTGCCACATGAGTGCAGGTGTTTCACAAGAAACCATCTTTGGCCATCTTGTCTTCTCTCTTTAACAATATCCTGGTAATCATCATTGATCTCCTTAACACTCGCCTTGGTTGAGGAGTAAAAATCACCTGAATTGCTGGTCCCAGTCTGACCACGGTTACGCAGTTCAGGCTCATTAAGTGTAACTGCCTACTGGAGCTGTGAACTACCCACCTGGATACTCCACCAGCTTTTCTAACTCACAGTGCCTGAAACTCATCACTTTCTTTTCCAAATCTGATTGTCTGCTCTTCCCTACTTCTGACTTGGGGATCAGACACTTGGGCCCAACATCTCAGGGTCCTGTTTGTTATTATTTCTTCATCTTTATTCTCCATGGTCAATGGGATGCTGAGTCCTATTGATTCTGCTCTAACAATATCACCTGCACATCCCCTGTGCCCCCATTTCCTCTTCCTCCCCCACTGCCCACGTTAGGCGGCCGTGTTCTCCAGCCCCGATGAGTAAGCCTTGCTTTGTATTCCTTATGTCCAACCCATTTTAGAGGCTATGACTAGTTTAACACTCCTGAAACACAGCTCTGATGCATAATTTATCACTTCAATATTCTTAAATCTCTTTCTAATGCCTTCAAAATGAAATTCAAAGTGCCCAGGCTCTCCTGTCCACTTTACCTCTCCCTGCGTGCTCTAGGCTCCATCAAAACTCAGCTCAGACTCCTCTCTTCCCCACGCCTGATTATCTTGCTTCTGTATCCTGTTCATGCCACTCCCTCCATCTGAAAAGCTTCCCCCAAGACCTGCTTGTCCAAATACTACCTGACTCTGAAGGCCCATCTCAGATGTTCTCTCTTCCCTGAAGGCTTCTCCAATCCAAGCAGAAGTAGGGTTTCTCTTGTCCACATTTTCATAAACCCTAATTTAAGACTCATTATTTTCTGCCTTAAATTATATTAATAACTGCTGAATATATTTTACTTCTTAGCCTAGATTGCAAACTCCTTGAGGGCCGAATACCACTCCCCTACCTAAGCATTTAGCACAGTGTTTTTGCATTTATTAGGCAATAAATAAATATTTCCTTAATACATTCCCTCTCAAGGAAGAAACTGTAAGACTTGCTGTTGACTGGGGAGGGAAAATCCTTAGAGAGGAATAAAAAGGACTTGAAAGGTTTCAGGAGCAGCTGAGTAGAAGGAAAATCATGATATTGGTGGGGACAGTGACAGTGGAAGGTGATTGGGGAGTTTGAGTTTGACAGGGAGACATCTGAATGGAAACCACCAGCAGGAAGCTGGAAATATGAAACTGGAAGGGAACATAGGGATGACAGAGAAGGCTCTGAGTTTACATACGATTCTCAGTGAGCCAAGTGAAGAAAGAGAAGGTGTAAGTTAAGAACCTGAGCCTTGAAAAGTAGGAGAATAGGAAACAAAGAAGCCACACCCTTAGAGTGAGAGACAACTAAGATGGTGAAGAGGACAGCATTTCCACAAAGACATGGCAACAGTGTCAAATATAAAGACATGTGTAAGTCACTCACTGAATCACTGTCCATCGAAAGCCTACCATGTGCCCAGCCTTGCTGGATGTGCTCAGCGTAGAACATGGCAGAGTCACGGCGATGACGCTATCAGGTGGGGAAGCACTATAGGCACAAGGTAAAGTAAGGTAAGGGGAGAGATGACGATGATGAGGGTGTCACTCTAGCGGGGTTGGCTGGGAAAGGACTCACCATGGAGACGCTGGAGCAAAATGCCGGATGGATGAAGCCAGGGAGCAAACCACATAAATATCTGTGCAGAGTGTGTCCAGACAGGGGAGGGCAGGGTAGCTTCCATGAGGACCCCTCACCTGCTCCAGGAGTGAGATGAAGAAAGAGAGACCATTTGGAGAAGTGAGCATCTGCTAGGTGAAAGTGTGGACAGATGAACAGAAATCATGCCAGGAGGAGCTGCGAGAGAAGGGGACAGAGGGCATTGGAAGTGAGCCTGGTCTTTCCATCCTTACCTGGTCCACCGTTTGCCCCCCAGAGAAAACAGCTCCTTCCTGAGGGCCTAATTCATCAATACCACCATTTTACTGGTGCCATGACAAAGGACTTCTGGGCAGATCCTCTGTTTGTTTTTAGTCTTTAATACCGTTTACTAGCCAGCCCTGATGCCCTTTCCTCTCCATCTTCGGCCTCTCACGCCTGCCTTTCTCTTGTCTCTGTCTGCCACAGACACTAGTCATTTCCCCTGGAGCCTTCTTCCTCCTCAGACTTCTTCCCTCTAACTCTATCAAACATCTTCCCCTGACCCTCACCCCCTCAGAGAGAATTCTTGTTTTATGGATCTGTCATTAATTTTTTTT
>NW_003852397.1:8215013-8219876 GCF_000181295.1 Otolemur garnettii | reverse complement strand
TGAATTGATTTGAGTTTTTCTCTGATGTGAGCGTGTATTAGCTCATCTACTGGCTTCATAGTAGTATTGAGTACATTGGATTCTTGCTCTTCCATTCTTGTGATACTTTGTCATTTTAATTTTACTTTTCTTACCTTTCTTGCACTGGGATTCTAACAGATTTCCACATCACTAAAGGTAAAGCCCAAGATGTTGATCGAGGGCCAGAAACCTCTGCCTGTCTCAGCCCCTCACTGATCCTCCCCCTTGGGTCTCTGAATGTACCCCTCTCCTTGCCACACACCTGGGAAAGGAAAACTCGAGGGATTGATTCAGTAAGGGCCCCAGTTCTCCCTGGCTCTCATGCAGTTCCCAAACACTGCCTCCATCCTTCGGCATTCATATGCATGCCCTCACCAGTTGCTTCCAGTTCTAGGCATTTATTATAAATGTGAGGTCAGGGGAATGCATGGCTAGGTGTGGTGTGAGTGTGTGGCTTGGTTTTTGTCAGCTCTAAGGATGGCTCCTGCTCTCTGTCACATGTTGGCTTTCCCAAGTAGAATAAGGATTACATCTTTGTGATTTTCTGTGCACAGGTGACCCACATTGGGACTTAGTTTTTTTGATGTCAAATTTATGGCTAGATGCCTGAGGACAGGACATCGTCTCATTATTCTTTGCAACTCCAGGACTGATTGCAATAAATGGTGCCCAGTATTTGTTCTACCAGTGTTGATCATTTATCCAGTGGTCAATCCAATGGACTATCAAAGACAAGCACTAAAGTGGTAAGGACAAATTTTAATCATTACTAATTATTGCAATAAGAAAAAAGTCCAATGTGAACTGGACTCAACCTTGATTTGTAGGGGTGGCTGGGTGTTTTAAAGAGTTGGTGGGGGAGGCAAGTGGAGGTGCAGTAGAGTTGGGGAACTGAAAAACCACAACAATCAGAAAGGAGGTACTGATCTATATGAGATCCATCTGGGCTTCCTAACTGGCACTTACCAAAATTAGGTTCTCATCTCCCATAGAGACTGGGATATAGGGACCCCATCTTTAGGTGTCAGCTAGAACAAAAGGAAATGCTTTTGGTAGGTTTGAGTTTTCTCAGGCAGGCATTTTAGTGGGGTACAAGGTCATGAGAGAGATACAGCCTTGCGCTGTTAGAAACTGTTAAGTATTTGTCCTCATCTTTATAGGTCCAGGTTGAGGCCTAGTCAAGAAGACAGCTCAGAGGAGTCTGGCTAGAGTTTGGTCAGGAAGAGAACCTTTGCCAGAACCATGGTTGTTGCCAAAAGAAACTGGGACACATCTAATAGAAAATTAGACAAAGGGCATTCACATGCGATGCACCTCTTATTTCTGATAGTAAAACTTCACAATGCTTTGAGAATGTCTGTAAGCATATGTGTTAATGGGGCAGGTCAATTAGGCCCCGAGGATTAATGGGCTAAACAAATGCAGAGATCCTTGATCTAATAATGTTAGGAGGAGGAAGCACTGCTGATGAAATTGGGAAATCCCCAAGCACAATTCTCTGCTCGTAGCTTAAAAAGCAATAGCAAAACATGCAGCATTTTTACTTTGCAGCTTGGTTAAAAGGCAACAGGCAGGCCAAGTCCAGTCATTACAACAAAAATGTGTTCTGAATCTATCTGCCTTCAACTCATTGAAGTTACAGGAAAATGTATTCCCTTATTCCCCAACCCTGAAACCCCTTGCAAAACACATTTCACGAATTCCCATCACAGAACAGCAAAGTCAACCAGCCAGGAATTGTGATTTCAGCCTTTCTCTGAAGAATCTCCTCCTGGCTCCTGACAATGCCCAGTTCTTGGCCCCATTCTTCCCTGGGAACCAGCATTATTAGCCTGTGCACTCACTTGGCCTGGACATCACTCCTGGGACTCAGGACCTGGCTTCAGAATAGCAAGGGTGCAGAAGACAGAAGCAGAGAACAAAGGCGGGAGCCCTCTCGAACTGATTACTGCTCTGTGAAGTACAAGGTCAGGGGAAGGAAGTCCACAGCCTCGCCTAGAAATGAAGAGCTGGCCGTCTGTGGGAGCAGCTGTCGCTGAAGAAGGGTGAGCAGGAGACCCGACCTTGCCCAGGGCTCCCAGGGGCACTGCCCCTGTGCCTGTCCTTCCTGGGAGCGCCTGTCCCACCCTGTGGCCCTCAGCTGCACACACACCCGCTGCAGTAACAGAGTTGATGCCATCCTAGGTGAACTCTCTGGTCTAAACCTAAAAGTCAACTGAAAGGGTTTTTAAAAACCTGTGCCAATGATCAATTGGGGGGGGGAATCTGCTCGTGGGAAAAGAAAAACAGGCATTGCCAGCTTCCCTCCCACCATTGATGGGAGTGAAAGCTTCCACGAAAATAAAACCTTCGGTTTTATTTTTTCCTGAGCTTCTCTACCAGGGAAAACAATGAGAAATGTCTACCTTGCCTTTGTTGGCTGGGAATTTCATCAGAATTCCCATCTCTGCTATTTTCATTCGGTCCTCTTAACCAGATGCAAATTCCGATATACACACTAGAGGTCGCTGTTCATTACAACCAAATCTCACTTCCCTGAACGGGCGGGAGAAGCAGGACCGCCCCACATCTTCACCGGGGAGGGAACAGGCTGAGCGCGGGCTTTGGCGGACACACCCAGGCCACGTACAGTGCGTCCCTTCGAGGACGTTGTTCTTTATCTCACAAGACAGAAGTATAAAAGGAGGAAAAAGCAAATCATCCGAGGGGCTTCATATTGATTCGATTTTTCAAAAGAACTGCATAATTTATGACCTTTCAACAATTCTCCTACTTATGTGTCTTCCCTGCCCTGACCACTTCTTCCAAAGTGATCCATCAAACAACCTGAGGCGTGTCCAGTAAGGAGGACTTCAATAAACGCCAAGGCTTAAATGTGGGCCATACCTGCAGTTGGCCACTATCAGTGACACCACTGGGTTTCTACCTCTCCCAGCTGGTGGTGTGCCTTGAATATAACACAGCTAAGAAATAAAATGACAGGATCACAGAACTGGTAACACCGTAAGCAATTACAGCCCCTCCTGATGTTGAGATCTCTAAAGACATTATCCAAAGAGCAGTATCCTAATCGGAGGCCATTATTAATGAAGCAGAACTCTGCCTGGCCGCTTTCTGGTCTTTCTTCCTACCTACGTTCATCTGTTTCTTCTTCAGGCCTAACGTGGGGAACTGCCTTCAACACAGACCAGTCCCAAAGGTGATACAGAAGCCAGATTTGGCATAAAAGTCAGCGGCATTGCCATTTCAAGCATTTATTTACTGTTTGCCACCTCCCCCTTTCTGGCCTTTACTCTAAACCCAAAGCAGAATCTCAGAGAGATTGCACCATCAGACACTGGTGCAAAACAATGTAGACTCGACAATATAGTCAAGGCACTGGCAACAAGGCTTAGGGAAAATCCTGAAAGATAGAGCCCAAAGCACTGGTATTGACTAAAAAGGTTTCTTGGTAAAGAGTGGGGCTTAGACTATTCTCCACGTCGGCAGCGAGCAGAGGCTGGGGCAGCCAGGGAGGGGCAGGGAAGCAGACAGGAGCATGGATTCTGTGAGCCTATAGTCTGTCCTCAGGCAGAGGTGCATCGCTGAATTGGATGAGTGAGTGCTGTCTCAGGAGAGATAGGCATGTGTGTCCTCTGGGGAGGAGGAGTCTGACTACACACCTTTTTATTATTGTGGTAAAATATACTGCTATGAATGTTTGTGCCCCACCTCCCCAAATTCACATGTTAAAACCTGACCCTACTGTGGCCTAATAGCTGGGGCCTTTGGGGAGATGATTAAGTCATGAGGGCTCTGGAATTCTGCCCCTATAAAAGAGGTCACAGGGATCGTGTTTGGCCTTCTGCTGTGTGAGGACACAGGGAAGGCACCACCCAGGAGGAAGTGGCCCTCCCCAGGTGCCAATCTGTTTGTGCTTTGCTCTTGGATTTCCCAGCCTCCAGAACTGCGAGCAGTAAATTTCTATTGTTTATAAATTACCTAGTCTAGGGTAATTTGATATAGCAGCCCAAACTGAGACATAAATATGTATATATACATACACATAGATATTAGCAAAGCATAAGAGTTCCAATTTCTCTATATCCTTGCCAACACTTGTTTTCATGTGTATGTGTGTGTGTGAGAGAGAGAGAGAGAAAGGAGAGTGATAACAGCTATCCTAATGGATAGGATATGGTATTTCATTGTGGTTTTGATTTGCAACATTTACCATTTTACTCATTTCTAAATGTGCAATTCAGTGGCATTGAGTAGATTCATAATTTTGTCCAACTATCACCACTAAACCATCTCCAGGACCTTTTCATCATCTCAAACTGAAACTCTGTAGCCATCAAATACTAACTCCCCATTTTTCCTCTCCTCAGTCCCTGGCAACCAGCACTCTGCTTTCTGTCTCTGTAAGTCTGCCTACTCTATGTACCTCATATAAGAGGAATCACACAATATTTGTCCTTTTGTGTCTGGCTCATTTCACTTAGGATAATGTTTTCAAGGTTCATAATAGTATGTATCAGAACTTCTTTCCTTTTTAAAGCTGAAATATTTTCCATTGTGTGTCTATGCTACATTTCGTTTATTGAGTCCTCTCTTGATGGACATTTGGGTTGTTCCCACCTTTTGGATACCATGAATAATGCTGCTATCAACGCTGGTGTACAAATGTCTGAGTTCCTGATTTCAATTTCTTTGGGGGTATATACCTAGGAGTGGAACTGCTGGGTCAATATGATAACTCTATGTTTAAGGAACTCCTCAACTTTTTGCCATAGTAGGTGCATTATTTTACATTCAAATCAGCAAAGCATAAGAGTTCCAATTTCTCAAAAAAAAAAAAAA
>NW_003852397.1:8208238-8214830 GCF_000181295.1 Otolemur garnettii | reverse complement strand
CTTTGGAGAAATGTCCATTCAAGTCCTTAAACCATGTTTTTTTCCCTAAATATTAATGAAGTATGAGCGTTTTTGTTACAGGGGTGAACTGAATAAAGCTGAAGGCATGGCTTTCAGTGTGCTACCTTTGACAAGTTTGAATGACCATGCCTTATGAAGTTGGATGCTTCTGTCCTGACTCAGCCACTTACTAGCTATGTGACTCTGAGCTTGTTACCTAATTTCTGTGTGTCTCGGCTCCTTCATCTGCAAGATAATAGTATCTGTCTCCTAGGATTGCATGAGGATTAATTTGTATCTATAAATCACGCTGAATAGTGCCATAGACAGTAAGAATTATACTTATTTCTATATGAGAACACTTTGAGAGGGGAGAAACTGTGCAAAGTGGAGCAACGGGAGGCAGTTTCCTGTCACCAATGTTGATGGAAATGGCCTCAGAGATCTTCTAGTCCTGCCCATTTATGTTACAGAAAAGGAAAAGAGACAAAAAGACAAGCCCCTGTGCCCAGGAGCAAGAGGGCCCTTGGACTCCTTATCTCCGATGTTAAGTTCAGGACTCTTTCTGACACACCTAAATCCCTTTCTCCACTAACTTCTATTTAAGACTGCAACATTGTGTTAATGTCCTCATGGGATAAGACTTGAGCGTCTTCAAACTCACCTTGACAACCTGTATTGGCATGGCAAGCTTGTATCAGCTGGCCTGCAGAAGTTGTCAGTTCTGAGGATCAGAGGGGTGAGCAAGAGGCAGTGTTGCCTCCAAAATTTCCTTTTGCAGGAGACGAGCCCCAGTCTCTCCCCAGTGTCTGGGTTCTCCAGCTTTGCAGTTAGCATCACTGGTTCCCACTTTCCCTTCCTACCTCCTACATATGTAAGAAAAACCAATTAGGGTGGAAACTTGGGATCACAAGACCCTCTCTCCCAGAGAGATGACTTGTGGGAGCCCGCACAAAGCACCCAGAGCGTAGGCAGCCTCATGCACTTCAGATGTTCTCACTGAACAGAACCTTGTTTATCTGTGTGCAACTTCAATTATTCATGCCTGCCAGCAGGTGTAGTGAAGCTAAGTGCCTCCCAGCCCCCACAGGGACAGCTGCCACAGAAATAAGTGGATAATGGACAGAGAATGAGCTGAAGCTACATGGCCTGTTGAAGCTTTTCCCCACCCTCCTAGAAACAGAGCACCTGGCCTCACTGGGTGGTGAATCAAGGTGGTCTCTTCTCATAGTGCCTGAAGGTAAAGTGCATTTCAAATTTCTCTTTTTTTTTTTTAATTTTGAGACAGAGTCTCACTCTGTCACCTAGGCTACAGTGTTGTGGCATCAGCCTAGCTCACAGCAACCTCAAACTCCTAGACTCAAGCGATCCTTCTGTCTCAGCCTCCCAGGTAACTGGGACTACAGACACCTGCCACAATGCCCGGCAAATTTCTCTATTTTTAGTAGAGATGGAGTCTCATTCTTGCTCAGGCTGGTCTCAAACTCCTGAGCTTAAGGGATCCACTGGCCTTGGCCTCCCAGAGTGTAGGATTACAGGCGTGAGCCACTGCAACCAGCCCATTTCAAATTTCTTAAACCGTTCTTCTCCAGCAGCAGAATCTGTTCCTATCAGCTTTGCCTAAACCTGGATGCCCTCATCTCTTAGATTCTGCTAGTGCGATTTCTCCTGACCCCCACCCTAAACAACGTCTCTAGCCCTTGCACCTTATCTCTAACTAAGCCCGTGGCCCCTCTCTGTACAGCCTGCTTTCTGATGATTCACAGCAAATTTCCTGTTTGGTTTCTTTTAGAGATGCATAGCTCTGAATGTTTTCACCCGCCTTCCTGGGGCCGCCAGCCCAGGGAGCTTTATCACACTTGTGAGTTTAGCAACTGTGCTCCTCCACTGAAGCCACCCCAGGTAAAAGACAGTTTCACTTGTAAACAATGTTTTGATTGTTTCTTCTTCTGTACACTTCCCTCTTTCCTTCGAAGGCTAATAACAGCGGGCATTATGGCCCTAGGGTCCTAGGCCCATCTTACTGGGCATGTCCAGTGAGCACAAGAAGAGCTAACGGGCTTCATCGCCCCTGGGCAGGGGGGTGAGGCCACAGCACCATGGAAGCCCCAAATCTTCCATTTCAAGGAAGAAGTCAGAGCTTTGGGGGTTGGCCCAATGCAACAGGAAAGAATGGTTAACCCCGCGTGCAGAGTCAGCTACGGTGTATAGGCCACTGTTTTCGAACTGGGCTCTGTAGAAGGACCTCAAGAGAGAGAATATGAGAGACCCAGTCTCTGGAGCAACTTTCCTCAAATCAAGCACAGCCTCTCTGAAATGTTTTATGCCAGCTTTTCCTTGGATGAAGGGTTTCTGTGCCCCACACGTACAAACCCCCTAGCATACTGGAAAGGTCATGTCCTAGAAGGCAGGGTTTGGGGTCCCAGCCTATCTCTATGGCCTTTCACAAGACACGGAGCTTCTCAGGGTTTTGCTGCCCCATCTGCAATTGAGAGGCTTCTCTAGTTTTATGATCTTCTCTGCAGTGTTACTTGTACATTTCCGATGACTGTGTCAGTTCCGAGTCAGAAAGACTTGGGGCTGAATTTCAGCGCAGCCACTCTGTTACCCAAGATGGGGAGTCTCCTCCTCCCTGCAGTTCAGTTCACCCTCACCTGCAATTGCTGATAATATGAATGACCTTCCTATTGACAGGTTGTTGTAAGAATTAAAAGTAACATATAAAACTTTTCTTGGCCCAAAGTGGTTGTTCAGTAAAGGGTGTCTGTGATGTACCATGATTTTTATGCGTGTAACCTTTCCCTGAACCGTCCCAAATGCTAAGCATTGAAGCCACGGGTGAACAAGTAAAAAGTTACCAAGATGTTCATACGAGGTTATTCACAGCAGCACAATCTGCAACAGCAAAACAATTTGAAAGAGAATAAACAGAATGTGTCCATCCAACAGGAAGCGAATAAAGAAATTACAGATTATAACTCTCTGTATATTTGCATTTTGTAGCTACGGACAGATTTGTTTATTGGTTTATTTTATCAAAGGTCAGATTGCAGCCTATCCTGTGGTTTGTTTACCACGTCATGCTTCTCTGTATTAAAGGTAAATTCAAGAAATGTTATTTTTTTTCATGTGAACATTCTATCTTCTATGTCTATTTGTTAAATAAATGTTTATTATGACGAAGCTGCTCATCGTAAAGTGGAAGGCAGGTCACTCTCAGAGGGCGGCAGCGCCCTGGGCTTGTCTCAGGCCCCTCTCCACAAAGGCTGGGATCTTCCGGTGGGCTTTCTCTGGCCAGGCTTTTTCTCTGACCACACTGGCTCCACTCTGCTAAGTTACTTGGTCCTTCTTGGGCTCTTCAGCAAGCGCAGCTCTCTGACCCTTGTTATTCTTTTTCTCTGTTTGACAACAAAGAAGGAGGAGAAAAGGGTGTTTGTAATTCTCACCAGGTCGCAAAACATTCAACTGAATGCTCAGCTTGACATCACCAGGGTTTGAGAGTGCAGAGGTTCTATCCCCCCACCATCCCCACCAGCAGGTAATCTGTTCCACCTGACAGAAAGGAGACTGCTGTCCTTATATATAACGCTCAGATCTTTGAGGCATCTCTGTTTGGGTTTGGGTATTTCTTCTCCTAACTACCTTTACAATGAAATATTTTCTCTTTATGCATGCAGCTCAGTGCTAAGCAAATACTTTCATTGTACAGATTAAAATCTCTAGACTACAAAACCAATACGCGTCCAAAATGGCAAAGTTTCTGGCTTAGGAAAGAGATTTGAAAGTAGGGTTGGTTAGCCCCCTTCTCATCTGTGAACACCTCACACAGGCACATTGAATGTCATGCTACTTCCTCTAGCTTCCAGGCCCCTTTACGACATCCTGTCACGTCTGATTTTTTCTGAAGAGTGTCAGCTCTACACGACTTCTCCCTCTCCCTCCCCCAATACACCAGACACCTCAAACAGACTCAGATTTCTCGGTCCTCACTCAAATGTCGGAAGGAAACGGAGAGGACTCACTCCTTTAGTTCACGGGGTGACTGACTCATGGCCTGATCATTCTCTCAGGGAAAACGAAGGTTTTCAGCAGCGGCATTTTGTGCAAATCTTTACCCTGCTGAGATTACAAACCCTTTGCATTCCCTTCTTTCTGCCTACCCCAGCCCAAATTAACAGGCTGTCAGCCCACAACCTATTGTGGGAGGGTTCGTGAGGGCGAGGGAGTCTTACCAAGAAGGCCATTTCTTTGTTCTAGGCTGTTCTTCTGGGATCCCAACTCCTTTCTACTTTGGGCATCCCATACTCTTTACCACCCTTATGCCTTTTTCCCCATAGCTTAGAACCTACAGGCCAGTGTTTTCCAACCTTTTTTATCTCACAGCACACTTGAACCTGTAGTTAAACTTCCATGGCGCATTTCAATTATGTTGATCAAAAACAAAAGAGTGAAAAAAAGAATATGGTTACTGTGCTTTGAACTTTTTTCAAAAATAATTTAATTAGTGATCTTTAAAAATTTTCTCAGCACACCTAAGACCCTCTCATGGCACACTGGTGCCTCGACATACCAGTTGAAAATAGGTTCGTATTCTCTCTTTTCATATTCTGGACACTCATGGGCTTTCTTCTGCTTGGTACTTCCCACTTTCTCTTTCTAGTGGCTGCCTTCGTGTGGCTCAGTTATCCAGGCAAACAACTGACATACACAATTTTTTTTTTTTTTGAGACAGAGTCTTACTTTCTTGCCCCCAGTAGAGTGCTATGTTGTCATAGCGCACAGCAACCTCAAACTCTTGGGCTCAAGCAATCCTCTTGCCTCAGCCTCCCAAGTAGCTAGGACTATAGGCACTCACCACAATGCCCAGCTATTTTTTAGAGACAGGGTCTCACTCTTGCTCAGGCTGGTCTCAAACTCAAGAGCTCAGGAGATCCACCCACTTCAGCCTCCCAGAGTGCTGGGATTACAGGCATGAGCCACACGCCCAGCTGAGGGACACAATTCTTGAGACCACAGGACTTTCAGATCCCAAACTCCTTTATGTAACCAGGTACCCCCAGGTTTGGGGAGAGAAAAGTTAACCAGTATCTGAACTAAGAGGCCCATCCATGAAATCATCACTGCTGCCCATGCCAGGGCTCCTGAGATGTCTCTGGTGTGGTCCCAGGAAGCCATCACTTTCCTCCAGGTTCTGTCCCTCTCTGTCCTCAAGGATCTTTCTGCAAAGACCTCTGCCTCCTGGTCAACATGCAGCTTCTCTCGGTACTTTGCTATATTCCCCTGGATCACAGTCCGAAGGTGAGATCCTTCTCCCATCAGTGGTAAAAAGACCATTATCAAGCAAAAGTGGGAGACCTGTGACTTGGAAGAACCAGTTTTACATTTAATTAAACCTTTTATTTTATTACAATTTCCCTTCCCTTTGGAAGGGCCAAAGGTCCTCCAGACCAGGAGGTATTGTGGCATGCTGGCAGCACAAAATATCACCAAAACAACCTGTTGATAAGTCAAAGCACAGTTTATTGGTTAGAGCAAGAAAGAACACTACTCCTCAGGGTCTTGGTAGCATCTCAGAGAGGAAAAGACTAAGAAGGCAAATTTATTGTGATTTTGAAGTCTGGCATGGTAAGAATTGAGCAAGAATCTTGATATTATTATTTGGGATTAGTGGACAAAACAAGGTAGGATTTCGAAGCAAGAGGTTCCAAGAGTCTTAGAGTAGAAATAGCCATTTGATGCTTTTTGTTAAAGAGTAGATACGTATTTCAGGAAGTTCCTGCAATGATTGATAAAGGTATCTGCAACTTTTATCTCCCTGGCAAGAGTTTCCTTGAATAACAAAGTTATTTTTGATGAAGACAGGAGAATAGTCAAATCATGTATAGACAGAAAGCTGCGTAGAAGGTTTGGTTCTCACTAGTCACAAAACCCAAGAGTGACGACAGTGCTATCATAAACCATGTCCCTCTGTTCTGATCCCTACAGGCAGCTCATGCTTCCCACAAAATCTGCTCACCTAGAAGCTTCAGCCCATCTCTTCCCTCACAGTGCTTCCTTCCCCATCCCATTCACTGGCTGGAAGGTAAAGGGTGCCCTTCTTTATCAACCCTAGCTCAGCCACCCACTCTCTCTCCTTGAAGATCATCAGGATCTCATGCAAAGAGAATTCCTCCCAGCTTTCTGGATGGGCCCCAACATGCCTGAGCCATAGGCAATAGGTAAGTGTGGGCCCCCACTCTGACCTTCAGAGACACTTGGGCACTTGAAGATTTTGTGTAAGAAGCAGAATGTGAAATTTAGGCACTTTCTAAAGTGGCACCAAGTCTAAAAGTGTCACAGAAAAAATCCACAGTCATTACTTTTATCACTAATGGAAGTGGGGCAGAGATGGCTAGATATCCACTGACATTTTAAGCCTCCTCTCTCCTGGTACAGATGGTTCCCAATTTTCAATGATTCCACTTGCAGTTTTTCAAGTTTACAATGATGCGAAAGTAATATGGATTCGGTAGAAACTGTATTTCGATAATCTGTCGTGAAATGGGTTTAAAAAATAAAAAAGGAAGAAAGGAAACTGCATTGTGTGGCTCGG
>NW_003852397.1:8183478-8207788 GCF_000181295.1 Otolemur garnettii | reverse complement strand
TTCACTGTCAGTACAATATCTAAGATATACAACACTTTATCATAAAATGGGCTTTGTGTTAGGTGATTTTGCCCAACTGTAGGCTAACATAATACATACGCTGAGCTAAGATTAAGGTAGGCCGGGCGACTATGACATTCAGTAGATGACGTATAGTAAGAGGTACTACATGCATTTTGACTTGAGATATGTTCCACTTCGGATGGGGTTATTGGGACAAAACCCCATCATGAGTCGAGAAGCATCCAGCTAGAGTTACTGATGAGAATTGGCTGCCCAGCCAGGGACCACAATTCCCGGCTCGGCTTGGCTCTAAGTGTGGCTGTGTGTCTTGTTGTCACTAAGGGAATATGAACAAGAGTGACTTCTGGCCTTCTAGGTCAGGGCTTCACATTCCCTTCCATTCTCCCAGCTCTGTGAGATAATGGTAAGACCCAGGGGACACCAGGTGAGACAGAAGAATCCTGAGTCTCAGAATCAACACACGCAGCAGCAAAAGCCATTTGCCATACAGGAAGTGAGGGAGAAACAAACTTCTGTCATGTTAACCACAAAAGAGTTCATTTTTTTGGTTGTAGCAGCTAACAAAAGAAGCAAAACGATAATAATAATCTCATAGGGAGTCAGAAAAAAATGATTCCCATCATTGTTTTGAACTAAAGAACCACACCCCATGAAAAACACCAGGTCTGGGGTTGGGGTGACCTTCATGGAGAACCAGAACAAGTCAGTTTGGCTTTCAGTGTATTAATAAAGTGGCAGGTATTTATAGGATGTGTCATTAGCTAATCATCCTTTGAGAACCAGTTTGCCTCATGGTTTTGGCCACTGTGAATAGGCCGATAGTTTTCATTCATTGTTTCCCTGCTGATGGCAGTAAACTAAGATAATTCTGAATCATGCACTTCAGATGGGAAGAATGATGGGTCAAAGCCACATTAGAGCCAGAACTGCCTCAATGCCTAGGTCATTTTCCCTGAAGCCAGGTTCGCTGCAGAATCAGGAGAATAACCTCTCTCTCAGGGCCCTCCTAAATACGACCCCATGGCCTAGAAGAACTAGTGCTCCTTCAACGGAGGAGCCCTGACTTCCAGGGACTGCCTTGCTGTTTTGCCTCCCTCAGTGCAGGTGTTCAGGCTGAGTCGAAGAAAAGAAACAGAAGATGCCCCCCCAAGGGTGGGCTAGAACCTTCTTCTCCCTTATGCTTCTATTGTGTTGAAGGACCTAATGTTGATACAAGTACAAAAAGCACATTGGGTCTCCCAGGAGAACAACTGCAAAGGGGTTTAGCTGTGCTGGTCTGGGAAGGGCCCCAGCTCAGGAGCGTGGCTGGGTGCGCGTCAGCACCGAGGAGTGTGCATTCGACTCTCCCTCTGTCACTGCAGCCGTGTCCCCCACATCGCGGCACTTGAGCGCCTTCTCCACCTGCTCCGCCATTTTCTTTCAACAGGATTGATAAAATTGGCTAAATTCATGAGGGGAGAGTCATCGGTTAAATGATGACAGACAATAAATAGGGGGGAAATAGAAAACGCTATATGTGAACATTACATAAAGGCCACTTAGCCTTGAGGCTGTGACATTTCTTCTTACACAGGTGAAAAGGGCCCCATGGATTTCCAAAAAACCTTTAAAATTGTTTTCTTTCTCAGAAAAACATATTTTTATGGAAAAATAAATGTAGCATTTGGCTCGTCATCTTGAGTACAGAAGGATTCCACAGGCAGAATAATGTTATTAGAAGATGCCGTCCAGCTCATACTTGTTGCTTGGTTAGGAAGAGCCTGAGAGCTCTCAGGAAACTGGTTTTGTGGCATTCTTGCTTGAGGAAGTCACATGGGCACCTGCACGCGTGTGAGTCCTGGCTTTGGTGGAGTTATTTTTGGGCAAGGCCTGATGAAAGGGTTGCCTTTCTGAGGTTTAGATGGGAATGAGGAGAGAAGTTGGCTTCAGGGCCTGGAGAGCTGGGAGCCCTCAGCCAGACTCAGCCCTCAGTGCTATTTTTAGATAGGCGCTCTCGCCCTCACTGACAGGATAAATTCCAAGTGGAAGAAGACCCCCATGGAAGGAGCCTGGTTTAACCATCAAACACAGCAAAGAGGAATCATTAAAGGCCCCTCTCTGTAATGGCTGCCTCGGCTCAGTTAGTGATACGTCTTAACTTCAAGGCAATGGCTCACATTTCAGCACTCGAGGAGCAAAGGGAATGTCTCCATATTTTATTATTTCTCATAACATCAGATTTTAAAATAAATAAATACACCTAAATTTGCTTTTGATCCAAGTGTACTTTTTGTCCTAATATTTCTTAAAAATAAAAACAAAGCCGGACATGGTGGCTCATGTCCCTCCTGTAACCCTAGCACTCTGGGAGGCTTTGGCCTAAGGATTTGAGCTCAAGAGTTTAAGACCAGGCGGTGCCTGTAGCTCAGTGAGTAGAGTGCTGGCCACATACACCAAGACTGGTGGGTTCAAATCCGGCCTGGGTCAGGTAAACAACAATGACAACTGCAACAAAAGATAGCCAGGTGTTGTGGTGGGTGTCTGTAATCCCAGCTACTCAGGAGGCTGAGGCAAGAGAATTGCTTAAGCCCAAGAGTTTGAGGTTGCTGTGAGCTGTGACACCACAACACTCTACTGAGGGCAACATAGACTCTGTCTCAAACAAACAAACAAAAAACGAATTCGAAACCAGCCTGAATAAGAGTGAGATCCGTCTCTAATGAAAAGAGAAAAACTAGCAGGTTTTGTGGTGGGTGCCTTTAGTCTCAAGCTACTTGGGAGCCTGAGGCAGGAGGATCACTTAAGCCCAGGAGTTTGAGGTTGCTGTGAGCTATGATAACATTAGGGCATTCTAGCCTGGGAAACCGAGTGAGACTCTGTCTTAGAGAAATAAAAAATAAATAAAGAATAAAAGCAAGACCAGCAAAAGTCTTATAAAATCAGATGGAGGTGTCACCTTGCATTGACGTAGCTGTAGCCTTCTGCCCTCACCTCCTCAGCTGCCGTCTTCTCTCCTCACTTCTCGGCTGAGTTGAAGAGCAATGCAGGAGCTCCTGCTGCCCACCTCGCCTGTGCTCTGAGAGTGACAGCCACCCAGTGAGGACTGATGGCCACCCAGTGAGGAGAAGTGGTTTTCTCTGTGGTTTGTTTTGATTTGAGGAATAGAGACCCACTGAAGCCAGCTCAAATAAAGGAGACTTATTGTGGGGCTACACAGGGGAACAGAAAAGAAATGGGGGTATAAGTTCCTTCTAAGAACAGAAACTATAATAGAACTACAGCTTAAGAACAGCTTAAGGACTGTTCGTGAGCCCCTTAGGTAGGGTTAATGGACTTTCTCCCCCAGAGCCCCCAGAACTACGAAAACCCATGTCAGATCATATCACTACCCTGTTCAAAATGCTCTGTCAGCACCCGTCTGCCCCAGAGCAAAAGGCAAAATTCTTCTCATGACTTACAGGCCCTGCTGACCTCCCCCTCTCTGACACCTCCCCCTCTGCCACCTGCTCTGGCCATGCCAGTCACTCTGTGGTCCTTTCACACTCCAGCCACACTCCTGCCTCTGGGGTTCTGCCAAGAATGCTTGTCCCCAGATAATCCACTTATTACTTCATTTAGGTCTTTGCTCGAATATCATTGTCTCAGTGAAGATTCTCCCTCAGTAAGATCTAAAATTGTAACCCCACCCCACATCTTCAATCCAACCTAGCTGCATTCTTAAAAAAATTTTTTTTATTGGCTGGGCATGGTGGCTTACACCTGTAATCCCAGCACTCTGGGAGGCTGAGGCTGGTGGATTGCCTGAGCTCACAAGTTGGAGAGCAGCCTGATGAAGAGTGAGCCCCCGTCTCTAAAAATAGCTGGGCATTGTGCTGGGCACCTATAGTTCCAGCTACTAGGGAGGCTGAGGCAAGAGAATTGCTTGAGCCCAAGAGTCTGAGATTGCTATGAGCTAAGACACCCTGGCTCTCTACCAGGGGTGATGAAGTGAAACTGTGTCTCAAAAAATATATATATTATAAACAATTTCAAACATACTCAAAAATAGTAGAATGAACCTCTATCCACCCATCACCAGTTATCTAAGTTTTTCCTATCTTGTTTCATCTACTACTCTCCTTTCCTTTCTCCACTTTTTCCTATACTATCTCTAACTTGCCCCAGCACCTACCACTACCTGATACATACCTCCTACTTTTCTTTGTTATTCTATGTCTCCTCCACTAGACTATCAGCCCCATGAGGGCTGGGATTTTTTGTCTATTTTGTTCACTGCTGTATCCCCCAAACCCAGAAGAGTACCTGACACATAGTAGGTGCTCATCATTAATGACTGAATAAATGAATGAAGCCATGAAGTGGTTACACCACCATGGCTTACGGCCTCCCCACCATCTGACCAGCACAGCCATGAATGCCCCGAGCATCCCCATTCTGACCCTACCACAGCACCCACTTGTCCCCCTTCCAGACTCTTCATAGTTCCTGGATCACATTCCCAAGAGGCAAAACCAGACTGGCACAGTTCTCTGTGTGTCATGTCATGACACTCTGGAAACTCTATGAATTACTACCTTGTCTGGGGTCTCTGGCCACTGATGATCATGTGGTACAAAAGTGGACACCCAACAGGGGCCAGGGAAGAAGAGTTTCTCCTTGGAAGGGCTGTGAATGACTGACATCTCCCTTTCACCATGCAAACAATTTGTCTGCCAATTTGATGAGATTAGCCTATGTTTCTTTTTAAGTGGGTGGATAACTCTCTGGAAAGCCTCTGATCATTCCAGCCATCATTGCAATTATTATGTATTCCACTGAAAAGATATTTTTTGCCAGACTCCACCTGTGAGGGGGGAAGAATGCACAGGGAATAGCTTGCCTGGGTTCAGTTTATTTCTTCCACCATTTTCAAGATTGTCAACCAGCAAAGCCCTTCAGGCATCAGACACTCTCCAATTAAGCCTTCAATAAAAGCCAGGAGGTGTTGCCAGCCCTGATGATAAGTCAGGAACCCGCAAGACCAGTCATGAGCTAGCACACCAACAACCACAGCTGCTCCCTGCCAACAGGGTTTCCTGTCTACCTGCCAGAGGGGTGTGGCTTCCTCCTTGGCCAACTCCTGTGTAAATCAAGTAACAACCAGGCAAGATCAGATCCAAAAGGAAACATCACCACATCAAAGCATGACCCAGGGCTGCTGCATTCTTTTCAGTAAGGACTGTCTATTTCCACTGGGTCTGGATACCCCCTGATGGCGCCCCTCTCCACCTGGCTGCCACTTACAACAATTTTTAAGACCATATCTTGTTTCCAAAGTCATCTTATAAGGCTGTGGAAACTCAGTAGCTGTGAGTTCTAATCTACATTCAAAATTTTATACTAATAGGAGGTCCTCTGTTGACTACTGGATCTTTTATCAGTAAGTATTGACTAAGGCCTCACGTGGGCATCACCTTTTTCTAGTTTCTTTCGGGGTTGATATTCACCTGGTGGTGTCTGGTACAGCAAAGAAATACTTTCATGCCACTTTGTAAACAGCCAATACGCCAAGGTGAAATCCTCCACCATCTCAGCTACTTCAGTCCCTCCCCCCAGATCCCTGGATCTAAAGGGTTAATGCAACAGGGACTACAGGTCTCCATTCTGATTGGTCAGCACCTGCGCTATAACAGTTGTTAAATATTTTGAATATCCTCTTACTTCTAAGTTAAAATCAATGACAACCAGCCCTCCTTTTAGATTCTTTCATGCTTCCTGATTTATAGAGAAAAGGATGCCATAGGATTGGGACTGGCCCCAAATCCTAATCCCACACAGATGTAGGACAGCTGGAAATAAACTTAATCATTCCGGTGGTGCTGCCAGACATGTTTTCCTCTGCTTTGGATGTCTTTCCCATGGAATGCTCCCCACAGGGGTAGGAACTTTATCTGGTTTGTCCACGGGCGTATCAGCACCGAGAACAGGGCTTGGCACACAGAAAGTGTTCCATAAATCAAGACCTCTCCTGAGTGATGCATGAACATCCTGATCTGATGGCCCAGTTGTTGCCTAACTTGACAAACCTGGGAGAATCCAAAGCTCTTTAGGATTTCCCAGCTTGACATTTTTCTTAATTATTAAATCTCTTTACACATCAAGGCTCAGAGGCAAGTGTATCCATCACTCACGACACTGCAGAAGTCTCTAACATACACAGCCGTGTGACGCTTACAGCCTTCCTCTGGGATCTGGAAGGCATTCCAGCCTCTCCGAGAGATTCTAATGTTCCAAAAATCAACCTCACATGTGACATCATTTTCCTCAATTCAGCAGAAGCCACTCTAGGATCTCAGCCAGCACAGATGAAACAAAGACAAGGGAGCAGCACTCCGCAGTTCCACTGTGTTGTCTATGGTTTCGTTGTCTGTGGCCGCCCCTCCCTAAGAGTTCCCAGGGGTGCACGGGGTCTGTCCAGGGCCAGAAGGACGTGCTGGCAGCAGGCCTTTGAGAACCAGAATCAGCAAACACACTTTCTTTAGTCTCTCAAGGCAGGCCACTATGGAGAGTGGACAAATGTCCAGGCTTTGTTCACCAAGACATCCCTTATCCCCCACCTGCTACCAAGCTTGCTCAGCTGGGATGTGTCTCCTATCATCAGGTTCTCTGCCGGGGGCAGGGAACAGGGGGTTGAATGGTAAATACATGAAGTATCTAAAGAAAAACTTGAGGCTCAGCGCCTGTGGCTCAAGCAGCTAAGGCGCCAGCCACATACACCTGAGCTGGAGGGTTCAAATCCAGCCTGCCAAACAACAATGACGGTTGCAACCAAAAAATAGCCAGGCATTGTGGTGGGTGCCTATAGTCCCAGCTACTTGGGAGGGGGAGGTAGGAGAATTGCCTGAGCCCAGGAGTTGGAGGTTGCTGTGAGCTGTGATGCCACAGCACTCTACCCAGGGCAATAGCTTGAGGCTCTGTCTCAAAACAAAAAAATAGAGGAAAACTTGAAAACTGTGACATTTGAAAGCCAGCTCTCTTCACTGTTTACAAAAGTACAGGGAAAAGCATCAGCCTATGAACACACATGCACGTGCAAATCCACATTTTCCTCTCGACTTCAGTTTGGAGACCACCGTGGATTCCAGCACACATTCTGAAACAAGACCTTTCTCCCTACAGCCTTCATCCTACGGTGAATTTACCTGTCTGCTTCAATTCCAGTCCCAACACAGATGCCAAGTGACGCAACCTACCCTACCGTGCCTCTCTCTGTTTTTAACCCCTTTCATCCCTGCATGGCCACGCAGTTTGCTAACTTTAATTAATACCCCCTCTCAAGGTAGCTAGTATCATTATCCCTGCATCAAGGTTTAAGAAACTGAGTCACCCAGGGGCTGCAACCTAGAGGCCACAGGCTGAGTCAGTGTGACAGGGATAGTCTGAATTCCTATCAGGAAAACCTGGGGCCAACTGGCCTGGCACCACCCCACAGCAGGGGCATTCCTCATTTGAAGCTACTCATGTCAGCCCAGAGCCAGCCAGATCCTCCCGAGGTCTCAGTCTCATTCCACAGCCAATCTTCCCCCCAAGAGAAGTAGGGAACAGGACAGAGGAAGGGTTGGACGCACACTTTAGAGAACATTCAAGGACCTAAGTCATTATCACAAATCTAGGCCTGATCTGGGAATTGTCACTCATGAGCATTGGAGCACCAAGCCCGATTGGTGCCTTGAACTGCCCTCCTGACGCCTCTCTCCACTCTCAAGGCTCATCAGCCCATGTCCCTCTAGCACATCAATTCTCTCATCATCACCTCCACCCCGCATCACCTCTGTAAACACCTCCACCCCCACCTGACCCTCTCCTACTGGCAGTTCTTGCTCTGAGAATTTCCTCAGGGAGGAGGTGGAGACAAGCACAGAGCCACATTCCCCAGCCCTGAACCTGGACAATCCTGTCACTCACTATCCACCATTGCTGCCATCAACAAGGATGGCAGAGGAAGGTACCACCACTAGCTAGCAAGGCCGTGGATGTCCCTGTCCTCTGACACCCATTACTGTTCTCCTCCTAACCCTGGCCAGCCAGCGCTCTTCAGGACGACCCTTTCACATTTAACTGTTCAAGTGACTAAGTATAAGGCTTTACCCTTTTCTTCCCAGCACCCCAAGTGCAGTCACCCCCTCCCCGTTTCTTCCTTCCACCATAGATGGCTTGCCTCCTTCTGTAAGTCCCCAGACCCACAGCCTTTGCCTCGAAGGTCTTGCCCTCCAGCTCATCTTCTGCACATGGAATCCCTCTGGCACCCTCCTAAAAAGGAAGTCAGGACCTGACTCTGTGGGACCAGCTCTCAGGGTATGGGAGGTTGTGCCATGTAAAGGAAACACACTGATACTAGGAGATTGTCTCAATTTTGTGTGGGATTCCTGGATATTGCATACAAAGACATCTTTTCCCTCCAGAAGGAGGAGAAACACAAGGAAGTAGAGGCCTGAGATGTTTTCATTCATCAGGGAGCAGTGTGGTATAGTGGCTAAGAGGGGCCAAAGAGCCAGCTGCCCAAGACCAAATCCTGGCTCCACACTTCCCTCTGTCAGACTTAGCCAACTTTGTTCTTCACATGGTGCTCCAGTTGTAAATTGGCTAACCTTCTTATCAGAAAATTGTTGTGAGGAATGAATGATTTAAGGCCTCTAAAGTTTACCCAGAATAGCATCTAGCTCGATAGTTCATTTCTTTCAACAGTTACTCAGTGCCAAACACAGCCCTGGGCACAAGGACTGGCTCTCCAGGGATCTAATGGAGAACTAGGTAAACAGATGTTCATTGTACACATGGTCATGGCAGTGATAGGGATATATGGAGGGAATGTGGGTTTGCCTTTGTGCAAACTAGACAACAATTCCAGCCCCAAGGCACACACTAAGCAGTGGAACTTGGGCTGGAATTCAGGAATTCATTCCCTCAGCAGGGCGGCTTTGTACAGTGAGAAATCTGCACAACTGTACCTGGTAGCACTGAAGAACACCGTCTAATGCACACTAGAAAGAAAAAGGAACGGATCAGAGAAGAGCTTGAAGGAGAGGGTGCCTGAATCTAGCCTGATAAGGGATTCATTCATCAAAACGGACAGAGAAATCTCAGGTGGCATCCTAGGTGAAAGGAACAACATGAACCAAAAAGGAAAAAAAGAGAGAGAGAGACAGGAAAAGCACATTATTTTCAAGAAAGCACAAATAATTTGGTGCTGCTTCAAGCATGAGTCAGGGCATTGTATTCAGCACTGGGCAGGGGCTGGGTAACACAGAGGTGGGTTCACCATGTTTACTAGCCCCAATATTCAACTCAGTTCACCTAAGAGAAGATGACCACATCCCGAATTTCTTACACTGAATCCAAGTTACTGATTTGAATGTGATTTCACTTTCCATTCTCCTTTCTTCTCTAGCATTTCAGGGGGGTGTGGGTAACAGCTGGTATCCTGAGGACAAATGATCCAACAGCCACCTTGGGCTCCCATCCTTCCTAGACAGCAAGATTAGAGGGGGATCATATGTCAGGAGGGGCTCTTGCTTATTTGTCAAAGACACTAAATGGAAGGTTTAATTTTTTTGACCCTCTTCTGGCATATAGCTTCCTCTGAAATTCCAGAGAACCCTCTCTCAAATCACCCAAACAAAAGAAGAAATGAATCCGCTCTGAATGTAGAATAACACTACAAAACACTGTCTATTTCTTACATGGTGCAATTCCACCAAAGATTAAACCTACCATTTCATGACAAAGTGGACATTCTCAAGTTTAACTTTGCTCTGTATTTAATATTTTGTCAATCAAATGCTGCAAATTTCATGCATCATTTGTTTTCTCATTTTATAATTGGAGAAAGCACAGTGAGTCTATTTCTATGGCAGCAATCTGAATTTATACACAAGAACATAAACCTGGACCTGAAAACAACTTGATCCATCACAATCTAGAATTTTAGTCTTGGTCTAAGTCCCTTTCAATCAACTTATTCAATTATTTAATAGATTTTGTGCACCAAGTATTGATCATAAAAAAAATAGGATCTGAGTTTCTAATCTATTAGAGAAGACCAGTATGTATACAGATAAATCAAACCACCAGTTGGCTCATAAAGTGTTGGAATAGAAATGTGGGCAAAGTGTATGGGAATCAGAGAAGGCTCAGCTTGGCTGGCAGACTTGGGAAAGCCTCCATATAAGAGGTGGCTTTTCAGCTGGCTCTCAGAGACTAAGCAGAAGTTTCTTGGAGAATGTGGAGAATATTTCAGACCGAAGGAAACACACAGTTGTGAAAGAGTCTGGAGTTGGAGAAAACAACCAGCCCTTCCTTCCATCAGAATAACTGCCATGAGGGATTTAAGAATCAGAGAGACACATGCTGAACTGTAGCTACAGGTTGAGACAACCTTTTTAGAAAGACATTTCTGGCGGTGGTATGTCTTAATTCATTCAAGAGGCTGTAACAACACAGCATACCCTGGTTAGCTTATACACAATAGAAACTTTTTTCTCACAGTTCTGAGGGTGGAAAGTCTAAGAGCATCAATGTCTGGTGAGGGTCCACTTTCTGGTTCATAAAGGGCCATTCCTCACTGTGTCTTCACATGGTGGAAGGGGGAAGGCAGCTCTCCAGGACTTCTTATACATATATAAAGGGCACTAATCCCATCCATGAGGGCTCCATCCCAGTGATCTTATCACACCCCTAAGTTCCCACCTCCTAATACCATTACACTGAGGATTAGGTTTCACCATACGAATGTTAGTGGGACACAAACATTTAGATTCTAGCATAGGATAAAGGATGAATTGGAGCAGAGTGCAAGGAAAAGCAGGGTTTCCACAGATGGAGCCACTGCATCAGCTAGCTGAACACTACAATCTAATACAATACAGTGGGATATTTACAGGGTAGAATCCTGGTTTTGTGACCAATTGGCTGTCTTGAAAGAGAACAAGAATTCAAGAAAGATTCTCAATTTTCTAACCTGAGAAACTGAGATGATGGTGACATCATGAACTGAGATTAAGAATACTTTGGGTAGGGGAGTTTAGATAAAAGGATTTCACTTGGGATGTATTAATTTTGAGATGACTGGAGACCATACAATTAGAAATATCCAGCTGGTCTCTGAAAATATTGATCTAAGCTTAGGAGGAAGATCAGACCTGGAAATAGAGAAATGGGAATTATTATAAGGTGAACCATTTGAAATTACTAACACTCGGTCACATTTTACTGACAAAAATGGCAATTTCATCTGGGGCAATATTTCATATGGGAAAATATACACAGTGAGAGAAAAGAGAACAATACCATGCACAGACCCAGAAAAACTTGGCTTCTAAGGGTGAGCAGAGAAGGATACACTGTGAAGAAAATTCTGAAGAATTAGAACTGGTAGGTGATGCACCTGCAGGGGAAATTCAAAAGGGAGCCATGATTTAGAAGCCGAGAGAAGGGCTTATCACCAGGGAGTGGGTGTTCAAGACCCTTGAATGCTACAGGACACAAATGGGAAGACAAAAAATAGGATTCTGCTTCTGGCAGTTGGGATGTGGCTATGCCCCCAGCAGGGATTTTAGCTGAATGGAGATACAAGAGCACAACTGTGAAAGGTCAGAAAGAGAAGATTAATAGCAAGGTCTTATTTACTTGTGTGTTTGCTTTTTAGGGTTTAGGGAGATTTGTACATATTTGTGTATAAGGAAGAAGACAGAGAAAAAAGAAAGTAGGTAATTGAAGATACACAGTGAAGAAATAACTGAGAGCAGGTGAGGGGGTCTATGAGGAGGAGGTGCAGGAATAGACTTGAATCCATAAGAGAGGTTTTCACCAAGGAGAAGGGCCAGAGGGGCTAAAGGCAGCTTTATGTCATTACTATCATGTGCACTTTCAGCCATACATTCAGACAGATCACATTTATTAGTGCTATTATGTTGTCATGGGACAAAAATCCTTCTCAAAGACAAAGATGCTAGAGATTTTAATTAGCAGAACTTTTTTCCAGAGGCTGGTTGAGATCCTTTGATGTATTCCAAGGCACACCTGCCTCAAAGGCTCAGCATCATCACTAATCCCTCCCTACTGGCCACAGAGGGCTCACCCTCACCAGACAGCTCTCTCCTTAGAAAGCCCTCTTGACAACAGTTGAATTCTTTGGTGAGAACCAGGGGAGGGTGTCAAAGATTATTCTGGCAGCCAGCTCTTGGGGATGTGTTTGGGCAGTTTCTTTGGCTCTGGAACTAATGGTTCTGACTACTACCACAGAGAAGAGTTGAGGCAAAGGACTTCCTTTCGGTTCTAGTTTCTAACATAACCAGAGGCAGAAATACATCACACAAAAAGGTCCGTGTTTGCTTGAATGAAGCATCATAAACATAGATGCTGTCTTAAAATCCCCAGCTAATCCCACGCTCCTCACCACCCTGAGGCAAAGTGCCGGGATGATGTTGTCTGTATATTTGCCTACTCAGTTCATCCGATCAGAGCAGTAGGAGAAACAAGGTCAAGAGCATATATCTCCTTATCCAGGGAAGTTAATAATTGAAAGACCCAAGAGCCCAACCCTCTAACAATAGAGCCTGCAACCCGTTAGTTAAAGTACCTAGTGGCCAGCGGAGCTTTCCACAGACTGGGAATGTAGCAAACATGAGCTATTGGTCACAGCAGGGACCTAATGAGAGGCCAGGATGGTTCCACATGGATTACCCACCTAATAGTTAACAGTTAGCAAAATCCACTTACAGTTCTGTGTCTAATAGGAAGACTCTGTCACAAGAAATGCTCAATAAATACTGGATCTGATGCATGAGGAACTGAGTGAATGAATGATGCTGCCGAGAACACCGTTACAAGAATTCAGCTTGTCTGGGACATTGAGTGTGCATAAGAGAGAAGATAAGGTAGGTCTTTTGGAATGTCATCTCACTACTGGTTCTTGGTCTAAGATGGTGAACCAGTTTAAAAAACAAAACCACAGAACTTTAAAAGGTAAATGTGTGTGAACACATAGATCCACATGTGCACATACCATAAACACAACGAGGAGGGCAGGCATCTGTAAGACTGAAGCTTAGAGTGAGACAACCTTGGATCCTGACAGGTAATAAGAAAACTGACGCAATTTACACCTACTAGCATCCAGAGGGTTTGTATGAGGCTTCTGAGATAAATAAAACAGCAATAAAAGTGGTCTAACATGCCCCCAAAACTTTGACTTCCGCTCCTGCCGTTAGCTCCGTTTAGAGTCCCTCTTTCTTTCTATCATCTTCAGTGTTTCCTATACTAGTCAGTGATTTTGTAACTATGGAAACCACGGGGTCTGCATAAAGCTCAAATGTGATGTCAACTTATAAAGTGGTTTGAAATTTGTCCCATAGCTCAATAAAAAGCACTTAAGAGGAATTACTGTACCCCCGTGTTATAATGTGCGTATATAAACACCGACCTGGGGACGTGCCTTGTTTTATACGGTTGGGCGTACGTGTTGGGCAAATGTGATGAATGAAGAAGTATCTCACAGATACTGCTCTGAACAAACATAAAGCTGGGTTAGGAAATTCCAGGTTTATAAAATCACGGTAATTATGCGTTACAGCATGCAGTTTATCCCTCACAAGCAAATTTTGCTTTGTTTGCGAAGCACTTATATCCTAGCTTTCTAAAAGAGCTTTCCTAGAAATATTTAAGGACAGCACAATCAAACTTCCGAGGAGGATTTTTTTTTATGTAACTTTCTGCTCAGAGGAGAAAGATAAAGAAGCCCTGTTCTTGGGGTCCTTTCTAGGCCTCTGGGTCCCCAATTCTCCCATTGGAGAGCTTGCTCTCATCTCCTGGGTCAAGTCCAGCCTCCAGACTAACACATATGTTTCTGATGTCACCCTCTGGCCTTGAGTCCATGCATGACTCAGTGGCAGTGGAATCTGCCCTCATACTCTGAAATCACTTATTACTCTGATAACAGCAGGCCGGGGGTGGGGTGCTGGGAACCCACAAGCAAAAATCTACCTAGGCCATTTATTTGAGGAAAAGCCACAAATCTGTGAGAGCTCCTGGGCAACAAAGAGAGTAAAGCAGAATGGAAGGTGAGTCGCTCTGCTCCCCTCCGCCCTCCCCACTACCCTTCCTTCCGCCAGATCACCCCCACGCCTATCATCACGGCACTCCTGAGAACATTCTTGCCGGGGAACAAGAAAGCATAATTATACACTTCAGAGCTGTTGAGGTTTTCTTCTATTTTCAAAACAATGAATATCCTGTGGAAAGATAGCACCATTTGTGAATAAGCTGAGATTCTTTCCCCTGAACAACACACAGACAGTGGTTTGGAGGGAAAACCAGGGGATGGCCCTATTAGTGATTTTATTCCTTGAACAAGCTAACCGAGTTGTTCTGCGGTACCCCCAGGAACAAGCTTCTGAAAACATAATTATAACATCTTCAAAACTAAATATTTTATTTTCTCTCCCTCTCTCTCCACACACAGGCACACAGGGAATAGGCTGTCTGGTACGGAGGGAAATGGGTTGTTTATAAGTCCGCAGCATGCAAAACCCAAAACTGCCTCCCACCACGTCCATCCTCATATATCTCACCTCAACTGCGATTTGTAAAACTTTCTGGGGAATGTTTTAAATGTCTCCCTGAGTTTCACGGTAGTCTTCCTGGATTTGGAAGAAGAGGAAAGCTCCGTGAGTGTGCACCAACATATGGTTTCCAGAGACAGAGGCTCTTTCCTGTGATTATCATACCAACATTCTTCAAAGTCTAGCAGAAAGTCACAGGGAACCATTACTGCTCAGGCTACAGAAAATAACACTGAATATTTCCAAAATGCTAATCTTTTCGACACTCCTGTTTTCTACGTACTATGTATTGACGTCTGATTCTGCAGGTAAGGAAACTGACACCTAAATAAGGGTTCGTGTCTCAGAGTCTTTGTTCATACCGGACTTTGCAGAACCCAGACGATTTTCTTACTGCCGAATCAGGCCATCCTGCAAAGAAGGCTGAGTTGCCTCTAAAGTATCATTTAAGTGTGGCGATTTGATCCACAGCTTACTGGATCTCAGTTCCACTCAGATTGCCTTGAACATCCTCTCAAATCTCAAACGACATTGCACTGTTGTTTTTATAAGGCTTTAGTCCAGTTATTTGGACCATATGGACTCTGTCACATGGAAATGAAATTGTCAATAGCTGTTAAAAAATTCCATCCCGTAAGAGAAAGCAGTACATTCTGGAGCACACACAATCTCTAGCCACTACCCAACATTCAACCGCAGACTCGTGGAGATTCTGAGGCAGACACTGGAAATTTGGAAATTTGATGCATTTTACTTCGGTGATGTTTTGGGAAATACGATGTTTCTTCCTGAAAATCTTTTTTTTTTTTTTTTTTTGACAGTAAAAACCAAATCTAGGGGGATGAGTCACTTTTCCTCACTCAACTTTGTGTTCTGCTTCTTAACCAACTGGGAAATTTTGGAAAACCCAACTTTTGTGAGTGTGTAAGGATGTATGTGATCAGGCACACACATGACTCTGTGTGTGAGAGAGAGAGAGAGATTGATTGTGGGAAGGAATAGGGAAAAAGAAAAATATATTTCTCCTAGATCCGACTTCTACCTTAAAGAAGATTGTCATTTTATTGGCACAAATGACTCACTGTGCAGTTTACTGGGTGAGTGGTTTAAAAAAAAACTAAAAAAATAAGTAGGAAAAAAGTCCCAGCCATGTGGGGGAAATGCCTTGGCAGATGGAACACATCTCATCCAAACCGGCGGTCCTTCAGGAGCGGGTATCTGCCTCTTCTTTGTGTTGAAGCCATTCATTGATGGGGAAACAAGTGCCAAGGGTTTCCCAGTATCACTGCTTAGGGTTTCTGAAATGTAGAGAAATCTGGACTGTTGCAGGGAACTCTTGTTGTTTTTTTGAGACAGACTCTCACTATGTCACCCTTGGTAGAGTGCTATGGCATCACAGCTCACAACAACCTCAAACTCTGGGACTCAAGTGATTCTCTTGCCTCAGCCTTCCAAGTAGCTGGGACTACAGGTGCCCACCGCAATGCCCGGCTATTTTTTTGTTGTAATTTAGCAGGCCCGGACCAGGTTCCACCCCTCCAGCCTCGGAGTATGTGGCTGGCGCTATAACCACTGTGCTACCTGCACCGAGCCTGTTGCAGGGAACTCTTAAACAAATTCGTCTCACCTCTTTGCCTAAAGAGTAAGGGGAGTTCTTTGCGCAGACAAGCAGTAACCAAGGCTGGGTCCTGCACCAACAGACACTTTGTCTCCTTCAGTCCGTGCTTGCTCTGAGGTTCGGTGGTATGGGAATTAGGGGAGATTGTTTATAATTAAGCTTCTCACTCGATTGACCTGACTCTCTAAGGCTGACAAGAGACTGCCAGAGTCGGACTCTGTTCACAAACGAACATGAGTTTATTTCCTGTGACGGGGTGACTGATGAGAAACCTCACCTGTCCGCTCTCTTTAGCATCCGAGTCTCTATCTCGCAGACACTCAATGAACACACGTGTACCTGCAACTCCTGTTACGTGTTCTGGATCATGTCGGCACTTTGAGGAGACAAAGGCTTATGAGATTCCTCCCATGGAGCTGATAAGCTGGCAGAGGTGGAGCTGATATAGCTGGGAATGGATCGCTGAAAACCAGGGTCACCGGCCTGTGGCATCACAACGCATCCGGGTTAAGCATATAAAATATTTTCTTTCTTTTAACTTGTCCATTCATTCAGTAAATATTAATTTGACCCCTGTTATGTGATAGGCATTTTTCAAGGTGCTGGAAACAAGGGAGAAAAGGTAATAGGTCAAAAGAAGTCCTATCTTCACGGTTACTATGCTGGAATGAGAAGAGTAAGATAGTCAAAAGCAAGCCAAATATATTGAGACGAATGTGATCAGATGAAGATAAGTGATATGGAACAAAACGCAACAGGAAATGTGATGGGAAGGGCCCAGTGTGTGGGAAGATGAGGTTGGGGTGAGTGACGGTTGAGCAGTACAAGAGGCAGCTGGGAGCTGTGGTCAAACAGGGGAGGCAATCCCAGCACTTGGAAGACCAAGGTGGGGTGGATTGCTCAAGTTCACTAGTCTGAGACCAGCCTGACCCAGAGCAAGACCCTGTCCCCAAAAAATAGCCAGGTGTTGCGGTGGGCACCTGTAGTCCCAGCTACTTGGGATTGCTTAAACCCAGGAGTTTGAGGTTGCTGTGAGCTCAGAAACCACAGCACTCTACCGAGGGTGACAAGGTAAAACTGCCTCAGACAAAAATGAAAACAAAAATAAAAAAAAAACAGGACAGGGAACAAGCGTTCTAGACAGAGGGTATAGAAAGGATGAATTTCCTGCAACAGGGGTATCACTGACCTGTGTGTTTGGAGCGAAGGCAAGCCATGAGGAATGTATGAGAGAAGAGATCAGAGAGGTATAGGCAGGGCATCAGCCAGACTGTGAAAGGTCATGGCAGAGGCATGCTGAGGATTTCTGGCCTTTAATCTGAGGCAGGGCTCCAGTAAAGGGCCTGCTTTGTTTTGTTTGCTACTCACTAACAAGGGAACCTTGGGCAAATCTGTTAACCATTCTGAGCCTCAGTTTCTTCACTTGTCAAATGGGAACACTAATAGTGCCCATTCCAAGCATGACTGTAAAGATATATATATGTGTGTGTGTCTATATAAACATTTTTTGTTTGTTTTGGTTTTTTTGAGATAGTCTCTCTGTGTTGCCCTAGGTAGACTGCCATGGCGTCATAGCTCACAGCAACCTCACAATCCTCTTGCTTTAGCCTTCCAAGTAGCTGGGACTACAGGTGTACACCACCATGCCTGGCTAGTTTTTCTATTTTTAGTAGAGACGGGGTCTTGCTCTTGCTCAGGCTGGTTTTGAACTCCTGAGCTCAAGAAATTCCCCTTCCTTGGCTTCTGAATGTGCTAAGATTATAGGTGTGAGCCACTGCATCCAGCCATAAAGATATTTTTTAAATTATGGTACATAATTACTATTTTTACATAACATATGTATGTATGTAACATATGTATGTATGTAACATATGTCATATAAAAATGGTAACATACATAACATAAATATATAACATAAAATGTATCAGTTTAACCATTTTCAAGCATACAGTTTGGTGGCATGAAGGTCATTCAGGGGTGAGAAAGACAAACCCTGTCTTCATGGAACATACATTCTTGTCTTGCATTAAAAAAAAAAAAAATAGATGATTTAGGGCGGTGCCTCTGGCTCAAAATGGTAGGGCACCAGCCCTATATGCCGGAGGTGGCGGGTTCAAACCCAGCCCCAGCCAAAAAAAAAGATTTAACAGATAAACAGCCCTCATAGCCAATGATTACAAATAAAATGATGAAGATTAACTATTGAAAAAAACTAAGTCATCAACCTTATTAGAGTCTATGGAGAAATCCAAACCAATTGGTGACACTGCAACTGATAAATTATTCAGAGAAAACATTATAACCACCTAGAAGGTTTTTTTTAATGCTGATTTTTTTTTAACTGCAATGCCTCAGAGATGTTAATTTAATTGGTCCTAGGGTAGAGCCAGGAAATCAGTATCTTTTCAAAGTTCCCTAAGGGGTTCTAAAATACAGCTAGGGCTGAACCAGTGATGTGGAATTTTGCGGCTGACTTTACCTACTCATCTGCGTATGGAGTAGCTCAAGCCATTTTTCCTTAAAAATAACTTCAGTTGTTTAATTTTTTTCTTATAACCAAAGCAACATCTGCTCATTGTAAAAAGCACTGTAAACACAGAGAAGAGAATCACCCAAGTTTCCACTTCCTAGAGATTTCTGTTATCCACATTTTGGTATATTTTCTTTCTGGGCATGTATTTGTGTTCTTTTTCTCCAAGAAGGGATCCAGCTTTCCTCATCTTGTAATATTGTACTGTGAAGAGTTAACCATTCAGTGTCAGAACTGAGGACTATTTTGATACTGCTGGTAGATAATGTCTCAGCTATACTCAAGCAGAAATGAGACTGTTCTGTTTGGGCAGGTATGTTTGCTTGGCTTTTTGCTTTTATTAAAAGGGCCTCAGTCTTAGTCTCTGTCTCACTGATTAGCCAATCACATCTTTTGGCCCTTCATCAACAGCAAAGGCTATCCATACCCAGGGGCTTGCCTTAAACTCTACTTTCTTAAACTTTTCAAAGCCTGGTTACCTGAGATAGTATCTATGCAAGATGACCTGTAGGACATGAATCTATTTATTCATCTGTGTATTCTAAAACCTAGCCTAGCTGCATGCCAGACATTGGAGGACTGCATACATACAGCACACTGTATTAACTCCATGTAAAAATGCTTTTGCAGGATTGAATTTAAGCTGTATATGGTTAGAAACAGTTCTGTGAAGTTTATTATTATTTCTATTATGAAAGTAGACACGGATTATGCTAGACATCATTTATTTACATCACTTAGGTATCTTATATATGAGAATCCACAAATGTACTCAGAAAAAAGAACCACAGTTTTTGCATATTTCCTTAATCTCATGAGCCTTGCTAGTCTTAATTATTAGTTTCCATCTTTCCTTTGGCTGCCAGGAGGCTCAGTAAAAAAGATATGCCCATTTCACAATTACACGTGATGGTGGCATATGTTTCTGCATTTCCTCTTACCTGGCTTTGTAATATGGCTACCTGCACTTTCCCTTCAACTATTAACTTTGACTTTCTATGTTGGATATTTTTTAAGCCTTTGTGGGAAAGTAGAAGATGAACAAAGAAAATAAGAAAGGTAGAAAAAGGAGAAAGTATTAAAAAGGAGGATGACAAAGAAAGGGAAACATGGGAGTAAAAGAAGAGGCAGATAGGTAGAAAGACAATAGGGGAAGCCTTGAAGGTGATATAAAATTCTGTGCCAGGAAAAGTCTTCAAAGCCTGTAGTCCCAGCTACTTGGGAGGCTGAGGCAAGGGGATCCCTTGAGCCCAAGAGTTTGAGGTTACTGTGAGCTATGATGCTACAGCACTCGACCAGAGGCAAGAAAGTGAGACTCTGCCTCAAAAAAAAAAAAGGCTTTAGGAGGAAGAGATCATTTTGTGTTCTGGTCAGTGAAGGCTTGAACGAGCTAATGATTATAGCAAGCTCTTAAAGTGAACCTTCCCAAGTAGGCTGCTGTGCGGGGCACATTATCTCACATAATCCTCATCACAACGCTTAGCTTAGAGCAAAGCACTGTCAATATAGCAATTTCTCAAATTTAAAAAAAAAAGCAAAAAACGAAGTAACTTGCCCAAATTCACACTGTGAGAGATGAACCTGGATTCCAACCCAGATCTGTTTGCCGTACCCTACAGTCTACAGCTAAAGTTCCTCTGATTCTTTTCCAATGGACCATTAAACTCTAAGAGAAATCGAAACCCGGGTCGAGAGACATTTCCTTATATTAGTAATACCATAGCTCAGCAGCATTTTGTGTGTGTGTAGGTGTGCGTGCACGTGTGTGTGCAAGCAATAAAGGACAACTTTCCCCTTCATCCATCCGCCTCCCTCGCCCACAGAAACATACTGGCATTGAGAGCAGAAATGGGGGGAAGGAGCGCAGACTGGCTGGCAGGAAGCGCAGGCAGGAAAGCCAAAGGACAAAGGGGAAGCTGACAAGACAGAAGGAAAAGAGGGAATGCGGGGAAAGCAGACGGGAAGAGGCTCTTGCAGAGAACCGAAAACTTGACTGAAGGCCAGGGGGAAAACAAAGGCAATCTTGGCAGGGAGCCTGACAGGAGAAGTGGCAAACTAGAGCTAAATTAACAGTTAGGTGCTGAGTTACAGACAGAGTTCTGAGCAAAGAGAGACCTTTCGATCCTGCCTCCCACCTCCCGCTTCATAGCAGGCGAGAGAAGGCCAAAGGAGGTGAAGAGCCCAGTGCCTGCCCTAAGCCCTCAATGCTCCAATCAAAACCCAGCTCTTATATTCAAGGAATTAAGGGCTTGGGCGTGGTGGTTTATGCCTGTAATTAGGGCACTTAGATAGACCAAGAAGGGAGGATCCCTTAAAGCCAGGAGTTCAAAATCAGCCTGAACAGCAGAGCAAGTAACATATTTCTACATAAAATAAATATTTTTTAAAAAGGACTAGCCAGATATGGGTGGCATGAAACCATAGGCTAGTGATTTTCAACTGGTATGCTATGAGAAGATCTTAAGTGTGCCGCAAAACTTTTTAAAGATTATTAAATTATTTTCAAAAGAGGTTCAAAGCACAGTTAAGTATATATATATATGTATATTTTTTTTAAACTTTTTTATGACCAACATAATTTAAGGGTGGCGCATAAGTTTAACTATGGGTTCAAGTATGCCAGAAGTAAAAGCAGTTGAAAAACCCTGCTGTCGTCTCCACAACCCAGGAGAATGAGGTAAGAGAATGGCTTGAGCCCATAAGTTCAAGGCAACTATGATGATACCACCACACTCCAGCCTGGACAGCAGGAGAGACATAAGGGGAAAATGTCTAAAGGGGAAAAAAGAAATTGGAGATTGACCAATTTATTTCAATTTTCAGTAAAGACGTTTTTTTCATGTCTCCAGTTATGCAGTTGTTCTACAGAATCTTAATTTCCCAATAGCTCTAAGATTCTACTAAACCTCAATATTTAAAAAAAAAAAAAATCTCTAAATCTGGGCAGCACCTGCAGCTTAGTGAGTAGGGCGCCGGCCCCATATATGGAGGGTGGTAGGTTTGAACCTGGCCCCAGCCAAACTGCAACACCAACAACAAAATAAAAAATAGCCAGGTGTTGTGGCAGGCGCCTGTAATCCCAGCTACTCTCAGGAGGCTGGGGCAAGAGAATCACCTAAACTCAAGAGCTGGAGGTTGCTGTGAACTGTGATGCCACAGCACTCTATGGAGGGCAACATAGTGAGACTCTGTCTCTAAAGAAAAAAAAAAAGCTCTAAATCCTGGAGGGAGCTCTATATAATTCACAGGCGAAGATGGCTTTACAGCGGTCCAGGTGCCAGCAGGCAGCTGCACTCCTCAGAGCAGGACTCTGTGGAAAGACACCCCAATGCTGAGCTTGTCACTTGGCAGTTCCATTAGAAGCAAAGTGAAGACTCATCATTCTCCTGTGGGTAGGGAACAAAACCTCTATTTGAACTGGATCTTCTAAAAACTTATCCCAGTCCCTACACAGCTGGTCACAGAGTCAAAAGATTCTACTCAGGAAAGCACCCAAAAGCCCAGAATTCGTATCCTAAATGAAAACAGGATGAAAAGTAACAACCTTTCTTCTTTCCAAAACTTTATTTTGAAATTTTTTTTCTTTTTCTTTTCTTTTTTTTTTTTTTGGAGACAGAGTCTCACTTTGTCACCCTCAGTAGAGTGCTGTAGCATCATAGCTCATAACAACCTCAAACTTCTGGGCTTAAGCAATTCTCTTGCCTTAGCCTCCCGAATAGCTGGGACTATAGGCATCCACCACAAGGCCCAGCTATTTTTGTTTATTTATTTATTTTTATTAAATCATAGCTGTGTACATTAATGCAGTCATGGGGTACAGTGTGCTGGTTCTATATACAATCTGAAATATTTTTTCATCAAACTGGTTAACATAGCTTTCATGACATTTTCTTAGTTATTGTGTTAAGACTTTTATATTCTACATTTAGAAAGATTCACCCTTGTAAGATGAACCATAGTTGTGGTCTTGGTCATAGGCATGGCCCCCCCAGCTATTTTTAGAGACAAGATCTCCTTCTGACTCAGGCTGGTCTCAAACCTGTGAGCTCAGGTAATCCACCCACCTCGGCTTTAGTGTTGGGATTACAGGCATGAGCCACCATGCATGGCTCTTTATTTTGAAAATTTTCAAACCTACAGAAAAGTTGCCAAAAAAAGTATAATGACTATCCATGTACCCTTCACCTACATTGGCCATTTGTTAATATTTTCCCATATCTACATTTTCTCTTTGTGTGTGTGATAATATACTATATACATATACACACTCATTTTTGACTGAAACTTTGAACCTTTAAAGAGTTATTTACAGGCCTTATAACCCTTTATTCCAAATACTTCAGCACAAATGTCCTTAAAACAAAGCTACCCTCTTTCATAACCACAGTATGATTATCATATTCATAAAATTTTACAATTGATATATGCTATTATCTAATATACAGTCTACATTTAAATTTCTTCATTTATCTCAATAATGTCCATTACAGCTGAATTCCCCCCCACCCTGACCCAAGATCTTAACAAGGTGTGATCCTTGTATTTGAATGTCATGTCTCTAGGTTCCTTTAATCCAGAAGAATCTCTCAGCTTTTAGCCTTTTAAAACAAATATTTTTTTGTATGACATTGACCTTTTTTTTTTCCCTTGAGACAGAGCCTCAAGCTGTTGCCCAGGGTAGAGTGCTGTGGCATCACAGCTCACAGCAACCTCCAACTCCTAGACTCAAAGGATTCTCTTGCCTCCGCCTCCCAAGTAGCTGGGACTACAGGCGCCCACCACAACTCGGCTATTTTTTGATTGCAGCCATCATTGTTGTTTGGTGGGCCTGGGCTGGATTCAAACCCGCCAGCTCAGGTGTATGTGGCTGGAGCCTTAGCCGCTTGAGCCATAGGCGCCGAGCCACATTGACATTATTTTAAAAGTTCAGGTCTGTTGTTTTATAGAATGGCCTCAATTTATTTGTATATGGTTATTCATTCATGATTAAATTCACACTAAACCACAGAAATATTATTAGGCTAAAACTGGTTTTTCACAGACCAAAACTAATCACATACCAGCAATTTCATATGGTTAAACTTTGCACACAGAGGATGCGTCCTTTCTATTACAACACATGATGCTAGTTGGTGCCATGTGTGGTGATGTGAAGTTTAATCCTGTGGTTAAGGTGCTGTCCACTAGATCTCTCCATTGCAAAGGTGTCTTATTCTCTTTGTAAGTAATAGGAAATCTGTGGGGGATACACTGAAGGTATGTAAATCTTTGGTTCCCCAGCACATTATACGCCTGTATTTTATCACTCATTCTTGATTCTGGCCTGAATCCATTTATGGTGGATGTACAGTGGTAAATTTTATCTCTGTGACTGCTTCTACAATTACTACCCAGCATCTTCTATAAAGCTTCTCACCTCCGCACTGTTTATAAACGTTTTTAGTCAGTAAAGATTCACACATTCTTTTTTATTTAGTATGTTATAATTCATTTCTGCCATTATTCATTATCTTTCCACATGAAAGGTGCCATTTTTGAAATGACCAAGTCATTCTTGCCTTT
>NW_003852397.1:8156411-8183278 GCF_000181295.1 Otolemur garnettii | reverse complement strand
GTCATTGTTGTTTGGCGGGTCCGGGCTGGGGATTCGAACCCGCCACCTTAGGTGTACGTGGCTGGCGCCTTAGCCGGTTGAGCTATAGGCGCCGAGCCCATTCTTGCCTTTCTAATGCCAGTACATTTTCTCCTTATGATGGTGTATGTGACCTATTTTTCCAAGTTTGAATTAACATCTACTGAGAGGCAGTTCCAGAATTGCTCATTTATAATCTTCCATTTATTTTATATTCCCCTTTTTCTCTTCCCAAAAAAAAAAAAACTTCCTTAAAGAAACTCTTTTCTAGTCATTCTATATTTTGTTTGGAAGTTTCCTTTCTCCCTCCCCTCTTCCTTTTTTTCTCCCTCCCTCCCTCAGTTCCTTCCTTCTTTCCTTCCTTCCCTTCTTCCTTCCTTCCCTCCTTCCTTCCTTTCTTTTTTTTCCCTTTCTTTCTTTCTAGTCACAGATATGTTTTGAAGTACCTGCTAGGCAAGACAATATTCAACAGAGTCCCTGACCACAGTATAATAAGAAGCAGGTACATAACATATACATTTATAATCAAAGTAGACCAAATGTCAAAAAGTTATAAAGTGCCAGAAAATTTTAAAAAGGAAGATTTGTTAGATAAGTAAAATCTGGACATGTGGTATCTTGGAAGACAATTGGTAAAAGTTTAAAGCTGAATTCTATTTTAACTGAATTTCAAATAAAGTTAAAATTTTTATTTAACATTGCACATTCTCCAGGATTACACATATTGCATGTCTGGAAGATATTGTACACAAGAGTCTATTATTATAACTTATCCATTCCATATAAACCCTAGAATACTATTTGTGATGTCCTAGATACTAAAATGAACATATCACACTGGTAATTTCTTCTGACCCATCTTCCAAATTACTAATTCTTTCTTTATCTATTCCTTTTAACCCATACAACAAGTTTTAAATTTCCAGTATGCTTCATGAGAGAAGATCTACCTGGTTCATTTTCAAATTATCAAGTTATCCTTTAAACTTTCTTGTTCTATGTACATGTTTTCAGGTTTGTCTTTTATTTCTGGGAATATAGTAAGCATGGTAGCTTTATATTTCTTGAATAATTATTATTTGAAAACTTTGCATGTTGATTTCTCTTTTTCTTTTCTATTTTTCCCCCCAAAGTGCCAATTCCTCATGTATATATTTATTTTTTAATATGAGCTATTCATTTTTCATGGAAATTTATTTGTAGGATTTCTTTGAGGACTGTTTAGTAATTTTATCCAAAGAGAATTTGCTGCTGATTCTACCCAGCTGCTTGGGGCCACCACTAGTTCCAGACCAACTTAATCTAAATTTAGGCTTAAAGGTTTTTTTAACCGCCCAAATGATAGAAAATATGTACTACAAAAAAAAATGCATGTGAGCAGATTTTTGTGGCTAAGGTATGTCAGAGCCAGTCCCCCCAACACTGGTTCTCCTCAAGGACGAAAGCCACTCCCCCTGCAGTGCATGGATGTGATAGAGGACTGATATGTTCATTTCTGGTTATCCCCTACCCTGAGGGTCTGCTCATTATGGGCCCCAGTTTTATGGGTGGGACCTCCCATTAGACATCTTACCTTCCTCAGGCCCTGGCCTTTGATTTTTTTTTTTTTTTTTTCCCTTCAGCCCTTTTGACCATCAAAAAGCCAAAACAAAACAAAAAGAAAAATTTGCTAGATTCAGCAGTTTGGTAAATGCCTTTAGGACAAAATAGTTTTGCTTTCAGATTTTTTTTGCCTTCACTAAGATTACACCAATCATTCTTTACAATATTTTCTACTCTTCCATGGTTTTTTTTTTTTTTTTTTTTTTTTTTTTTTTTGGCCATGGCCAGGTTTGAACCCGCCACCTCTAGCATATGGGGCTGGCGCCCTACTCCTTCAGCCACAGACACCACTGTACTCTTCCATGTTTTAAAAAATATTTTTCTGTACTGTGTTATTAAGATGTTATAATTGCTTTTAGTAAGAGAATCCAGATGTCATTGTACTCTAAGAGACAGAACTCTATATCCCCAGAACTTGCCATACACCTAGATACCAGGTGACCCTTCTATTTAAAAATTTAAAAGTACTTGCTTAAAATGTTTCAATGCGTAAGCATTCCAAGTTTTTTACTATCAATGATAAGACTTATTTAAGATATACACAATGGCCAGGTGCAGTGGCTCAGGCCTGTAATCCTAGCACTCTGGGAGGCCCAGGCAGGAGGAATGCCTGAGCTCAGGCGTTCAAGACCAGCCTGAGCAAAAATGAGACACCCTCCTCCCCCCCCACTAAAAATAGAAAAACTAGCCAGGCATTATGGTGAGTGTTGGTAGTCTCAGCTATGCAGGAGTCTGAGATAAGAGGATGGCTTGACCCCAGGAGTCTGAGATTGCTGTGAGCTAGTCTAATGTCACTGCGCTCTACCCAGGGTAGGGTGAATGAGTGAGACTCTGTCTCTAAATAACAAATAAATAAAATATACCAAATAATCTCAGTAATAGGTATGTGTTCTGACAACTCCTGAAAGATAAGGCTTTAGATACTGATGGCTTACAGGTATCCGTTTTTCATTGTTATTTATTCTTTTGCTTACTTTTTCTAAACTTCCTGGCACAGAAGAGAATAACAACTTGTGTTGGTTAAGCAAAAAATTATCATTTTGTTTTATTTTTATGATTAAAACTTTAAATGTTTAAGTACACGTTAGTCAAATATACAACATACCATTTAGTGATTTGGATCTTACAACATTTCTTCTATTAAAAACTATAGAAATGGGTGGTGCCCATGGGTGGTGCCCGTAGCTCAGTGGGTAGGGCACTGGCCGCATGCACCAAGGCTAGCAGCTTCCAACCCAGCCTGGGCCTGCTAAGACAACAGTGACATCTGCAACAAAAAAAAATAGCCAGGTGTTGTGGCGGGCGCCTGTAATCCCAGCTACTTAGGATGCTGAGGCAAGAGAAGTTGCTTAAGCCCAAGAGTTGGAGGTTGCTGTGAGCTGTGATGCTACCGCACTCTACTGAGGGTGACAAAGTGGACACTGCCTCAAAACAAACAAGCAAACAACAACAAAAAAAACCTACAAAAATGATTTTAAAATCTTTATTTACTCCAGAGTATCCTCCAGAAACTGTTCCCCAAAATGTCAATAATCACTTCTGCTACATAAACATGAATGTTTGCTTGCCATTGTCTGTCATCCAAGTCAAAAGGTGAGAGAGAGCAGACAGTGTCTGGCTAATTCAGGATAATAAATAGGTGTGCTTCAGTTCATTCTGGTTTTATTTCTCAACAATTTTTATTGTTCACATAGCATTGTGAAAACAGCTAGTCGTAACCCCCTTCCACAGAGAAGCAAACAGAATGTTAGTCATTGATTCAAACAGTAAATGATCAGTTCAGTGTTTAGATGGTTGGTTGAACTGTGCTTTTATCTCCCCTGACACAACTTTTGAGCAGAATTCAATTATTTTCAAAACTCTAAAATAAGGCTTGGGTAGTAATTCAACTGGTGAGAAAATCTAACATATAAGCTGTGGGGTGGTACTTGGGAAATTCTATGACTCGATGGATTCATTTAATGATTATTTACTGTACTCCTGCTCTGGAAACACACTAGACTTTGTAGACACAGAGTGAATAAGACAGAGTCCCTCCCCTTCAGGAACTCAGCCTCCTGAGGGAGTCCGAGACTCTGAGAGGTGGCCCATGGAGACGGTGGCTTTCCTTTTCCACCCCTTTCTCTCCCTTCATCTTCTGGTTGCTTTCTGTAATTGCCCATTTCATCCCAACGCAGGGTGTCGTTTGGGGGAGTACAATACAACTGAGAGGCTCCATCACCCCAGCATCTACCTTGCTGACCAAGGGCCCAACCAGGTCCTGCTTGCAAATCTCCCTCTCTAGAAGCCTTTCTGTTCTTCATCCCAGAGCTCCCATGTTACAGTCTGTGATGAAATGCTCTGGAGAGCCCAAGTCAGGCTTTGTTCTGAAATACGGATGCTTATATGGATGGTCTATGAGAACCAACGTAGCGCCCAAGTAGAGGCAGGTCCACCTTCAAATGGTTTTGCCCAGGTTGATGTCAGTTAGAGGACTTGGTCCTGAGCACATACGAGACATATCCCAGGGACTTTAAAAATAAGTGGAGGAAGTCTAAGATGGAAAGCTGAGGTCCTGAGTAATAAGTAGAGGCAACAAATCAGCAAAAGCTGGGTATTAGGGTTAATGCAATCTCATCATTGGCCAAAGCCAGTGAGAACTGGGGCCATTCAGGACATGTAAGGTGGCTTCTGTTTTCAACTTATAAGTAAAAAGGATAACGTGGGATAGGAGAAGGCTGAGGAAAATCCTCAGACAAAGCATTTTATACCCTGATTCTCTTTTAAAAGGCCACATGACTGCCTCAGAGTTGGGTGTAGAGAGATAAAGAGGGCCCTGTCCTTCAGTGGGTCTTTGAGGAAAGGACTTGGTTAGAACAAATAGCATTGGAAAATTAGAAGAAGCAGATAGCCTGGTTCTGGATTAAGTGAGAGGGGAAAAGGGCATTGACTAGACCCAAGAAATATGCCTAAGGCTTATTTATGCCAGCAGGAAGCCTGGACTCTCATCCTCAACTCCCACCCTCAATAGCAACTTGCTCCACCATCAACTTCCCCAGTCCCATTCGCACGCACCCCTTAATCTACTCACCACCACCTCCCACTTCATTTTAACCCAACAATCAATTTACAAGTTTTAGGTTGAGTTCATGGCTCTGAACCTTGGCTGCATGTTAGAATTACCTGGGGAGCTTTTAAAAATCCCAATGCCCAGGCCAATTAAATCAGAAGTGAAACCCAGGCATCCGTAGACATTAAAGCTCTCCTGGTGATTCCAGCGTGCAGCCAAAGTTGAGAACCGCTGTTTTAGGAGCACAACTCATTAATAATAAATTGAGTACTGCCTAGCTTTTCATCAAAAGCAGAGTGTCAAAGAGGAAAACAGGCAGGCGGAGGTGGGGCGGGGTGGAGTGCAGAAGGCAGAATTTTGCGTCAGTAACGACAGACAATAGATGTGTGGGTGTGTGCACGCATGCAACCTCCTATGTGAAGAGCTCAGTCAAATTTAGAACAAAAACATGGAGGCCTCAAAAGAGAAATGCACAAAGGTGGTAAAACACAAAGAATCAACAAACGTGAAAAAGATCCTTGCTGCTGAAAATCAGAAGACCTAAATTAAAAGTAATCTTCAGATTGCATTTTATAACCACCAGTGTAAGAGGAAAAAGCCTAGATGACAATTTGGATGAGATTGCCGGGAAAGAAACGTGCCCCCCAATTGTGATGGCATTGTAAATTGATTTTAAAATACCCTTCTGAATAGCAAACGACAGCATAAAGAAAATCACAAAGGTATTCAGACTCGTGGACTCTTGGAGGTTTCTCTTCAGGAGATATTTAAACTGAAGCAAAAAGATAAATGCTTGAAAACAATCTCTGCAACTATTTCTAAGTAGCAAACATATTGGGAACAACCAAAATCCCAATGTCAGGGTAATGGTTTAATAATTCATAGTAACCAGCACCACAGAACATGATGGAGTCATTAAGCTGACCACTAGGAAGCCTGAGTGGAAACACAGGGTGGGAAATGCTCCTTTGAGAGAGCCCTGCCCCGGGCTCAAAGCAGCCAGACCTCTCCACAGCAAACAAACTACCAGCGGGAATTACTCAAAAGAATAAGTAGCTCTTGTTCAGGTCTCTTCACTTTGTTCATGACCCACCATTATCACAGGGAGCCCACGCTCCTGCCACTGTCTGCTCCTGCTCTGTCCTCTGTAACCCATGAGGTGCAAAGCCCCTGGTATCTCCAACGTCACCTCTGAGCCTTACCTTGCGGCTCTAACTTAGTGACTGGGGAGACGCTTTTGAAATTTGGAACATTATTTGTCAAAGTGATCAGGTGGTGCTCCTGCCAGGGTGACAGAATTTGCTACAATGAGGATTAACAGTCCCTCCCTGCGAAGAACTGCCTTGTCCTCTGCCAGATTGTCGTGTAATTGAGGAAACTGCTCATAATTATGTGAACCTAGAATTGAACTCTGTTCCATATGTACAACCAAAGTATTGTTCATGCACTGCTAAAATACACTAAATTTTCCAAAAATAAATCTTCTGTGTAAATTGAATTGGTCCTTCTTTTGTGCACGTCCTGAGTGTTGTACACCATTTTGGAAAATCCCATCTTGGAAGGCAACACACCTCTAACACTGGACCTGTATAGCTGTCACGTTACAATGTCCTCTTAAAGGAGCCATAGTCATAACCAAACATTTGTACGTGTCAGAATGAAATTATCTAATTGTAAGTTACTTTCCTGTTATCTTTACGTTATGATATGGCCAAGGAGTGACAAAATATTTGTTATAAAAGTGGAGCATTGGATCTAACAGCCTTGAGCACCAAACTTTCTTTGCAGTTCTCAAAATGGAAACCAATTTCCCTGCACGGCTCTAAATACAGGGCCTGGAGCCAGTGTGTCTCCATGTGGCCTCCAGACCATGTCTCCCATCATCTCTATCAAAACTCCCATCTCTTTTTGAAGAACATGCCATCAGACTACACCACCCATGTATCTTCCTTATAGAAGAACTGGCTCACCACCTTCCCTTCTAGGAATACTTCTGTCATCGTTCTTGAAAACTTCAGCTTCTACCAGGACAATCTACCATCACTCCAGCTTTGCAATTCCTGGATCTCCTTGCTTCCAAAGACTTCTTTGTCCATCCCACCTTTGTCACCCACTACCACACCTGTATCCCCAGTCCTTGCCATTACTGATAGCTGTACCACCTCTGAAATCTCAGTTTAGACCCTCCTCTCTCTGACTACTACTTCTGTCCTTCCAGTTCACCTGCTCTAGAACCCTCCCTCCAACTGTTCTTAGACCCCAGTGGGGCTCCCAGGCCCTTTTTCTCATCTTTTCCACTCTCTTCCTCCTTGCCTGCACTCCTGCTTGCCTTTACTCTGGATTCACTTTTGATTCCATGTACGCAATTCTATAAACACATGGACACACACACACCCTTTGTCACTGTCTCTCTCCATTTCATCGTCCGTCAAAACACTAATGCCAGTTATACTCTCCACTTTCAGCTGTATGTAGCAGAAGAAAAAAATCACACCACCATGAACATTGGCCCATCTGTAATTTATGATCAAAAATTTCAGACGAGGTCTTGGCTCACTTAAATTCACAATAGGAAATTGGCTTTCTCACTTTTTAAGAAACCACTTTCACATTTTTCTTGTCTTCTCAGATCACCAGCACTATCTCCCTCCCCACTCTCATTGATGACCTTTTTCTGAAATCTGTTATTTCATTGACAAAATAGTCCATTTCACGAGAATCACTTCATCTTTCCACCATTAAATCTAAAAAACTACATGCATCTGTGTCTGTACATTATACTTTTACCCCTGTCAAAGGGATGGGATGTCCATGATCTTGCCTGAGGCCAACCCTCCCTTGTGAATCAATACCCATCATTTCTATCAATTCTCATTACTTTTCCCCCTAAACTATTCCACTCTCCCAGAATCATTATGTTCTCCTTTTCATTCCCAACAGTCTACAAATATGCTATATGTTTTCCTCCTCGGACAGTGTTCTTCTCCAGCTATGACTCCATATCACGCCATTTCGCTGCTCCTGCTCATAGGAAAAAAATCCTTGAAAGCTATCCCTTCCTAATGCTTTCATTTCCTCATCTCTCCCTTGCTTCCGATAATGCATTTTATCAGGACTTCACCCTTACCAACTAGAGAAACAGCTCTCATTAAGATCACAATGACCTTCAACTTGTTAAACCCAATGGTCAGTTCTTTGTCCTCCATATTACCTCACAGTGGGTCATGTCCTCCTTTCTTCAATCAAGTTTTCATTGTTTCTTGGATGCCTCACTGTCCTGTTTCTTCTCTGACCTTGCTGGCTAATCCCTCTTAACTCCCTTGATTTGTTTTGTTTTTGTTTTGTTTTTGTTTCTGTTTTAAGACAGAGCCTCAAGCTGTCCCCCTGGGTAGAGTGCCATGGCATCCCAGCTCACTTCAACCTCCAACTCCTGGGCTTAAGCGATTCTCTTGCCTCTGCCTCCCAAGTAGCTGGGACAACAGGTACTCATCACAACACCTGGAGTTTTGTTTTTTTTTTTCTTTTTTTGTTGTAGTTCTCATTGTTGTTTGGCAGGCCTGGGCTGTATGCGAACCCACCAACTCTGATGTATGTGACTGGCACCTTAGCCACTTGAGCTATAGGCACCGAGCCCTCCCTTGACTTGTTGCTTCTTTTCTGCTCAACTGCTAAATGTTGCCATCCCTTGGACTTAGTCCCAATCCTCTTCTTGTCCATATATCCCAAGATCTGGGGCTTTAAATATCACCTCCGAGCTGATGGCTCCCCATTTTATACTTTATGCTAAAGCAAGAACCACTCTCCTAGGTTTAGACACATGTCTCTTGCTGCATATTTGGCATCTCTTCTGGAGCTACCTAACAGGCATTTTGGGCTTGGCCTGGCCAGGATGCAGTGCACAGATTCCCCCACAGTCCACTCCTGTGCTCATCTTCCCAGTGGCTTTTCATGGCACCACTATCAGCCCAGCTGCTCAAGGTGTCATCCGGAACTACTCTCTCCCTCTCATCCCCATGTCCGATCCAACAGCAATCCTTTTGACTCTACCTATCAAAATTGTCATTTATTATAGGAAATGCAAACACACAGCATCTCTTTGTTGTCAAATTTACCCTTATCAATGTGTGAGGCTTAGACACCAGTAAACCCAGCCAATCACAAAACTCTGGCCACCTTCAGACGGTCAAAGAGTTGTTACCTAGTGTTTCACTTATTGCCATATTTTTTAAAAATCCCCCAAACTTAGCAGCTTTAAACATAACCTGCACTTATTTGCTCACTGTTTTTCGGTTTAGGCAGCTCACAGTGGGAATGGCTCACCTCTGATCCACAAGGCAACGCTGGGGAGCTTGTCTGGAGCTGGAGTATCTACCTCCAAGGTGGTTTCATTCACGCTTTGACAAGCTGACACCAGCTATTCAGCTGAGATTATCACCTGATGACTGCAAGTCTCCTTTATATGAGCTTCTCCCCAAAGTTTTCTGGATATCCTCACAGACGGGCAAGTGCCAAGAAGAGGGAAATAGAAGTTGCCAGTCCTCTTAAAGGGTAGGCCTGGAATTGGCATAGGGTCAGTTCCATTTTATTCTATTGGTCAGTCACAGGGCAAACCAAACTTCCAACATAGACTCCTCCTCTTAGTGAGAAGAGGTGATGAACAACGTGTGGCCATCTTTAATCCACCTCACCAGCCCTTTGAACTGTATAACCAACCTAAGTTGATTTGATTCTTTAGAAACTATGGTGTACTGCTAAACGTTCAACAACTGGCTGGAGGAAAGGGGGAATGGGAGTTGATTTATAGAATTTGCCAATTTCCATGGTGTAAATACTCTCATCATGGCTGATTTCAGGCTATTAATGTACATCACGGAACACAAAGTCGGGAAGAAATGCACACAACCAGCCTTCTCAAGGGAGTACAAACTTGCTCCAGAAATGACATTGATCAGTTGAAAGGAAAATTCTGCAAGGTGTCCAGGCAATACATGTTTATTGGGTGCCTACCGTGTACTAGGCATTAGGAGTACAGAGGTGACCAAAACAGATCCAAATTCCTGCAATTATGGGACTTGTATTCTAATAGAGTGGTCAGGTAATAAGCAACAAAGTACACACTATAATGATATGTGCTATTAAGAGAAATAAAGCAGGCTCGGCGCCTGTGGCTCAAGCGGCTAAGGCGCCAGCCACATACACCAAAGGTGGTGGGTTCGAATCCCCAACCCGGGCCCACCAGACAATAATGATGGCTGCAACCAAAAAATGGCCAGGCGTTGTGGTGGACGCCTGTGGTCCCAGCTACTTGGGAGGCTGAGGCAGGAGACTCGCTTGAACCCAGGAGTTGGAGGTTGCTGTGAGCATGATGCCATGGCACTCTACCCAGGGGGATAGCTTGAGGCTCTGTCTCAAAAAAAAAGAGAAATAAAGCAAAACAGAGAGTAGAAAGGGGTGAACAGTACTCTTTGAAGGGTAAACAGAGAAGGCTTTCTGAGAAGGAGACATTTAAGGAGGTCTGCAACCAATGATAGTAGAGGCCACTCTCATGGAGGACTTGCTATGTGCCAGGAACTCCTTTTATCTAATTCTATATGTTAATTCATGAAATAAATTCCACAAGAAATTTTCCTAAGTAATGACAAATTAAAGTCAAAAAATAACATTACAGCCATCTAAGAAAACGTCTAGAACAGAAAAAATATGTGGAAAAGGGTGCAACAGGTAACATCAAAAGACAAAAGCGGGTAACGTGGGAAGAACATGACTTGCATTTGACTCTCACCCAAACTCATCGGCTGCACCACCATCTCTGGCAGAGAAACAGGCTCTGCAAGGAAAGCCTAAAAAGAATGTGGGGAAATGGAGGCAAGATTCACACACATGTGATTTGGCAGATTGGGAGAGGTTTTACAGACTGTCTTTAAATACAATGGTCAATGTCCCTCCAGGAAGGGCAGAGATGCAGTGGAGACACACCCGAGACATCTGCCTTAAACATGAGCTGGGTTTTAAGGTCCAGGCACTTTCACATGAATCCTCACAGCCACTCCATAGAGTAGCCAAGGCAAGAAATGACCCCCTGCGCAGATGGGGAGTCTTGGACTCAATCAACCTGAGAGTCAGGACAGGGCAGCCATGCCCTGAGAACAAGGGGGTCATGTACCACAGTCTCAGGTGGTACCACCCCTCCCCCCCCACATGTACATGGTAGCATACCCAGCCCTGTGTGTACTTCAAGAAGGGGGGCACAGCAGGGCGAGTAGAACCCCTTCCATGTAGGACAGTGGATATAGAATTTCACACACCACTGCCTTAGCCCCCTCCTCCAGCAAGAAAGAGCAGAGACGAGCCATCCCTGACATTTCTATTTCCCTGTATGTAAAGGAATCTTCAACCAGGATTCCTTATAAGTGAACATCTTTCTAAAATACTTTACCAAAAAGACAGATTTTATAATCACCATGTTTTAGATCCTGAGAGATCTGCTCTTTCTTAAATTCATGCTGTCATTATTCTCGATTGACTGTGTTAGAGCTGGAGCAGGAAAGAACGGCTCCGTGGCAGAGCCCCAGGGCTGATGAAAGCATTGACTCAGTGGATCAGAGGGACATGTCCCCAGAGACACCATCCGAGCGCTCTCTGAGAAATCTGAGTTGAACCAGGTGTCAGAAGTCCCATTCAGCCTTTTAAATAGTTAAGGAGAGGCTGTGATCAGCAGAGTGAAGGGCTGCAGAAAGATCAAAGGCACCATAGGGCAAGAAACAACCCAAGTCAGTTGTGAATAATAAATTGTTTTCTTCCTAAAGCTTGATAGAGCTAAAGCCACCCTGAGTGTGATACATTCAGACTCCAGAAAACAAGGTAGGAAGCACCGTGTATATGTGGGGGTGGGAGAGGAATGAGGGGGAAAATGATCACGAGTGCTCTATAAACATTAGTCTATCTGCTCTGGAATGGTGAAGAAAATGATCAGAATTAAGGTCTCTATTTTACAGCCAAAGGAACTGATGTTAGAGGAGATAAATTGTTGGAACACCGAAAGTAGATGAACAGAAGAAAAAAAATTCCAAATATTTTTCCCCCGGACTGTCCATCACAGAACATATCCTTTATCTTCAAAGATGGTTATCTAGTGGCTTTCAAGTCTGGGGAGAGATCTGAAGATGGCAAAACGCCCAATATGTAGGCCGTCTTGGGAAAAGAGTAGGAGAGATAAGAGGTTTTCCTGTCAATGGAATACCAAGATTGACTTTCAGCTAGGAATCCAGCCAATTTATTACTTCTTTCCCATTGTGAAGAAATACTATAAACGGACACACTAAGCCCTAAAGAAACTGGTTAAGGAGGAAAAGAAGAAAAATCAAAACCCAAGTGCAGAAAGACAAGCAAGTAGGATCAGTTTGCTGGGTCTCTATCCAAATCCACCTAATTATGCATGTAGTTCAGCTGGCAGCTTGACACCAGTGAAACTGTCCCCCTGCAACTTCTCACCTGCACTGCCTGGGTATCAGGGCACCAGCTGAACCTTCTACAAGCACCCTGGGTCTTCTGTCCTTTGCCCGAAGGGGACACTTCTTCTTTGTGGAATTAATTGCTCCTTCAGGAGTCCATGCTCCTTCAGGAGTCCGTGCTCCTGGCTCCTGCTTGAGCACTGCTAAGCACAGTCCCTCCTCCCCAGCCTTGCCTTGTCCACTTTCTTTTCCCACCGACCCCATCTAGAAAGAACTGTGTTTCATTGTCTGTAAGTCACATATACTTTCCATACAAAGAATACTATTTTAGAGTAACAGATTATAATGCTTTGTGGCACAGACAGAAGCATCTGGAAAGAAGGCTGTAGACCCAGGGCATGCTCTCCTCTCGGAGCAAGCACAAACCTGGAGGCCTTTCTTAACTAAGCATAATGTCCTATGCTTCTTTTTTCTTCCCTGCTTCCTTTATATGACTCCCAGGCCCCCACCCCCACCCCTGCGCTCGGGCAGCACAGAAAGGGAGCTGGCGGGCCATGCTGTCCTCTTCTCTGCCTGCCTCTAAAGGATGCAGGGTGGTGACTCGTCCCTGCAGACTGGGAGTCCAAGCCCAGGCAGGTTCCCAGGGTCCAGACAGTGCCCACAGCTTGCCCCACCTCTTCCTCTGTGTCAATCAGCCCCTTTTCCTCTGCCAAGCCAGCTGTCTGCACCTGGACATCTCTGTCATTCTGCTCCCTCACTCTGCCTGGCCAGAGGCCAGACTGGCAGGGTCCCTGCTGGGGTCTGTGTTCTGCTCTGGACAGCCAGCTGGAGCTAGGTGGGGGTGGGGAGACTTGCATGGGGCCTCTGCCCCTGCACATGCCTGAAGCGACAGCCATGCCCTGTCTTCACCTCACTTTCTACCACGGTAAACTAGTCTCCAGCTTTCCAGGGGGCCTCGGAGGATAAGCCCTAACCAAATGGACAGGCCTGCTGCAAAGTCTTTCTATGTATGCAGAATGTACTTTAGATTTGTAAGGGTAGGCACATCTGCAGACCAAAGATGATATTGTCATCATCCCTAAATAATGTCTTTAAAATGTAATTTTAGCTCTGGGTGTGATGGTGCACAACTGTAGACCCAGCTGCTTGGGAAGCTGAGGTGGCAGGATCACTTGAGCCCAGGAGTTTGAGGCCAGCCTGGTCAGCACAGTGAGACCTGTTTTCCCAAAAAAATGCAATTTTAAATAGTCACTAGAAATCGTATTTTTCAATAATCTTCACTCCACTTAAGGTTCTAGGATCTCCCAAAATTCATTTAATCCCTCAAAAGTCTTCACAGTGTCACATTTTCAGGTACAGAATTACACCATGGTACACGTCCATGTGCACAAGTCCATCGTTTCTTACAGTCAAGCTCTTTTGACTAGAAGCAACAGAAAAGGAATCTAGTGGCTTTAACAGAAAGGAGATATTTTATTGGAAGATAGTTGCACAGTGCGTAGGACCAAGTGAGAAACGTAAGGGAAGGAAGGAAAGAGGCAGGGCCGAGGCCATCGGCTGGGGGAGGGCACCGCCCCTCCGAATGCATTGCCTTGACCTGGGTAATAGTTTCCTATTGCTGCCGTACAGATCACCACAAATGCAGTGGCTTAAGGCAACACAGATGTATGAGCTCACAGTTCTGTAGGTCAGAAGTCTGGCATGGCTCAACTGAGTTCTGTGCCCAGGCTCTCCCAAGGCCAAATCCAAGGAGTCAGCCATGCTAAGCTCTTATCTGGAAGCTCTGGGGAAGAATCCACATCTACGCTCATTCAGGCTGTTGACTGAATCCATTTCCTAGAGGTCTCTGCTTCCCCACTGGCTGTCAGTTGGGGACCTCTGTCAGCTCCTAGAAACCCCTGAAGTTTCTTCTCATGTGGAACTTCTATCTTCAGGTCAGCAGTGGTGTGCCAAATTCTGTTCCTCCTCTAAATTGCTCCGACTTCTGATGCTTCTAAGGGCCCAAATGATTAGCTCAGACCCAGCCAGATTGTCTCCCTTTGTAAGGCCAACTGTGCCATGTAGCAATTATGGAAATGATAGCTCATCACTTCATCATATTACAGGGGGGAGAGCGCCTACCAGTGTGACTCAGCTCCGATAACTTTGAGTCCCTGTCTATATGTGTCACATTTCAAGGTCTCCAGACAGAATATTTGAGTGACAAGTTTGGGCCAGGTGTCCACCCACCTCACAATCAGCTCTGGCCAGGGTAGGCTCATATAAAAAAAGGGTCAGCCCCTGATAGCAGACGCTGTTCTGAAAGAAGGGGAGATAGTTGGGAGATTGGGCAAAGGTCACAGGAGAGATTCTGTTTGAAATAAGGGAAACAAATGAGGGGTGTAACAAGAGGAGAAAACCCCATTCAACACAGCAGGGAGCACCTGCACGCTTTCAGTGCTCATATTGTGTCTTTGTATTTTCTGTCTGGGTTAAAAGTCTGAGGCATTGACGCTATTGCAAAACAGAAGAACTGTGAGTGTTCCTGAACAAGCACATTTCTGAGTGTTGTATGTTTGTCCTCTGAGTTGAGGATATGGAGTGGACGCTGCCCTACACGTCTCCCCAAGGGAGAGGGTTTACGATGCCACCCCCACAAGCAGGCTCAGTAGAAGGCAATCCAGAACCAAGTGGAAAATCTTTGCACTCATTAGGGTATTTTCACATCTTTTTTGCTAGTCCCAGGAAAACCAGGATGTGGAAGCCAAATTCCTTCCGATTTTTTAAAGCAGGGGTCCTCAAACTTTTTAAACAGGGGGCCAATTCATTGTCCCTCAGGACCGTTGGAGGGCCGGACTGCAGGCCCGGGACAAGTCGGCCGCTAAGCAGGACAGGCAGCAGCGGCAAAAACACCTGGCGGGCCGGATAAATGTCCTCGGCGGGCCGCATGTGGCCCACAGGCCGTACTTTGAGGACCCCTGTTTTAAAGACCTGAAAACTGAAGCCCCCTCGTGGCAATTCCACAAGGGGATTGGAGAACGGCCCTGGGGCATTATTTGATAGATACTTTTTCTTACACTAATGGTGACAAATGAATGTCCCACTTTTGCATGGTAGCACTTTATACTTTTCAAAGTAAGAAGACATCGTTGAATTTTATGCCTTGTTAGACTCACTTTGGGGAAAAATGTACAGTTGGCCTCATGAATCTAGTGCCCACTCTGTGCAGGGTGTGCCAGGAGAAGCTGAGAGATAGGAAAGAAGCTAGGAGACTGTGTCATACAGTGGAGGAAACAGGACCCAAACAAAGGGCCCCGATGGAAGGGGTGATAACACACATTTTAAAACTCCAAAGTCAAAATGGAACTCATTTCGATTCACTTGGAAAGTTTATATGTCACACAACAGAGGGTGGTTATGATGAGCTCAGATGGAGTCAGAGTTCCGAGACTGTCAGAACGCCCGTCTCTGCTTCACTTGTTACCTTCTCATCACGAATTGGCTTCTTCTATCAGCCATTCCTCCTCCCTGCAAAGTACTCTCTCCTTCCTTTAAACTATTTTTCTTCTTGTCTTCAAAATTCCCCCGAAACGACTTTCCCTTCCTCCTACCTCCTTCTGCCTACATATTCTCTATTATTTTCACTTTCCCAGTGATTATCTGAGTACCAACCAGAGGTCACCCAGCAAAAAATAGTATGTACCATCTTAACTTAGGTCAGACAGCCATAGAAGAACTCCACCTGCCTAGGTCTTGGTCCCATCCCAGGAGATGACCAGTGGAGTAGTGTAAATGCTTCACCAATATTGAGTGGGGATTGTTTTGCTTTTGCCAATTTGACAGACAAAAAAACACCACCTCATGTGTTACTAGTTCCTAGGGATATTACATGGGGTCAAGGAGGACAGCTTGAATATCTTACATTTAAGGGAGTTTCTTAAATTTTTGTGATCTATTATATGAACAAATTTGTAAAGCATTCCGTGGACATTGGAAAGTGTGGGCATACCATTTTCCATACAGTTTTTATAGGTTGTTCATATAATTAACAAGTGTATTGATTATTTTATCCAAAATCTCTAAATTCTTTTTTTAAACCTAACTTGATCAAAGACTTTTAGAAAAAATGAAATATGTCAACATAAAATACATACATACATTTACCTGTATGTATATGTAAAATACATATAACGCAGGTGTTTCCATCTTAACCATTTTTTTTTTGAGACAGAGCCTCAAGCTGTCACCCTGGGTAGAGTGCTGTGGCATCACAGCTCACAGCAACCTCCAACTCTTAGGCTCAAGCGAGTCTCCTGCCTCAGCCTCCCAAGTAGCTGGGACCACAGGCACCCGCCACAACACCCGGCTATTTTTTGGTTGCGGCCGTCATTGTTGTTTGGTGGCCCAGGCTGGATTCGAACCCGCCACGTTAGGTGTATGTGGCTGGCACCTTAGCCACTTGAGCCACAGGCGCCCAGCCTTTAACCATTTTTAAGTGTACAGTTTAAGTACATTCAGATAGTTGTGCAACCATCACCATCGTCCATCGCCAGAACTCTTTTCACCTTGCATAACTGAACCTCTGTACCCATTAAACAATCATTCCCTACCTTCTGATCCCCTCAGTCTCTGTCCACTATCCTTCTGCTTTCTGTCTCTAGGAATGTGACTATTCTATCACAAAGATGGGGCCTGCCGTGGAGGTAGTGTGGGTTCAATTGCAGACCATCACAGGAAAGAAAACATCTCAGGAACGTGAGTCACACATCTTTCTCTGTTTCCCAGGGCATATATTTACATTACAGTGTAGTCTATTAAGTGTGAAGTAGCGTGTCTAAAACAACAATGTACATACCTTAATTAAAAAATAATTTATGGCTCGGCACCTATAGCTCAACCGGCTAAGGCGCCAGCCACGTACACCTAAGGTGGCAGGTTCGAATCCCCAGCCCGGACCCGCCAAACAACAATGACGGCTGCAACCAAAAAATAGCCGAGCGTTGTGGCGGGCGCCTGTGGTCCCAGCTACTTGGGAGGCGGAGGCAGGAGACTCGCTTGAGCCCAGGCGTTGGAGGTTGCTGTGAGCTGTAATGCCACAGCACTCTACCCAGGGGGACAGCTTGAGGCTCTGTCTCAAAAAAAAAAAAAAAAATAAAAAATAATAATTTATTTTCAGAAAATGCTGACACACAAACAGTGAGCACAGGTTGGAAAAATGGCACCAAAAGACTTACTCAAACAGGCTTGCCTTGAATTTTTAAAAAACACAGTATCTATGAAATGCAATAAAGAAAAGCCAAATACGATAAGGTGTGCCTTCAGCTCGTATAAGGGGAATCATAGAGTATGCATTCTTTATCCATTTAGCATAATGTCCTCAAGGTTCCTGCGTGTTGTAGCGTGTGTCAGAATTTCCTTTCTTTTGTTTTGTTTCTAAATTCTCCCTTTATTGTCATTATTAACATTTACTTGGAAGGCAAGCAGTAAAGACTATTCGGACAGCATCATTATTGCTTTCAGGAAAGTGAGGATGGAGTACTACTTACACACTATCAGGTTAAAATCAGCACTGCAAGAGACGCCAGATCCAGGATGGCTGACCTAGTCCGTACTAAAAGCAGGATTAATGTATAACTATTAACAGAATCATAAAGTGGCTTGATTCTTCTTGCTACTTAAAAAAGGGTGATGTGGCTTGGCACCTGTAGCTCAAGCGGCTGAGGCGCCAGCCACATACCCCAGAGCTAGTGGGTTCAAATCCAACCCAGGCCTGCTAAACAATAATGACAACTACAACCAAAAAATAGCAGGGCATTGTGGTGGGTACCTGTAGTCCCAGCTACTTGGGAGGCTGAAGCAAGAGAATCGCTTAAGCCCAGGAGTTGGAGGTTGCTGTGAGCTGTGATGCCATGGCACTCTACCCTGGGCAACAGCTTGAGGCTCTGTCTCAAAAAATAAAATAAATAAATAAATAAATAAATAAGGTGATGTGGTGACAGTGATGATCAACATTATACAAGGAAATCCAAGGCCACACTTTGTTCACAATCAACTGCTACCACATGAATCTTCTTGGTTGAGTCACATGAGCCCACTGTGACAGAACAGGTCCCTGGATATTCCTCTGGGTAGAGGTGCTTGGAGATGTTCTGGGCAGGCTGCAGTGCCTCTAGAGACTGCTCTGGTATTTGATAGATGCCTCCAGAAGCAAGGGATGTCTTTTCTCTGGACTACTTTCTATGTCTGAGCACATGTGGCACTCAGACTTCCCTCTATGATAACGATAGACGTGGGTTGCCCCTCCTTCCTCTGGCACAAATGAATAATATTTCCCACACAGTCTTGAAGCATAGTCCATGAATTCAACCATTGTTCTAAAGGAAGCACCAACGGTTGAGTATCTCTTTTCTCTCTCTCCTGGGAGACACAGCCCTGGGGGCCATCTTTCTTGGAAGGTCACCTCCCGGGAAAAGGCCCTATGCTGCCTCTGGGACACTCCAGCACCACCCACTCCAGCACTTCTTGACCCAGTGTAGCTGTGTGCTTCAGGGAACATCGATCCACCACCGTCCTCTTGGCCCACTCCACACTTCTTGACCCAGTGTAGCCAAGCGCTACAGGGAACATGGGTCCACCCTGTTCAGTGCCACGGCTGCTACCAAATAGTTCTCAGTATTTCCCAGGCCTGCTTCTCAAGGCACATGCGCTCCAGAATTGCCTTCCTTTCTAAGGCTGAATAATATTCCATTACATGGACATACCACATTATGTTTATCCATCATCCATTGATGGACTTTGGGGCGACTTCCACCTTTTGGCTATTGTGAACAACGCTGCTGTGAACATGAATGTACAAATATTCATTCAAGTCCCTGCTTCTAATTCTTTTGAGTATATACCCAGAGGTAGAATTGAGAGATGGTTTTTTTTTTAAATTGCCATACCATTCCCCATAGAGGGTGGACCCATTTTACATTCCTACCAACAGTCTAAAAGGGTTTCATTTGTATAAAGACAATAAAAGGAATGGACAGGAAAATGAAAAGACAGAACCAAAAGTCAGATGAGAGATGTGTAGAATATAAACAGGATATGGTGGAGCTTAAGGAAATAAAAGAGACAATCAGGAAATGTAAAGCTGCAATAGAAAGTATCAAAAATAGGTTAGACCAGGGAGAAGAAAGAACCTCAGAGCTAGAGGATAAAGCTTTTGAGTTAACATAGGTAGTTAAAGAAGAGAGAGAAAGTAGAACAGGCGCTTACAGAACTACGAGACTCCATGAAGCATTCAAACATACAAGTAATAGGAATTCCTGAAGGGAAAGATGATTGTCCCAAAGGGATGGAAACCCTACCAGACATTATCATAAATGAAAACTTCCCAAGTTTTACTAAAGACCCTGACACACTCCATTCAGATAGACATCAAACACTGGGTCACCTCAGTTGAAACAGAGCCTCTCCAAGACACATTGTAATGAACCTATCCAAAGTCGAGATGAAAGAAAAAATTCTACAAGCATCCAGGAATAAGGACCAACTGACCTATAGAGGCAGAAAAAAAAAGGGGGGGTTCATTTGTCTGTGTCCTTATTTTCTGGGGTTTTGTTGGTTTGTTTTTATTTTTATTAAATTTTTAGAATATAAAAGTATAAGTTTATTTTACATTAGAGAAAGGGAAGAGAATTGGGGGGGGAGATGAGAAAGAGAGAGAAGACAGCAGAGAGCAGGGAGTGAGAGAGGGGAAGATGGGGACAGAGAGAAAAGGAACAAAGGCTGGCGGCATCCCAAAGAAAGGAAGAAGCCCAGCCGCTTTGTTTTTATATGGTTGCCATCCTAATGGGTATGAGATGGCATTTCACTGTGAGCTGTCAGAAATCTCAGAGGTATATTAAAATTTCCTAGTACAATGGTGGTTTCATTCTTGCACACTAGTAAACAACTGTGCTTCATCTATTTGAGATTATATTTTTTGTCCATAAAAGCTAACAAATATGGGCAGCGCCTGTGGCTCAAAGGAGTAGGGCGCCGGCCCCATATGCCAGAGGTGGCGGGTTCAAACCCAGCCCTGGCCAAAAACTGCAAAAAAAAAAAAAAAAAGAAAAGAAAAGAAAAAAATCTAACAGCTATTATATATCCATTGTTTTTTGTATCTTATTGCCAGGAAAACAATCCTTATTGCCTGGCAAGTTGCTTCTTACATCCCAGTAGAGGCTGAAGGTAGGTGTTCACCTTGCTGCCGCTCGGTCCCTGGCGTTTGTGATCGTCTAACTGTCTCATTCATTCTTTGCCCCAGACAGAAATTAGCACTCCACTCCTGAAAGGCTGTTACACAGCATCTGAACATCCAGAAAAATAGGATGACCGCAGCTGAGCCATCGGTGCCTCTAACTACACAGTAAATACTTCAGCACAGCCAGACTTTGGGCGAGGCACAAGAAATGCAGCTGTGAACAAGATAGACACAGTTCTCATTCTTGTGGAGTTTACAATGGAGGGAGGAGACATTAAATAAACAACCGTCAGCAAGGTGAGCTCCAAAGCGAAGGACCAGGTGTTAACTAGCATGTAAGTGGAAGACAAGCCTGGTTAAGGAGCCCAGGAAAGCATCCCTGACAAAGGAAGTTACATTTAAAGTGATCTATAGGCCAAGCACGGTGGTTGACATTGTAATCCTAGCACTCTAGGAGACCAAGGCAGGAGGATCACTTGAGCTCAAGGAGTTCAAGAACAGCCTGAGCAAGAGTGAGACCCGTCTCTACAAAAAAAGAGAAAAATTAGCTGAACATTGTTATGGGCGCTTATAGTCCCAGCTTCTTGGGAGGCTGAGGCAAGAGGATCCTTGAGCCCAGGAGTTTGAGGTTGCTGTGAGCTGATGTCATGGTACTCTAACCTGGGCAACAGAGTGAGACTCTGTCTCTAAAATATAAATACATAAATTAATTAACTGATCTATGAAGAAATTTATCTAGTCAGTTATTGAGGAGCCATTAAGGACCTCCGCGTCAGAAGCGTAGATTCTGGAGCCTGACTGCCAGCACCCACACTCTCCTCCCAGACTGACTACATATTAGCCAGAGGACTGTCTTAGACTGAATGTTTGTGTCTCCCCCACTCCTCAAATTAATACGTAGTATGTTGAAATCCTAATCCCTAATATGAAGGCATCAGGAGATGGTGCCTTTGGGAAGTAATTTGGTCATGAGAGTGGAACCTCGTAAATGGGATTGGTGCCTTATAAGAAGAAACACATGAGGGATAATTTCTTCCTTGTGAGGATACAATACGTCGGGTATCTGCAAATAAGGAAGCCAGCACTCACCAGATCTGCTGGTACCCTGACCTTGGACTTACTAGCCTCCAGAACTACGAGAAACAAATGTTTGTTGTTTTTGTTGCTAGAGCCACCTAGTCTATGATAATTTGTCATAACAGCCCAAGCTACCCTTAGACAGTCAAGGACCTCAACCGAGGTATTCGGTGTCCCTGTAAATAAGACTTACTATACTTTATTAATACATATCAGCTTTTGGTACATAGGAAGCACTCCATAAATGTATATTATTTATTAAATAAATATGATTGCTCACTATGTGCCTGGAACTGTGCTGAGACTAGGGTGATAAAGACAGACACACAGGCATAACTATGTTTTGGTCGCTGAAGAACCATGTATATAATGGTGGCCCATAAGATTATAATGGAGCTGTCCTACACAGGTGTAGCATTTTTTATTGTTTAGACTACATTTTATTTGTACCTTTTTTATGTTTAGGTATATTTAGACACAAACGCTTCCAATTGTGTTACAGTTGCCTGCAGTATTTAATGCAGTGACACAGTGACAGGTTCTACAGGTTTGAAGTCTAACAGCAATGGGCTACACTCCAGCCTGGGTGTGCAGTAGGCTCGAGCAGGTAGGTTTATGTAAGCACCTGCTATGACATTTGCACAATGAAGAGTCTGCCTGACAATGTGTTTCTCAGAACACAGCCCCATCATTAAGCAATGCAGGACTGTAGTCATCACCTTCACAGTAGTAGAGTCATTTGAGTATAAATCTCCAGAAAGATTTAACTTCATAGTTTTTATCTAAAGTCTTTAAAATGCCCCTACCCTTCAGCTCAACAATTACTTTTCTGGGAATTTATCCAAAAGAAATAACCATGGATATGTGCAAGGTCCCAGCCATTTCTAATACTGAAGAGTTGAGAGCAACCTAAGTGTCCTGTGGGCAACAAATAATACAGCCCACATGCACAGACGGGATGTCATTCAACCCTGAAGAAGTAGTTGAAATTCTGTTCACTGACAAGAGATGATAGTTTGTATCATGTGTAATGTCTTTTGCCAATCACACACCTGGACATAGGAAGCCAGAGTGAATTTTTTAAACCTGGTCTTAAAAGTGATTGTCTCTGGACCAGTGATTTTCAGCCAGTGAGCTGCAGCACACTGGTGTGCCAGGAAAGGACCTTTGGTGTTCTAAGAAAATTTTTAAAGATCATTAATTAAATCATCTTTTAAAGAAGTTCAAAGCCCAGTGATTATATTCTTTTTAAATCTTTTTTTGATCGGCATAATTTAAGTGTGTCACAGAAGCCTACCTATAGGTTCAAGTGTGCCATGAGATAAGAAAAGGTTGAAAAACACTGCTCCAGACAAACACACTAGCAAGGAATCAATAGAAACCAACTCTGACCAACTTGGTGGGAGGGGAAGAATTTACTTGAAGAAATCAGAGTAATTCAGAAAGGACAGATGAACAACCAGGCTTTGGTAGAATAGGAACCAGGGGGATCTGAGTCCAGGTAATGGAAATAAGAGGATGGTCTCTGTTAAGCTGTGCCGTCTGTAAAACTCCATCTATTGGGGTGTATGTGGGTGTGTCTGTGTCCTTTTGCCTTAGACCCACTCAGATTCAGATTTCCAGGAGAGAGTCTGGACTAGCCAGACTAGGTCACTGTGGTGGGCCTTGCAGCAGTGTTGCCCACAGCATGGGAGCCCCGGGGGAGAGTGCTCCATCTTAATTGGGATTTTAGGTGCATTGCTTCCTTTCATTTCTTTACTTATCCATATTTTTCAATTCTCTTATAATGGACAATTATAGGTTTTTGTAATAAGAAAAAAATATTTTGTAATTTCGAAAACCTCCGCATGCAAGTAAGTAGCCAACTGTCCCGAATGGGCTACTTCACAGCTTGCTTTCTTCTGTTATATCCCGTTGGTACACCCTCTACAGCGAATCCCATCCCCCTCGCTCCACACCCACCCATACGCCTCTTTATCCGCATGAGTTATTTTTATGTGTTTATTAATATAAAAATAAGGCAATGAGCACAAAACGCTCCAAATAGGCCACAGCACTCCATTTCAATACTGTGATGACAAATGGATTCTGGACTTCACTGCTTAATGTTAAAGTAGAATTTTGCAAAGTAATCACTAAAAATTACAGCAAGGCTTTACTAACTTTCTGCTCTGTGCCAGAGACTGAATTGAGTCCTTTACTTACGTTATGTCACTTGAATGTAAAATACATGGTTTGCCAAAGCAACATTTCCCTCCTCCAATACAACATTCTTACTAAATTCTAATTTTTTCTGTAAATAGATCCTGTCTCTTCCAATAACTCAAAGCATTCCAATCATATCAAATATTCCATATAAATTCTCTCATCACCCCAAGAAGCAGATGCAGGATTGGATATTATTATCTTTCTACAGAGTGGAGGACACTGGAAGAGATAATTTCCTCAAAATCACACAGCTATCAGCAGCATCTGATCACCTCCCACTTACTGAGCTGAAAACACTGAGAGAGCTATTCATTTATTTAAGAGACATATTTTGTGGTCCTACTTTGGGCCAGGCTTTCATGCCAGGAATCAAAGACCAAGGCCCTTGGACACATCCGTGCTGTATGCCCTGGCTGTGCTCGAGCAAGACGGGCCAGTCGCAGGCCCCAGGAAGCAGAGGCTCCGGATTAATAGAAGCATTTCCAAGCGAGGCATTTGGTTTAAGAAACAGAAGTGAAAATTATGTTTGAGGAATTGGAGTGTGCATGAAAATACTGATGCGAGAACAAAAATATGGAAAATGCATGTAGTCCAAGAAGACTCTTGGGAGAAGGTGCAAGGAACATATTGAGTATGAGGAAATTAGGAAGCAGATCACAGGCAGAGATAATAACTGGAGAATACTGCCGAAGCCTGGATAAGAACAAGCACACACACACACACACACACATCTTTTTGCTCTGAAATGTGCTACTCCTTTGTAGAGAAGACTCCGCTGACAGTCAGTGAATGTGTTTTTTATCCCTCTCCCTTAGCACTGGGTTGGCATAGTCTCAGCCAACCTCTCCAAGCCTCTATGTAACCAGTCCCAACTTTGTACTTACAATGGGTAAAATGCTACAGCTACTGTGGAAAACAGTATGGTGGTTACTAAAAAAAGTTGAACATAGGGCGGCGCCTGTGGCTCAAAGGAATAGGGCGCTGGCCCCACATGCCGGAGGTGGCAGGTTCAAATCCCACCCTGGCCCAAAAACTGCAAAAAAAAAAAAAAAGTTAAACATAAAATTGACTGGCTACAGTGGCTCACTCCTGTAGTCCTAGCACCCTGGGAGGCCAAGGCAGGAGAACGGCTTGAGGTCAGCAGTGGAGATCAGCCTGAGCAAGATCAAGACCCTGTCACTACAAAAAAATATCTTTACTAACTTTTTATTGTCTCTTGCTTCAATACTTTAATCCTCACAACAGTCCTCTGAGAAGGCATTAGTCCTCATTTTGTTGATGAGAAAATCAATTGCTGAAATTGAGTGAAAATTAACTGGATGTGGTGGCATGAACCTGTAGTCCCAGCTATTTGGGAGGCTGAGGGTGGAGGATCACTTGAGCCTAGGAGCTTGAGGTTGCTATGAGCTATGAGGAAGCTACTGCATTCCAGTTGGGGGTGACAGAGTCTGTCTCAAAAAAGAAGACATAAGGAAGGGAGATTCTCTTTTATCACCTACAGAGAGGCATTCATTCTCCCACCTGAGGCGTGTCTGCTGTTAAACCTGCTTTACAAGAGTCCTGTTGACCTGGTGAATGGAACAGTGTACATTGAATGACACAAATGCCTATGGACTGAAGCCCGGGAATGTTAACCCTGCTGTGCTCCTCAGGGGAGTCAGCCCCCCTCTTGCTGAAGCAGCCAATAAGCAGAGAGTCACAAAAGTCATAGTATCTCCCCTTTAAATGTAAACGTTATTTTTAATAGCAAATAATTGGGAAGCAAGGAGATGTAAGAGGCAAAGGGAGAATATTTTTGTCACTATGGAAAGTGGCCTCCTCCAGCTCCTCCAAGGATGTCACCTTGTGATTGCTCCAGAGAAGCATGAGACACTGGCTGTCTGATTGACAGGGGCTGAGCAAAGGGATTAATGCTTGAATCAGGGAGCCTGCATCCATCTGAAGCCCAGTAACTCAGATGGAAACACATTTCAGCCCACAACACCGAGTGCCAGTTGGTAACGGGCACACACACTAACTGCAGAGTGGTGGATTCACCAAAGTAAGGGGAGAGAAGGGCTTTCTCCCCTGACAAAGTCAATAGGATGTCACAGCTCATTTTACCCACAAATCCAGCATACTTGCAGAATTGCAGGTGCTGATTCTTGACCTGAACACCCGGGAAAGGGGACACAATGAGGACCTGAAGCAGCGGGGGCCAGAGCCTAGGTTCACAGCCTGACTCTGATCCTTACCAACCAAAAAAGTTGGCAAGTCACCTAACTTTGCAGCAATTGAGTTTCTCATCAACAAAATGAGGACTGGGTGGCACCTGTGGCTCAAGGAGTAGGGTGCTAGCACCATATACTGGAGATGGTGGGTTCAAACCCAAGCCCTGGCCAAAAATTGCAAAAAAAAAATTGAGGACTAATGATTTCTCAGAGGACTGTTGTGAGGATTAAAGTATTTAAGCAAGAGCCAAGAAAAAAGTTAGTAAAGACAGAACAGCACCTAATACATGGGCATGTGTTTAATAAAATAAATGTTTCAAGGGGAAGACGGAAAATTGAAACTTAAACCTCGGGTGTATAATATAGCTGCCTAAAGAAAATGAAAATGACAAAGGTAATTGCTATCCGGTTTGAGCAAATTCCCAAGTAAATTTGAAAGGAATTTCCTATTATTTTCATGTTTCTTTTTCTGCATTTTTATTTATTTATTTATTGAGGCAGCATCTCACTCTGTCTCCCTGGGTAGGGTGCCATGACATCACAGCTCACAGCAACCTCAAACTCTTGGGCTAAAGCAATTCTCTTGCCTCAGCCTCCCGAGTAGCTGGGACTACAGGTGCCTGCCACAACACCTGGCTAATTTTCTTTTCTCTACTTGTGGTAGAGATGGGGGCTTGCCCTTGTTCAGGCTAGTCTCGAACTCCTGAGCTCAAGCGATCTATCCACCTCGGCCTCCCAGAGTGCTAGGATTACAGGGGTCAGCCACTGTGCATTAAGAAGCATATTGCCTATGACTTTGATCTATTACACTTACACATTTATATTTACGTGCATGTAAATAGATACAGACACAGATAGGCCCAGACTCTCCTAAGCTACTCTCTGAATCAGGCCATTCACTCATAGTGGAAAGGATACTGAATCCAAAGGCATTTTGCAGTTTAGCTTCTTTCTAGGCCTTTCTTTTTTCTTTCTTTCTTTTTTTTTTTTTTTTTTTTGAGACAGAGCCATTCTCACTGGGGTTAGGTGATATCTCAGGG
>NW_003852397.1:8155050-8156391 GCF_000181295.1 Otolemur garnettii | reverse complement strand
TTTTTTTTTTTGAGACAGAGCCTCAGGCTATCTCCCTGGGGTAGAGTGCTGTGACATCACAGTTCACAGCAACCTCCAACTCCTGGGCTCAAGCGAGTCTCCTGCCTCAACCTCCCAAGTAGGTGGGACCACAGGTGCCCACCACAATGCCATGTTTTGGTTGCAGCCGTTTTTTGGTTGCAGCCGTCATTGTTGTTTGGCAGGCCCAGGCTGGATTTGAACCCGCCACCTTAGGTGTATGTGGCTGGCACCTTAGCCACTTGAGCCACAGGCACCGAGCCTTCGAGCCTTTCTTGAGAGAACTTAGATAAATCTAGCTTTGGGTTATGTTTCACCATCTCAACATGAGATGATTTCTCAGAGTGTGTGGGGATCAAATGAGGTAATACAAGCAAAGCACTTAGAACAGTGACTCATTTTTAAACAAGCAAAAACAAGCTAAAGAGATAGTGTGAGATTTTGAAGATCAAGTCACTAAAGGCATTGCAGTTTCCTTTGTGCCTCTCTCTGGGTCACTCTGGGGAAAGCCAGCTGCATGTTGTGAGGCCACCTGCAAAGTCCTATAGAAAAGTCCATATGATAAGGATTCAGGCCCCTGCCAGCTATCAGCAAGGAACTGAGGCCTCAAGCCAATAGCTGTGCAGGTCTGCCATCTTAGAAGCAGGCTCCCCACCCCCAGGTAAGACTTCATGGGACTACACGCTGGCCACACATTGACTGCAGCCTCCTGAGACGCTATGAGCCAGAACTACTCTGCTAGTAGTAGAGTACTACTCTACTATAGTACTCCTACAGTAGAGTAGAAGTACTCCTACTACTGCTCATAACATTCCTTATTGTTTTAAGATACTACATTTGGGGGCAATTCTTTACATAGCCATAGAAAACTAATACAATGGGGGTTTGAGTTTTTGGCCTACCTACACTGGTACCCAGAATAAAAACAAAATACACAAATTAGAGAACAGAACAAGGTTATACATAACACAGTGCTAAACTGCATGCTGCAGCACACAAGACAGCTCAATGAAGTCATGATTCAGGTATAAAACGTCAGCTGGAGAAAGAAGATGCATCACTTTGCCAAAAAGAAAGTAGAGTTGGAGGCCAGGTGTGTGACGTCTGTAATCCCAGCACTCTGGGAAGCTGAGGTGAGTGGATTGCCTGAGCTCAGGAGTTCAAGACCAGCCTGAGCAAGAAACAGTGAGACCCGGTCTCTACTAAAAATAGAAAAACCAGTGGGGCACTGTGGCAGGTACCTGTAGTCCCAGCTACTTGGGAAGCTGAGGCAAAAGGATTTCTTGAGTCCAGGAGTTTGAGGTTGCTGTGAGCTATGATGCC
>NW_003852397.1:8142390-8154990 GCF_000181295.1 Otolemur garnettii | reverse complement strand
GGAAGGGAAGGGAAGGGAAGGGAAGGGAAGGGAAGGGAAGGGAAGGGAAGGGAGGAAGGGAGGAAGGGAGGAAGGGAGGAAGGAAGGAAGGAAGGAAGGAAGGAAGGAAGGAAGGGAAAGAAAGAAAGTTGGAGCTTAGTCCTTTATTCATCTCTGTAACAAATATGTCAAGCATATACTATGCGCTATAGACCAAGTTAGGAAACTGAGCCCCAAAGACAAATGTCTCAGCAGTAATTCCTAGCCTTAAAAAAATTCAGTTTAATGGGAGCAAGACAAGTAAATAGAATTACTAGGTGAATGGTAAGTGCACTTTGATAGTACCCTACAGTTTTTGGAGATTAGGGAAAGCTTCCTAGATGAGGCAGTATCTAACAGAAACGAAGATTGGGGGTGCACTGCCAAGCAAAGAGAAGGAGGTGAGGAATGATGATCTAAGCCAAGGAAACAGCACAGGAAAAGGCAGGGAGTGGAGGAAGCACAGCATGTGTCTGGGGACTCAGGTCAGGGGTGAAGAGAGACAAGGCTGGGGAGGGGAGAGGGCCTGGATCCTGAAGACCTTGAACACCCTTTAAAGAGTCTGTACTACGTCAGAGCAAGGCGGAGCTGCCAAACGGTTTTAATCAATGGAGTTTTAGCAGAATAACAGGCGAGCACAGCACCATTTGGGTGTAGAGTACTACCCAATCTACTACAACATCAGAGATACTCCATCTCCCGAGAGATTATTGTGACTCTCCAGGCAGGTGTCATTAACCCTGTCACAAGAACAGGGTGCAGGTGCGTGAGTTTCAGCACCTCCTACAAAGCCACACTTCAGTTGTGAGGGACAGAGCTAGGACTTTAATGAAGGAAGAATGGAGTACAGAAAGGCAGAGAACTGGGGAACCAGTTTGTCGGGCCAGTATAAAGAACAGCATTGCATTTTAAAAGCTAGCTCCAACCATCATAGAGCTCCCCTTCTAAAGCACGGTGCCTTTCTATAGGGGTGAGAATGTATGTGAATGCATATAAGACTCACATAATTTTGGAGAACCAGAAATAATTCTGATGGGTGCCTACTGTTTCCTTTACAATAGCATATATCCTGCAATGTATATCAGTAGCATATATCCTGCGATGTATATCAGTAGCATATATCCTGCGATGTGTATCAGCATCCCTGATCTAAAGTAATATAATGGCAATGCACAGGTGATAGATAGATCTCAGCCTCCATGCTGTGCACTTCATGGTATATAATTGCACTGCAGTTATGTGAGACCAGTTACATCCCACCCCAGTAACATGGGCCCCTGTCCTAACAGCCTGCCTACTTTCAGCCTACTGCCCCCATGAAGTGTTCTTGTCTCTGCACGGAGAAAAAATAAAAGCAGAAGTACGCCTGCTGAGTGAAAGGATGTTTTCAAAACACTTCAATGAAAAAGGAAAAAACCCTTAGCTGTATTTCTGAGAACGCTATTTATCATTTTCTCCAAGGCCTTTCATTTGCATAATTTACCCAAGTATAAATTCTCATTTACTTTTAAGAATTTCACCAAGAGGCTTACAAAACAGCAATGCAAAATTCATTTGTATCAATCACTCTTGTGATGAATAACACACTCTCCGTACACCAAATCAAGTATCTGAATACATGTTGGAGAGTTTTTTTAAATTACACTGCTGCTCATTCGTCTTTAATATTTTAGTGGTGAGAGAGGAGGAAAATGAACATCAACCATGGAGAATAGGAAAAAGATGAAAGAGAGCAGCATGAAGACAGATTCGTTTTTTAAAAATATGATGAATCTGTTAATATGCAGGCTAAAGATAAATGCAAATAAAAAATGAGCTCGTTTATAATGGAAAGATCCCTTTGATAGCATTTGACCCCTCTAATCAGTCTCAGTGTCAGAATCACTAAAAATGGCCAACCAGACCTTGTGTGTATACCACCACAGAGGAGGTTACAAAGATGAACGAGGATCTGATCAAGCCTCGACTCTACCTCCCTATTAACAAGAAACAGAGAGGGCGGGGGTAAAAGTTAAATAATACCACAGGGAAGCAAGTGGCTAAATCCAGAATGCAGGACATTCTCCAGAACAAACGATGGTCTTGTTCTATAAATCAATAGCAAGAGAAGAAAAAGAAGGAAGCAAAGGAATGACAGGGACAGAAGAGACACAATAGCCACATGCAAAGTATGCACCTCACTTGCACCCTGATTCAAATGAAGCACCTATAAAAGGATGTCTTGGAGGCAATTAGAAAATGGAAATATGGTGTGGGCGATAGATATTATTAAGGAGTGGTGGTTTGGATAGGCATGAGGATGGCAAGATGGTTACAGCTTTTTAAAAACAGCCCTATAGATTAGAGATGGACACCAACATTTGCATTGCTGGAGTATCTGGGATTTGCTTTAAAACACTACAGATTTGAATGGTGGTCATCAGGGGCTGGGGGAGTGGAGAGATGTGCTGGTCAGAGGATCCAAAATATCAGTTAGTTAGATGGGAGGAATGAGGTCTGTTGTACAACATACTGATGATAGTTAATAATAATATTCTTGAAAAATGCTGAGAGTAGATTTTAAGGGTTCCCAACATAAAAAAATAACTATGCGAGGTAATACCTATGCCAATTAGCCCAAGTAACCTGTTCTACAATGTAGATCTATTTTGAAACATCATGTCATACACTGTACATGACAAATATATACATTTTCATTTATTAATTCTTTTTATAAAATAATAAAATAAAATACTGCAGGTTTTTTAAAAAGAAGGTTAAAGGAAACAAGATGGGCAAAATATTGATTGATATTGAAGCTGGTTTATGGCCTGTGGGGGTTCCTTATTCTATTCTCCCTACTTTTGTGTGTGTTTAAAGTTTTTCATCATTAAAAGTAAGAGGAAAAAATGAATTCACTTAAGGATCAATTTCTATGGCGGGACATGATTACCTAGTGGTCTAATCTCATTTGGGTCACTTCTAAATTGAGTGACCTTGGAAATAAAGTCTCCCGAATCCAACAAGATCTCAGGGATCCCTTGAATTGCAGGTGAGCATGTTGACACCAGAGAGGTGATTGAGTGACCCAGGGCACACAACCCCTCCGTGGACTGAGAGGATCAGAATCCAGATTATCAAACCAACTGACTTTGTTCTCCACCCTGTGGAAGACCAATCAGTTAATCCTCATGGAACTCATGGAACCTTAGCCCTCAAATGAAACCACCATTACTAACTCTTCCTACTTCCCTTTGGAAGGCCCCAGGGATGGAAGGAGACGGTGGCCTGAGAAGGCTTTGCGAAGCTCCTCACAACTGCGTTATTTTCCCCCTTTAAATTTTCCCAGTCTAAAACGGCAAAACCCAGAGTTCACTAAAAAGGGGGAAGGGGGGAGTCCTAAAGAACAAAGGACAACAGCAGGGTTGTGATGCTGCCCAGACAAATTCAGTGTAACCTCCCCTTACCCCCCAAATTAATCAAGATGGTTGGAGTGGAGCAACACCCTCCCCAAATAAACCCACACAAAATGACAGCTCCTCCTACGACTTTACCTGAGTGGAGCTTGCGGAGGGGGCTCCCACCTGACACAGTTGCCGTCAGGGCTACTCCCTGTTCCTCCCTGGCAAATTATTTGCTTAAAAGCCATCTGGCTCCCTGCTGGGGACCCAGGCACAATAGATGGAGCCTGCCAACTGGGAGGTGTGACTCCTCTAATTGGCAGAGTCTGTTGAGTGTGGAGGCCCCAGCTGACAGACACCAGTGTTGACGGTGGGGGAGGGAGCTAAGCTGGCGAAGGGGGACAGAGCATGAGGTCTGAGAGGCAGAACTCTCCCATTTCCTTGATTCATCTTTTCCCTCCCCGCCTCTTTGGAGTTGGGGGACGGTAGCAACAAAATCGACGGTTTGGGTAGAAGACATGACCGTAGGAGAAGCTGAGGCCCACTCAGAGTTAGTGAAGAATAACTCTAGGATGGAGGGAAAGGCTGAGGCTGGTGAGTCCCAGGGGCGGGACTGGAGGTTGACAAGTGCCACATCTGTGTACCATTCCATGCCAGCCACGGAACAGTGACAAGCAGGATGAGCCGTGTTTCCAGGGGCAGCAGAGGAAGCTTTCCCATCTATGAACTGTGTCATGATCCCCAACGCCCCCAGGACAGAGGTCGGGCATGAAGTGCACACAGCCCAGGTGTAGCGAGGACACCAAAGACCTGACTTTTTTCCTTTGCTTTTCATTTAATAAGCATTGGCTTAGCACCTATTTCCTGCCAAGTTCTGGGGATTCAAAGGTAATGTGAGGACTGGGAGATGCGAGGATATTGGGGGAGGCAGAAAAGCGCATATTTTTTCAAAGAGAGCTGAACCTCGGTTTCTGTGGAGGTGTCCAGCTCAGACGTGGAGGCCTAAATCTAGGTGCCCCATCCATCTGCTGCATGGCCCTGTTTCAGCTGCCTAATCTTTCTGAGCTTTTGTTTCCTTATCTGTAAAATAAGAAGAAAGCTGCCTTTCCCTCACAAAGAAGGCTCAAGTGAAATGCACCTGAAGGAGTCCGTGGGTGTGAGGCGGCATTACTAACAGAGCTGGGCCTTTGTCTGTGTAAGCAAGCCTTTAGATTTCCAGGAAGTTTGTATCAACATAGCCTCTCTTTACAGAGGTTTATGAGACCTCATAAAAGAGAAAATAATCACGTGACAAATATTTCCCACATAAACAGAGGTGCATGGAAAGAAACACTTGTCCAGTTGATAGGTGTCCCACTGAAGACCAAAACACACATGGAAATAGCTACACACTCAGCACTCACTTTACACCAGGCACTACACTACGTGTTTTCCACACACAAATACACGTATCATTTAATCCCCCAAACAGGCCAGCGTGTTAACTTTATCATCTTCACTTTACAGGTAAGGAAATGGAGACCCAGAACATTTAAGCAACTTTCCCAGAGTCACACAGCTAACATGTGAGGCTGCCTTGGTTCAAACCCAAGCTCTGCCTGACCCTGGGGTACTTGTTTCTAAGCTCCAGACTGTACCATCTCCAGTGCTGGTGGGGAAGGACAAAACCATGACTCCGGCAAGCAAGCAGAGTAATGCACAGAGCTGAGAGGCGGCAGGGCTGGACAGGATCAGCGAGGTCAGTTGCTCTCCCACTGACCCTCAGCTCGTTTTGTATAAGAGAAACTTGGCTTACAAAACAGTGTGATGCTGCTGGGAAAGGTCACTCATAATCCCAGGATCTTGGCTGCTGGGTCACTGAGCAGAGCTTCTGGAAGAGGAATTTACAGAGGGTGACTTCACAAGGACCAGAGCAGTCCAGGAGGAAGAGCTGGGTCCCCCTGCTCCTGTCTGACTCATCTCTTCTCTGGTGCCCAGCCTCCCGACCCAGCTGTACAGGGAAGCTTGCCCTAGACCAGTGGTTCCCAAACTTTAGCAAGCCTCAGAAACACCTGGAAGGCTTGTTAAGACACGGATTGCCAGCCTCTGCTGCCAGAGTTTCTGATTCAGGAACTGATAGAGGTTGGGAAGGGTTGGAAGAATTTTAATTTTTATCAAGTTCTCAGGTGATGTTGATATTTCCAGTTCAGAGGCCACACTTTGAAAACTACTAGTTATAGCATTGAGTTTGAGGAGGAGCGAGTGTTTGTGTATAATATTTGCCCTGAAACTGCTAGTTTTTCCCCCTAATATCTATTCTGCCCTTCTTTGGAAGTAATAGGAAATGTGATTATTTAGGCCAGGTGCAATGGATTCCTTTAGCTCATGAGTTCGAGTCCAGCCTGAGCAAGAGCTAGACCAGACCCCATCTCTATATAAAATAGAAAAACCAGCTGGCAGGCACCTGTTGTCTCGCTACATTAGAGGCTGAGACAAAAGGATTGCTTGAGCCCAAGAGAATGAGATTGCTGGGAACTAGGCGGAGCCCATGGCCCTTTACCCAGGCAACAGAATGAGACTCTGTCTCCAAGAAAAGGGGGCGATTATTTAGCTGAGCACATAGCCAACCAAAATAAAGACAATATTTTGTGACTCCCTAGCAGCTGGGTGTGACCATGTGATCTAGTTACAGCTGATGGGATATGAGGAGTAAATGTGTACAACGTTCAGGTTGCTGCCCTAAAGGGCTGGGGCAGCCCCTTCATCATGACCTTTCTTCGTGCTCCTGAAACAGACATGGAGGACAGTTATCTTGGACTATGCAGAGGAAGCAAAAGCCCCAGTGACTTAGTGAAACAGAGTCTTTAAACCATTTTGGACTTTAATAGGGAAGAAAGATAAACACCTATTTTTATTTAAGCCACTGTTATTTGGGGGCTCTGTCACTTGCAGCCAAACCTATACTATATCCTAACTAAAATAGACACATATTAACCAAAATCTTAGGACACCAGAAATAAGGTAGAGAAATAAGCTAAACTAGAGTAGCAGAACAAATAGGTAATTGAAACATTTATCAGTCAACAATCCCAGCCCAAAATGTAACGCACACTTGACTCGGAGAACTATATACATCACCGATCATCTTCAGTTGTTTGGCCAAGGTTTAACTTTACCAAAAGTCAGTTAGCTGTTTCTAAAGATTTCATTTCAATTTACAATTATAGAAAATGGTCCCCAGTCATTTTATTGCCCTAAATTATACCTATAATCTTCCTAACTTGGATTGTTAACTGATACACAATTATGTTTCTAGAAGGAGACCAGAATCCCAGCCGATGATTTAAAATAAAAGTTAAATGGTTGTAATTTGTGTTTATTTTTATCTTATTGGAACAGAATACTATAGAATTGCCACTGTCTATTTCATAGGGATGGTTTGAGGAAAGTAGATATAATTTCCCTTTAAATAGTTCCTTTGAGGAAAGCAAACATGGATGAGGCTGAAATTACACAAGGAGGGACGACCAGGAAGAAGTTTTCACCATGAGCAGGTTCTGTCCATGAAGATTCACTTTTGTCCTTATGTCATTTTTCTATTTTTTTTTTTTTTTTTTGCAGTTTTTAGCTGGGGCCGGATTTGAACCCGCCACCTCTGGTGTATGGGCCAGCACCCTACTCCTTGAGCCACAGGCACTGTCCAGTCCTTATGTCATTTTCCAAAATCACAGCCCCTGTATTGATTTCCAAAAAAATCAAGAGTCAAGAGTCAGAAGAAATAGGAACAATGACAGCACCTCAGTGTTAATGGATAACAACCAAAGGAAGTTACACCTGTCTGTAGCATCTTAGGGCTTGTGATATATTTCATAGCACTTTATCTTGTCCTCAGATGAAAGAACCATCTTTTTTTTCTTTTAAAATAAATTTCCAAAAGTTATCACCCACAATTACATGAAGTTGTTGGTGAATGATGCTACATAGAAGTTTTAGAGTAGGGCAGTGCCTGTGGCTCAAAGGAGTAAGGCGTCGGCCCCATATGCCAGAGGTAGTGGGTTCAAACCCAGCCCCGGCCAAAAAAAAAAAAAAAAAAAGAAGTTTTAGAGTAATAAACTCACAAAATCATTTGCTAGTTTCCCTTTATATAATAATACAGGGCTCACCTTGAGTTGCTCCAAATTAAGGGTATTGGCTAATTGGATTTGGAACAAAACATTGAGTAAGCTGTTTTCTGACTCTTCTGACTGTCTTTAGAAGCGAGAATAATTCCTGACATATGGACATCACTCAATAAAGGAATAAATGAATCCAATATACATGGAAGCAAATGAGAATTGAGATAAACAACTTGAAATTCTAAATATCCCCCAATGAACACGCCTTGTGAGGGATTACAGAGCTAGCTGAAAGGATCCCACCTTTACCTTTGTAATTAAGTCTTCAGCAGAGACACAAGATGATTAAAGAGGAACCCATACGTGGTTGGCATTCAGTTACATGGAGTAATTATAAAGAAAATGCATACGTACAAAAGCCATTGACAATACTTACAGTCTGACAAAACACCCTTGCTAATTACATTTCATGAGCAACACATGGGAATAGATATTTAAAAGACTACACCAAGCGGTTTAAAAATTATCTTCAAATTTCTGCAAGGGTGTCTTTTGCAACACCCAGGGTGATTTCATCAGCGTCTGACTGTAACTTGCAAATGAGACTGCGGCCCTGGACCTCCCAAAAGGCTGATATCATGGGTGGCAGATAGTTTCACTGCTCTGCAAATGTTTACCGAACAAACTGAAAATAAAATGTTTTTTACAATCTTGGAAAAACAGCACCTGGTGTATGAGCCATTCTTGTTGAATATCTCAATCTGCTTTTATTAAAGTGTAGACGAAATTAATGGAAAGAAGAAACATAACAGAGACTCACTGAAAGGAGGGTGGCTTGGGTTACAGACCCACATCCTGCCCCGATGCACTGCTTATGACAGTCAGAGATGGACAGCTGGACAGCCCTTTCCTGGGCGGTGGAGACACCCTAAAGTGTCTATGATTATATTAAGAAAGTAAGTTTTCATCAGGGAATGCTGCTGAAATTACTTCAAGAAGGTACAAATCCATCAAAAAGATTCTTTTAAACAAAGAAAAGGTGGTTGGCCAGGAGGTACCATTCTTCTTGTGTTCCTCCACGGGTAAGCTACATGCATAACTATAAAAGAAAAGCCCCTGGTGTTCCAAGAAGATGGAAAACAAGAGGGCCAATTATAGGATGTCTTAAAAAAAATAATATTCAATTTTTTATTTGTTAACTTGATTGCAAGCTAAAAAATATGATTCAAATACTTCCTGTAATACTGTAATTTTTTTATAATTTGGTATTTTTAGAGTCAGGTTTTAAAATGATACCATCTAAGGGACTCTCAGAATTTAAAAGCAAAATTAAAAAAGCTTGATACAACAGAACAAGTACTTGCCAGTACCTAGTTCTTATCAATACAAAATGAAAGAGGTTTTTGGCTTTCATCAGGTGACAGCCAGACAATTATCTCAGCAGGGGGAAAGCTTTGAGAATGTAGTGCTTTTAATCAGGCTTTCAAATAAGCTGGTGACCAGCAGCCATAAGCAGTCCAACATCCGGCTGGGCTCAGGGATGTTCAAGAGCTGAGCCCGGAGGGGGCCTATACTGGTGGGCATGTACACACGCCCAGTAGGAGATCTTGGACCTAGGGAGTAAAACGAATTTAGAAGTCTTCCCATCTGGTTGGTGATGGATATTTCTAAATTTACTTGTACATCTGCCTTTCCAAAATGATGGAATCATGACAGCAGCTGATCTGAAAACCCAGGGTCCCATACCCTCAAGGGGTCCCCCCTAAAGTGTAACAATCACACACACACACACTTAACTACGCCCTGAACTGGCTGTTTGTGCCACAGGATAGACTTTTTCTCCTTTCCCCTTCCTCACCTGGCTCAAGGAATTGCTTTGACTTAAAAGCCCAAGAGAAAAACTTACAGGATTTTTCATCCAGGTAGTGAAAGGCTGATTGATTATTCTACTGGTCCCACAGTTGGGGACTCTTCTGCCTGTTCCTGGCATCAGGCACCTCAGGACATCCAGGGCAGGACCGGGTGGAGCTACTAGACTCCAGGGATGGGAGGCACTGTGGCAAAGGGACAGCCACTGAAGAGGCAGGGGGCAGACAAGGGCCAAGATTGGAGAGGAGGAGAGGGTTACTCTGCAGACCTCAAGATCACTAAGCAGCTTCATAGGAAGGTAGGAGGCAGGACTAAACTTGAGGAAACGCTCATTTTAGACATTTTCAGTTTCTCTCTGGGGGGCACCTATTGTCTCCTTTCTATGATACAGGTTGAATTCTGGGGCTACATTAAGTTGCCAAAAACATAAGACTTTAGCTGATTTTTGGTTAATTTGTTTTCATAAATCAATAAGAATTCCTGTGAGGTGGGTATTACCCATTCCCCTTACACACACGCACATACACTCCACTTAACAGATGAGGAGACCGATGCCCAGAGAGGCCTGGAGACTGTCTTCACCAAGATCACTACACCAGCAGGCCCCAGCTGCCAACCCAGACCAGGCCTTCTATAGACCCTGATGAACCTCTCTGAGCTGTGCAGAGTCCTTAGTCTTTTCCTTTGTCTGTGGGACTGATTTTTTTTTCTTTTTTTTGGAGACAGAGTCTTAGTATGCAGCCCTTGATAGAGTGCTGTGGCATCACAGCTCATAGCAACCTCAAATTCTTGGGCTCAAGCGATTCTCTTGCCTCAGCCTCCCAAGTAGCTGGGACTACAGGAGCCTGCCACAACACCCGGCTATTTTTTGTTATAGTTGTCGTTGTTTGGCAGGCCTGGGCTGGGCTCGAACCTACCAACCTCGGTGTATGTGGCCAGTGCCCTACCCACTGAGCTAGGGGCACAGCCTGTGTGACTGATTTTTTAAACATTTTATAGACTGCCCAAGGAGATCAATTTTGCGAGGTGTTTTTTGCCCACTTTTTCAGGAACAAAAGTGATAGGAAATCATCTTGGATTCACCAAGAGTAGCTTCCTTTCTGGGGGGGTGGATGTATCCTCAGGAATGACTGAAAGTAGCTGTACTCTGAAAGTCAGGGGCAGAGCCAGTGGCTCGATTGTCCAAGGAAGAAACAAACAGGACAGTAACCTGCCCCTGTGGGGCACTGGAGAGGAGGAAGGCCCTGAGCCCTGGCTGGCCTGCCTGCTTGCCACTAGATTCCAGCACAGCGGCCCCAGGGCACTTTTCTGCCTGTGCAGGGCTTGGGCCCTGGAGGAGAAAGGGAAATGGCTGATGATGTGAGAATGCAGCCCCTGCCACATTCAAGGCCAGCTCAGCTTCCTCTCAGCACCTGTGCCCTCCCCACACCAGGAAACAGGCTCCCATGTCCTTGGCCCACGCCTGAGCAGGGGCCAGGCCAGCGTCTATGAATTCAGGTCATCTTCCACGTTCAGCTGTCTCCCAACAGAGGGACCCACCCAGCCAGGCCAGGACACGCATCAGCCCTCACCAGCTCTCAGAATGTCAGGAAAAGCCTTAAACCCAGTGGGAAGGTGGTGGGAACCCCATTTAAAAAGGAAATTGCCAAATATTAGCTTTCAGTCTTGCCTAAGCAAGTTCAATGCATGAAACACTATTATATCTGAAGAATTTTCCCCTTAATGAGTATAATACACATACTTTTTCTCTAAGGGTTGTGAACCCAGTTGATTTTGGGAAAGAAAGCTGTCACAGTCAGGCCCGTCCTCTGTGAGAACAGTTAACAGAATAGTCTCACAATCGCTTATGACACCTCAGTGAAGACCAGTTCTGAAAAGTTTACAGTTTTTAATTATTATTCATTTCTTTGGTTAAAATTAAATAACTGTGTGTACATGGGTAATTTACTAAACTCTTTTCCTGATTGTCTTAGCCCACTTATGCTGTGATGACAAAATACCTTAAGCTGAGTAATTTATAAAGAACAGAAATTTATTTTCTCACAGTTCTGGCATCTGGAAAGTCTAAGATTAAGTCACTAGCAGACTTGGTGTCTAACGAGGGCTGCTCTTTGCTTCCAAGACAGTCAGGGCCTGTTGCTGTACCCTCCAGAGAGGATGAACTGCACATTCAGAAGAGACCAAAAGAATCCAAGCTAGTTCCCCCCAGCTCTTTTTATAAGGCCCTAATCTAGAAGCTTCTCACCCACAGCCCACAGGGCACTCACGGCCCATGGGTGCTAACAAATGTGGCCCAACACAAAATCATAAACAGCCTTAAAATAGCATGAGATTTTTTTGGTGGAACTCGATTGCATGATTCTCATGCATGAACTTTGTAGACAACAATGTCATGTAAAATAAACATCCGTCCGCTGGCACTCTTTGTGCACGTGAGTGGCTTCAAGTGTACAGTGGTGTGCAGCTTCCAGTGTGTTGCCTTCCAAGCACAGACAGTTGAACCAACACCATCAGATGTTACATACACTCGTGGTGACTTAGTGAGGCAGCAATTATTAATAATATTTCAACCTCTCATTGCAATTTTGAGCATTGTTATTTACAAGTCAGGTCAGCATTCCTTTTTTTCTTGTATTTTTGAGACAGAGTCTCATTTTTTTGCCCTCGGTAGAGTGCTGTACCATCACCACTCACAGCAACCTCAAACTCTCAGGCTTAAGCTATTCTCTTGCCTCAGCCTCCCAAGTAGCTAGGACTACAGACGTCTGCCGAAACGCCTGGCTATTTTTTTTGTTGTTGCAGTTGTCATTGCTGTTTGCCTGGCCTGGGCCACATCTGAGCCTGCCAGCCTCAGTGTATGTGCCTGGCCCTGTAACCACCATGCTACAGGCACCGAGCCAGGTGAGCATTCTTATTTGATTATTAAGGGTACTTCCACACCTCGGCAGCCCTCCACAACACCCACTGTGATTTAGAATCAGTCCTGTGCCTGGCCCTGCATCAGCAGCCACAATGTGGAAAGGCCCAAAGTTTGCCTTCTATTTTCTTGTTAATAAATTTGCATAATAAAAGTAAATATAATCTCTTATCTATTATTGTTTTTGTTTTTTTTTTTGAGACAGAGCCTCAAGCTGTCCCCCTGGATAGAGTGCCGTGGCATTACAGCTCACAGCAACCTCCAACTCCTGGGCTCAAGCGAGTCTCCTGCCTCCGCCTCCCAAGTAGCTGGGACTACAGGC
>NW_003852397.1:8138129-8141531 GCF_000181295.1 Otolemur garnettii | reverse complement strand
AAAAAAAAAAAAAAAAAAAAAAATGCTATTTAAAAGATATTAAATGAAAATAAATAAATAAATAAAAGATATTAAATGAACTGCAAGTGTATATACAGTTTAGCAATTAGGAAAAACAGGTTATAAAAAGTAGGTACAACATATGAATAGTGAACAATGACTAGCAGTAAATACTGAAATTTAACAGTGAGTATGTAGGAAAGTGAATTACAACTTATTTTCTCCCTTTTGTTTATCTATACTTTCTATCTTTGGGGGTAACAAGCTTATATAACTTTTGTATCAAGCAGTACCAGTAACTTTTAAAAATGAGTATTTTAAAACTCTGTTTCAATCTTGAGGAAATAACTCTAATCATTCATTGGTACATAATAGGAAGTGTCCACTTTAGATTTTTTTAAATGTTAAAGCAGTGAGGAACTTTAGAGATGATCTAGTCCCACCTACTCTTTGTAAAATTAAGAAACAAAATGTATAGAATTTTAAGTAAACTGACAAAGCCCATTTCAGATTTAATTTGGCTAGAAGTAGAATAACTCAAATTAATAGTAGTATTCATTTAAGTAAAATTTCTATAATTCTGAAGCTAGGGCTTAGGTGGTGTTTCATGGTATCCCAGGGAGCCGGTTTCCATCTTGTTGCTCCATTATTCTCAGGGTTTAGTATCTACCTCATGCCCTAATATGGCTGCCAGAGCTCCAGCCATCATGTCTGCTTTCCAGAGAGCTGAAAGTAAGAAGAGAAGGAAACCCATGCCCTCCTCTTAAGGATACTTCTCAGAAGTTGCTCATAACATACCTGTTTATGTGCTATTAACCAGAACTCTGCTACCCAATTGCATATAAACACAAAGGTTAGAAAACACAGTCTTTACTGCATTGTGACTCTGCTCGGCTGAAAATCAGAGTTCTGTTATTAAGGTTGAAGAAGAAGAAAGATGTCAGGGAGCAGCTCTCTGTGTGGCTCCCTCCTTGCCTATAGGAATGGTGCAGATTAACTGGAGTGCTGTCTTTCCTGCACCACACTTATCCTGGAGAGAGAGGCATGCCAGAATTCTTACTCTACCTGACCACGGAAAGTGGGAAATTCAGCATGCTACTCAATATGGAGTTTATTTTAAAATTCTATTTGCCAAAGTTTTCAGTTAGAATATATTTAATGATTGTTACAATAAAGAGAAACAAACATCAAGACAATTATATTTTTTAAAAACTAAAGGATCCTATCTCTATAAATGTCCAATACAAGGTTTTATAACCTCTTCTGGTACTCAAGTTTTACATGGTTATGTCCTTTAAGATGTATGGACAGAATTATAAGCATTGTGCAATGCCATGTTATATGTTTTTATGTAGCGTTATTTAACACACACTTTCTCACATGTCCAGATGGTCCATGTATCTACAATTCTAATGCCAAGATACTGAATCAATATACCAATAATTATATTGGTTCTTATTTCCAGTTAGTTTTGTGTTTGTTGTTGATGTTGGTTTGTCACTACAAATACAGGGTGGCCATAAAGTTCGTGTGCGATTTAAAATAGTATGCAAAGTTAATTTAAATTGCACCTGAACTTTATGGCCACCCTGTAGAATAGCTATAAACATCGTGGTTCAGGTAAGCATTTCTTTCTTTTTCTTTTCTTCTTTTTTTTCTTTTTCTTTTTTGAGACAGAGTGTCACTATGTCACCCTTGGTAGAGTGTTGTGGCGTCCCACCTCACAGCAAGCTCAAACACTTGGGCTTAAATGATTCTCTTGCCTCAGCACCCCAAGTAGCTGAGACTATAGGCACCTGCCACAACTGGCTATTTTTTGGTGGCAGTTGTCATTATTGTTTACCTGGCTGGGGCCAGGCTTAAACCCATCAGCCTTGATGTATGTGGCGGGTGTATGAGCCAAGCATTTCTTTCTTCTAAGAATTTCTTTAGAATACATTTTCAAATGTGGGTTTATCAGGGCAAGGACCATGTCCAATTTGATGGCTCCTGTGTGAACCATATGCCCTCCATAAAGTTCTCTTTTCAAGATATTTATAGTATTCAGCGACGCTATTTCGTCCACTGCCCTGTCAGAGGACAATTTAAATTTCTACCATATTTAATGCTTCCTAATTTAGAAAGAATATGGTGATATCACTAAATCACTTGAATTTGAGTATCTTTAAATGTTTTTAAGCTGAATGTTGTCTATGTTTATTTACTATTTATCTTTTTAATCCTTTTGAGCCATATGTCCATTCATATTTTTGCAAGCTGACTATAATTAGAAACTACTCTTGTAAGTTTGAATCAGTTCCTCTTACTTTCTGAACTCAAAATTTGCATCTTATTATTTTCATGATGAATGATTTTCCTTTCTGATGCTTTTACCCCCTCCCCCAGGGTAATTCAAATGACAGTGAAAGCGTTAGAAAGAAATTTTTCTTAGAAAGCATGTTTCTACTTAACTGGGAATACATTGTCTGCTGGGCCCGGTCTGGGAGGTATGTTTTCTCTTGGAAGAAATAGGCTCAGAGGTTCTCTCTGCTGCTCACAGAAGTGGCAGGACTTGGAATCCAGGGGCAGAGAGTGGAACTGGAAGGAAAGCAAGAGAGCATCCCTGGCCACACTATGTGCCTCCTGGCAGGTGTTTTGCATGTGATAGATTCCTGAATTTAAATTTAAATGTCTGAAAATCACACATAGGACACATGTTAGCTTGGGGAAAGGCTAGTTTATACCCAAAGGAAAAAAAATGGTGAATCCCTAATTATTGGTTCCTGAGACACATCTCAGGCCCCTCACTCACTGGGCAGCAGAGAGAATATTGAGCTAAGTGGCTTGTCTTCCTTTGCACCCCTTTCCTGACCCACCTCCAGGGGTCCCAGCAGAGGGCCATGATACCCTCAGTCTTCCACCTTGAACTCTGGGACACAGTAGTAATCCGGCACAGGGGGGGCACTTGTTTTCTAGCATGAAGACAGACAAAACAGAAACAAACAAATAAAAGCTAAAATCTGGAAAACAAGCAAATAAGTAAGCATGCTAATTACCAGCTGTGAAATAGGTAATGAGAGATCTAGACAGGGTGATGTCAGAAAGAGTAACTTGGAGTTGGGGCTATTTAAGATAAGATGGTCAGGGAGGCTCTACCCAAGCAGGGGACATTTGAGCTGAGCCCCAAAGGACCAGAAGACACACAAAGAGCCAAGAAGAGTAAGGCAGAAAGAGGGAGTGAAGGAGGCCCCAGGGGCCTTCAAGAAACTGAAGAGCAGGAGGCGGGAGGTGGGGAGGACGCAGGGAGGGATCACCTCTTGGCTGGTTTTAGACACCATGGCTAAGACTTTGAATTTTATTCTACAAGAAGTGAGAAGTCAGAAGTTATAGAAATACTACTGGGCAAAGCAGGATTTACTGTTT
>NW_003852397.1:8136599-8137935 GCF_000181295.1 Otolemur garnettii | reverse complement strand
CATTGTTGTTTGGCGGGCCCGGGCTGGGGATTCGAACCCACCACCTTAGGTGTATGTGGCTGGCGCCTTAGCCGCTTGAGCCACAGGCGCCAAGCCAGGATTTACTGTTTAAACAGGACTATTTCCTGTTTGGATCTGGTGTACAGTCCTCTAGCTTCATTGCATTTAATTGTACAAGTATTTTAAATACATAATTTATATCATTAAATCTTCTTTGTCACAGGTAATTCCACTATTTTAATAGATAGAATAGTATGTTTTCTTCAGTTTCAGTGAGTACATTATCTTGTTTTCTTACAGGTATTTCATGCATATTTTATATTGAGCTCCTATTAAACTCTTACACACTTATCTTTTGCAGACAAGTCCCATGTTTAGGCCCCAGGTTATTTTGCCTGTGTGTGTACCAAGACAGTAATTTTCTTGATTTGCTCGCACGTTCAGACTAAGGCTTGATAACCTTTGTAGTTAGGAATATTAAATGCAATTCCCTCTTTTTCTCACACCTAAAGAATGGTTAGAGTGAACTGGGTTCATGGGCAGATTGTTCCTTCCATTAACTTATTCATTTGTTGAGTCTTTGATTCATTTTTCCCAGTCACTAACTCAATGTATCTATTACAAGCCAGATACTATATATCATTGGAGATATAGAGATGAATAAGATATTTTCTGCCATCAAGGAGTTCACATACTGGTAGGGGAGAAGGGCTCCAAACAAGTGATGATGGCATGGTGCAACATGCTCGTAACCACATGCGGAAGGGTGACTCGGAGTAGAGAAGAGGTGCCTTTTGCTTGTGGACTGATACAAACTTGACTGAGCCTTGGCATTTGACCCAGATCTTCAATATCTGAGAAAGATTCACTGGGTAAAGATGAGAAGGCATCCCAGAAGGAGGAAACAGTATAAGCAAAAAGGAGAAACAATATCTACTATAGATATTTTTATATTTTTATCAAAATAATCCATGTACATACTTTTTTTTTTAGACAGAGTTTCACTATGTTACCCTCAGTAGAGTGCTGTGGTGTCACAGCTCACAGCAACCTCAAACTCTTGGGCTTAGGCTAAGGTGACCAGATTTTAACATTGGTAAAGTGGGACACCATTGATGGGGGGGGTTCTTAATTAAAAATTTGGTCTATATGCAGCAACAAAAATAGTATTGTAATATTTTTTTAATTTCAACATAAGTACAATTTACAAATATAATACATTAAAAATTATGTATAGTACTATATTATTCTTTGGCATATTTCTCATTTGAGTGAATTTTTTTAGTAGATTGCTGTCATCGTTTAAAAGGTCATGAAATTTTTTTTTTTTTTTTTT
>NW_003852397.1:8133082-8135340 GCF_000181295.1 Otolemur garnettii | reverse complement strand
AGTAGCTGGGACTACAGGCGCCCGCCACAACACGTGGCTATTTTTTTGTTGTAGTTGTCATTATGGTTTAGCTTGCCCAGGCTGAGTTTGAACCCACCAGCCTCCGTGCATGTGGATGTAATGATATGAAAATGGATTCCAAGTAAATGAGCAAATAAAGAAAATAAATCAGCATCTAACTTGTTAAAAAAAAATCTTTTTTATTAAAAACAGTTTTAGATTTTTAATAAAAATCTCTATGGGCAGAAAACAGGTAGAGATAGTGCAGAGATTTTCTGCATATGTTACATCCAATTTTCCCTATTAATTATTAACAAATACACTCAATCTCTCACTATGATATGTTATCTTACTATGGTATGTTTGTCATAATTAAAGAACCAATATTGATATGTTTTAATCCAAATCCATTCTTAATCCACATTTCCTAAGTTTTTAACCTACTGTCCTTTTTCTGTCCCAGGATCTTCCATTCCATTGAGTCATCAGGTTCCCTGAGGCTCTCTTGGCTGTGGCAGTTTCTTAGACTACTATGGTTTTTGTTCTTTTTCTCTCTTATTCACAGAGAGTGGTGGGCAAACTAGAGGTCCCCCAGAGATTCCCTCACTTTCATGTCCAAAATCTGTGAATATGTTATTGTTATTCCAGAAGCAATTCAGGTTGTTAATCAGTTGATTTAGGATGGGAAGAGAAGCCTGGAGCATCGGTGTGATCAGAAGTGTAAGGAGAAGAGGAGGCAGAGAGGGCCAGAGAAATGGCCACATGAGTGGGACTCTGCTGTTGTTCCTGGCTTTGAAGGTGGAAGAGAGGGAGGAAGGGAACCAAGAGCTGAGGAGAGCAACAGTCTGATGCTGGAAGCAGGCAAGGACATGAATTTCCCCCACAGGCTCCAGAAAGGATCACAAGCCCTGCCCAAAGTCAGATGTTAGCCCAGTGAGGTCCTGTGGGACTTCTGATCTGCAGGACTGAAAGGTAATGAACTTACACTGGTTTAAGCTTCTCAGTTTATGCTAATTTGTCTCAGCAACAATAGGAAACAGGGCTTCCCTCTCATAGCCCATTCTGTGATGACTTAGCTTTGAGGTGACTGGTTAGAAAATCATCCCATTGGAGAGCTGCAAAAACGCTAGCACACCTATTGTATCCTCTCCTGTGAGCCACTCAGTTTCTCCAGCAAAAAGTCCCAGCTGGAAGTCTCCCTAAATTTTAGGAGCAAAGACAGAAGGACCAGCACCAAGGAGCCTAACTGTGCCGTACACAGATTTGCAATTAATTTCCTCACAGCTCAAGGCCCAATTCCTGGCCTTGCTATGCAGATCACCTCCAAATCATGAGCCTCTTCTGTGCACCCAGGAACGCATCAGCTTCCTGCCTAGGGGCGATTACACAGCTGCTGAGGTCTTAGGCCTGAGCTGCCAGTGATGTGGACAGACTACTCCTCACCCATTCCTCCACACCTGCCCACACTCCGCTGTACTGCGCTCTGCAGTTTCCAGGATTCTACAGAACTGTCTGACTCTCCCTTGTTGGCACCACCCTCCACTTGTGCTTTAAGATACGGTGTCCTCCATCCAGTTACATCAAACATTTCTCCTCTATCCACCTTCTGTCTTTTGAAATATGATTGAGATATTTTTTAAACGAATGTCTTCTCTCCAATTCTCTTTGTACTTACAAGTTTAAGTCTCTTTTATCTTTTTTAAATATTTTAGTAGGATCTCTAAGAGGAGAGGCTATAAACTTAGGTATTCATTCTTCTATCTTTAACCTGAACAAGAGGTAAAACTTTTTTTTTTTTTTTTGGCTGGGGCTGGGTTTGAACCCACCACCTCCGGCATGTGGGGCCAGCAAGGGGTAAAACATTTGAATGTTCAAAAGCACAAATAGGCCTGCATTAAATTCTGCTGCTGTCACATGTGTGCACTGTCTCTTAGACTGGACGATTTACTCACCTTGGGAAGCCTCAATCTCCTCTCTGTAAAATGGAAATGATGCTGCCACCTGCTTCATTTGGCTTTTTTGAGGATCAAATAAAATAATTCTGTTCAGCACAGTGTCTGGCACTCAGCAACTTTTTAATAAATGCTAGTGATTACCATGTAAATTAAAAAAATTGCATATGATGGAAAGGAGAATTTTAAGATATGAAACCCAAAAAAAAGGTCACATTGGTGTTATAACGAGATAAACTATAATGGTGACGTGCCTCAGAGAAGACCAGAGGCAGGGAAGTCAGTTAGGAGGCCGTTTCAATAGTC
>NW_003852397.1:8126235-8132831 GCF_000181295.1 Otolemur garnettii | reverse complement strand
TTTTTGAATACTGATACCAATCCCATACCCAGAGCCCTGAATCAGAATGCCTAGAGGTAAGACGCGGGCACCAGTATTTTTAAAGTCTCCAAGGTGATTCTAATGTGCATCCAGGCTTGGTAGAAGTCACAGGACTGGTCAAGCGATCGTGTGAGGGCACAAAAGGAAAAACTCAGGATAGCACTGTTTCTCGTTTGAATGTTTGGGTGGTTTCTATTTATTACTCTACCTGTCTCCCACCTGTTCCACCTCAGGCAAAGCAAAATGTTGGAACAGTGTTCCTCCCTGGTACATTCACAGCTATCACGAGAACGCAGCCAGAGCTTCTGGAGGCCTCGGGGAGGCGGTCACAGCAGCCCACTGTGCCCGCCCGCTGGGGAGGCTGGGGGAGAGCAGGTCGCAGAGCAAGCCTCTGCCCTTGACAGGAGCCCACAGCCAGGCTTGCAGAGGCTGCAGGTAGTGTTATTTATTTAGGATTTACAACCTGCTTACTTTCAAAAGGATTTGAGGCAGCTTATCAGATTAAGCCAAAACACACAATTAGGAAATCAAAACAGAGGCCACCAAAGGGCCTGCAAGAAATAGATGCTTCCAGGCGTCTGGGAAGAGCTGTGCTCTGTAGCTGAGCCCTGATGCAGGCTCTGAGTTCCCCAGAGGACATTGTGGGTTGTTTGGTTTTTAAGTTTAACTCTATAAAAAGCACACTCTTTTCCAGGAGGGACCAGTTGTTGTCATGAAACAAAACTTGAAGAGGATTTACTGCATGTACTTCTCCTTCCTTGTATAACAAATTTCTGGAGGAGGAAAGGAGAGAGAGAGCTAAGCAAATGGTCCTGTAGGGTGTAAAATTCACAGCAGGGACTGGGAGCCAGAGGCCTGCGCTCTGTACCAGCAGTCACCTAGTCTGCTTCATCCACAAAGCTGGCCCTGAGCAAACAGATTTTCATCTCTGACACTTGGACTCATGCATGTCTGATCAAAACTGGAAAGGAGGAACTACACACTTACTTACTAGAATGCATAGTTAACACATCCTTAACATTTTCTTCTTCAAATATTTACTTAATCAGTTAAGGTGTTCATACGTGATAGAAGAGTTTATTCCTCATGAACAAAAAGAATTTGTAGTACAAAATTTATATTGTTGGTAAAGTGAGAATCAAATAATTGAGATATCAGATATGGGAAGGACAGACTGTGTATTGTATTCTCAGTCAGACCCAAGGCTGACCACCTCAAGAAGATAATGGACAATAAGAAGCCCTGCGAGGACAGCCACTGTTGCAGCTATCTATCTGTTTATTGAGATGGAGTGTCACTCTGTCACCAGGCTGGAGTACAGTGGTGCAATTATAGCTCACTGCAGCCTTCAGCTACTGGCCTTAAGCCATCTTCCTTCTTCAACCTCCTAAATAACCGGGATTATAGGCATGAGCCACCATGCCCAGCTGATTTAAAGGAAAGATTGAACCTTCATAAGAATCTGTAAAGTGAGAAAGGAACAAACACTCACTGGGTTCCAAGTATGACATGCACATACACCTGCAAGAGCCCAGAGCACTGGGTAACTCCAGCTAACGTCACAGGTGCTATGTACACCTATTTCCTTTAACCCTCACAAGAGTGATTTTAAAGCAACTTTTTACCTTTACATGTGAGGAAACTCAAGCTAAGTCATCTGCTCAAGGCTACGCAGATTGGACTCAAACCCAGAGCTAAGTTTTTCCCAAAGTCCATAGCTTTCTCTTTCCCTCTCAACTGTCAGTGCACTTGGTTGAGTCTCCGAAGTTCTATTTCATTCAGCAAGGAAACTGTTACCTTCTGCGGATCTCTTTGTGAAAAACTTACACAAGAATATGGTCAAAAGGCTCTGACCTGGCAACCAGTAATATCTGCTACATTTGTGCCCTGGTAATTCTTTTCAATGTTTTCAAAGGTTGTCAAGCTTATTAGTTTTTCTTATTCTCCTAATAATTCTACAAATTAGTTCAGGGCTGGTGGAGTTAATCTCCCTTGCCCTTATGGGAAAACCAAGACCCCCAGAAGTTAAGTGACGAGGGAGTCAGCTGATAGACAGGTCAAAGACAAAACTGCTCCACTTGAAACCCAGCTATCCCTCTGGCACCAAACACCTCCTCAGGCCTTATTTCAGCACGAAGGACGTTGGCCCTAGTGAGGAGCTATGTTGTGTGTCAAAAGTCATTTCACCTAAATCTGTAGGGCATTTGGAATAAGAGAGAAGGGTGTTTGGCATCAGGAAGCAAGCAAGGACAGGACTTGGCCCCACACAGCTGAGAAAACTCAAGAAAAGTGGACGGGAGGTCAGATGCAGGTATCTGAGGGTCCCAGTTTTCAAGACCAGAGGACCAGGGACCAACCCAGCTAATTCTATTGGGGAGGACTGCATCCTTTTCCCTTGCTGGTTGGTGGGCCAGGTCAGGGGCAGGAGTCAGGACTGGGGAGAGTCTTGGTTCTTATGGTTCTCTACACCAGAAAAGGCCTGGTGACCTCTGGTTTATAATCTATGGTGACTATACTGGCAGGTTTCCGCAAACAAATGGCAGAAAGATCACTTTTCACTTTTGATTCCCATTCCCAAAAAAGAATCTTCTATTTTAGATAATAGTTATATTCAGAAAGTAGTATTTATAATTGAACAGTGAGGTCAGCACTGTGCTAATGTCAGGGAGAATTGCTATCATTATTATTATTATTCCAATGAAATATGAATGTACCATGTGCTACTATCAAGTTAAATATTAGGGCAAGTACACAGAGCTAGCATGACAGTGAAAAGATCACAAAACGGGGGGTTATATTCTAATTCAGGAAAATAGGTCAAGCGGATAAATTCTGGGGTCCAGGAAAGGACCCAGATGAATGGTTTGGTACCTTCATAACTTCTAGGGAAAACAAGGAAAATGACTCAATGAACAATCTAACTACCTTGAAATTCTCCATATTTAGGAATATCAAAATTATATCTTAAATGGCAAAGGGAGATTAAGATAAATATTTCTGAGAGACATAGAGATTCCTGAGTTTACATTTAGTTTCTAATGTGACAGCATCTTCCTATAAAAATTTGAAACTAAGTAACTTTTAAAGTAGTCTTATGAATATCAGTAAACAATTTAAGAAATATTTTCCTCTTTGGGAGTATTGTCCTTCTAGGTTTCCATGATGTATAAATGCTCTTTTCTCCTACCTCTGCACACTTAATTTGTGTACTACAGTGAAGGTTGAATGATCCAGTAAAATCACAAAAGAAAACAAGTTACTTATCTCTTCAAGGCTGTTTAGCATGTCCTGTATTTAGATATTTTTTTATTATAGTTTTTGCTACTTCAAAAACAAGGTATGTACATAAATAGCGTGGAACATGTGTGGTGGCACAACAAAACTCCAAATGGGACTAGTACTTAATTTCTTTCCCAGCTTTTATCATTCCAAAGAAAGAAAAACCTCAGACCTTAATTTCTTGGCACAATTCCCTTTAACACAGCTCAAGCCTAGTTCGCTTCAAAAAAAAAAGTGTACTCATTCTTCTTAGTAAAGTATCCCAAGAACGGAAAAGCAAATATCCAGTGTATTCAATACTAATGTGAAGCCAGTAGAAGTAGATGGTCTAATACACACCCACATAAGAGAAAAACTCAATTCAATTCAAGTTGGGGGGAGGGGGCAAAAGGGTGGGGGCAGAGGGGAAGGACAGGAGGGAGGAGAATTGGGGTACTCCACTTAATGGGCCCAATGTAAGGGCATATGGCACACCTCTTGGGTGCAGGACACAACTACAATAGGGACTCTACCTAACAAATGCAAGCAATGTAACCTAATTGTACCCTCATATTATTCTGAAATAAAAAAAAGAAGAAAAAGGGTACAATATTTTTTAATTCATTTGAAATTTATGATATAAGTTTCTGGCTGGGCACAATGGCTTACACCTGTAATACTAGCATTTTGGAAAGGCCAAGGCAGAAGGATTGCTTGAGGCCAGGAGTTCAAGATCAGCTGGAGAAACACAGAGAGAACTTGTCACTGCACAAAATAGAAAAATTAGCTGTGCGTGGTGGAAAACATCTGTAGTACCATTTACTCAGGAAGTTGAGGCAGGAGGATCCCTTGAGCCCAGGAGTTTGAGGTGGTGGTGAGCTGTGATGATGCTCAGCACTGCATTAGAGTTAGACTCTGTCTGAAAAACATAAAAGTTGGGGCAGCACCTGTGGCTCAGTGAGTAGGGCACCAGTCCCATATACGGAGGATGGCAGGTTCAAACCCATCTCTGGCCAAACTGCAACAAAAAATAGCCAGGCATTGTGGTAAGCGCCTGTAGTCCCAGCTACTCGGGAGGCTGAGGCAAGAGAATCACCTAAGCCCAGGAGTTGGAGGTTGCTGTGAGTTGTGACGTCACAGCACTCTACTAAGGGCGATAAAGTGAGACTCTGTCTCAAAAAAACAAAACAGGGACTGTGGCAGTCAGGGTCGGTGAAGGATTCCAAGATGGCAGGTGAAAACTTGCTCTAAAAGCCATTGACTGGGTAGCTTTTGGAGAGATCATACCCTGAAATCAAAAGGCTATTGCTAATTCCCTGAAATCTTGTAATGAGACCCTCACCTCCAGGTTGGCTATGCTACCTGAAAATCCACCAGCTATTGACTGGGCTTACTATAAGTCCAATGTGGCCAAGGCAGGCTTTGGATGACTTTGAGAAGAAGTTTACTGCCCTGAAGTTTCCTGTACCAGAGAATAAATACACTGCCCTAGTGGATGCTGAAGAAAAAGAAGATATGAAAAGTTGTGCTGAGTTTGTGTCTCTCTTGAAGGACAGGACTGTGGAATATGAGAAACAGCTGGAGAAAATGAGGAACATGATTCCATTTGAGCAGATGACCACTGAGGATTTGAATGAAGCCTTCCCGGAAACCACATTAGACAAGAAGTATCCCTATCGGCCTCACCAGCCAATCGAGAATTTATAAAATAGTCTGGGACAAAGTTCTGGCCCTTATGTTACACAATCCGGACAGAAAAAATAAAAATTCTTCCATTAAAGAAAAAAAAAAAACTTGGGCAGTGCCTGTGGCTCAAAGGAGTAGGGCATCTGCCCTATATGCTGGAGGTGCCGGGTTTAAACCCAGCCCCAGCCCTCCCCCAAAACATAAAAGTTTCTAATCCCAAATTGTACATGTCACAATGAATGCAGAATTGTAAGACAGAGGATCTGAGTCTTCAATGCTCATGCTTTCATCTGTAAAATGATAGTTTCCAGTGCGCCCGTCTGCTGTGTGCCAGATCCTCTGTGGTGCTAGGGCAATCACAGAGGTGGTGAAGGCATGAACCACACCATCAAGGAATCTTCCTTCCTAGCATCACTGGTTGCTGATTGACACTGAGCTCTGCTGAGACAGATGACAATGCTGCCAACTGGATGACTATTTTTTCCCAAAAGCCATATTTTAAAAGAAAAACTTAACCTATTTTTCCCAGCCTAAAATAGAAACAGAGCTATAACATTAGATTTATTATTGCAATGTGCATGGCATAGGCAAAGATGCTATATTAGATTAAAGGATGGAACATCTCAGAATGAATTCCATGCCTCAGTTTCACTCCCTGAAACACACTCTTGGCTAAATATTTGGAGCAGCATTTCCCAGAATGGGTTTCATAGTGCACTAATGCCTCAGAATGTTACATAGTTTTCTGTGAAAGAAGGTGCTAGGATTAGAGAAGCTGGAGGAATACTGGCTGGAAAACTAAGCAGGTTTCCTTAGAGGGGACGTTCTTGGTGCCTGTATTGTGTAATGTGACTCTAACAGAACAGGGAAGAGTGTTTTGTAGCACTAACCAAACTTTATTGGCCATAGAACTTGTCTGCCTATGTTTTACAGAGCTCTATTTCGTAGTACCAGTTGTCTATGGGGTAGCCGTCAGGCTACTTCTAAAATGAATTTTATTTTATTTTAGACAAAGTCTCATTCTGTCCCTCTGGGTAGGGTCCTGTGGCATCATCACAGCTCTCAGCAATCTTAAACTCCTGGGTTCAAGTGATCCTCTTGCCTCAGCCTCCTGAGTAGCTGGGACTATAGACATGTGACTACCACCCTCAGGGAATTTTTCTATCTTTTTTGAGAGATGGGTTCTCATTCTTGCTCAGGCTGGTCTTAAACACCTGAGCTCAAGTAATCTATCCACCTCATCCTCCCAGAGTGCTAGGATGACAGTTGTGAGCCACTGTGCCTGGACAGATAATTTATTTTAAAATACGTATCCTTCATGAAAAAGTACCTTGTACACAACTGCTCATAGCACCTTATTCAGAAAATTCCAAAGGTGGAAACAATCCAAATGTCCATCAACTGATAAATGAAAACAAAAAAGGTGGGATAGGGGCAGTGCCTGTGGCTCAATGGGTAGGGCGCCGGCCCCATGTACTGAGGATGACGGGTTCAAACCAGGCCCCGGCCAAACTGCAACAACAAAAAAATAGCCCAGCATTGTGGTGGGGCCTGTAGTCCCAGCTACTTGGGAGGGTGAGGCAGGAGAATCGCTTAAGCCCAGGAGTTGGAGGTTGCTGTGAGCTGTGATG
>NW_003852397.1:8122994-8126212 GCF_000181295.1 Otolemur garnettii | reverse complement strand
AAAAAAAAAAAAAAAAGGTGGGAGACTCATATAGCAGAACATCAGTCAGTCATACACAGGAAGGAAGAACTGACATTACAGGAATGAACCTTGAATACATGTTAAGTGGAAAGAAGCCAGGCACAAAAGGCCGCATATTGCATGATTTCATTCATAGTAAATGTCCTGGGCAGGCAAATTCAGAGAAAGTAGTTCAGTGCTTGCTAGGGACTGAGGTAGGGAAGCATGTGAAATGACAGCAAAATAGGTGTGGGTTTTCTTGGGGTTAGGGGTGGAGAAAATGTTCTAAAATTATATTGTGGTGATGGTTATACAAGCCTGAACGTACCAAAAATCATTGAAGTGTACCTTTGAAATGGAAAAATGTTGTGGTATGTGAATTATATCATAATAAAGCTATTAACAAACACATGTCTGTGGGGAAAACCACGGACTGATGGAAAGGGGCTTGGGCCTGCCTTTTGAGTGTTATTCATTTATAGTTACGATTATTTTCCTAGAGGTTTGCATGTTACAGTGGACGGAGCTGACCTGATTTAAAAGCCAGCTGTACCATTGACTGATTAAGCAACTGTGGAAAAGTCCTGACCTCATCTAAAAATAAGAATAACAACAGGACTATTGTGAGGATTAATAAACTCATGAGTGGAAATTCTTTTGAAAAGTATAAACATTTGATAAATGCTAATTACTATTTTACTGTAGTTAATGGATTGCCTTGGTGTGAAGCCCATGAGATCTTCAACAAGTTACTTAACCTTTCTAAGGCTCAGTTTTCTCCTCTGAGATAATAAAATACCTTCCTCCCTAGGCTGTTAAGAGAATTAAATGGGTTAACAATACTCTTAAAATAGCACCTGACACCTAGCATTCAGTATTTATAACTTAATTTCTTATTTTTCTTGCCAAGCTTGCTTACAAACACAGTTTTTATACTCCGTATATTTTTGCTTCATTCTTTTTATATCTTAATTTCTTTGACCCTACCCAATATGAATCCTCCCTTTCCTTTTTAGAGGCTCCTGGTTATTTATAATCACCATATCATTTTCCATGCCATTCTTCTGGCATGCCAGCCAAATTATTTTTGTTACTTCTTAAACATACACCCTCCAACCGGTATTGTAGTCTTTGGGCTGGTCTCCCACGTGTCAGCTATTTCTTCACTCGTTGGTTCAGTTTTCTGGATGATGACGGTGATGATTAGATGAAAAAGACTACAAAGGAAAAAGGAAAAAAAGAACCAACATTTTGCCTGGGAAATACTTATTACTACCTCCTTTTGAAGGGAGAAGTTTTAAAATGGCAATGTCACCAAATAAAGATGGCAGATACTGGCATAGCAAGTTACGCATTTATAGGTAAGTCCTGATGAGCTGAGCCTGGGAGAGTAGTCAGAATGCTGTGCCTCACCTCCACGCGCAGTTAATAAAGGTCTTAACACCTTTAGATACCCTTTTTCTTTTTCTTACAACAACCTTTTCCAATTAAACTTTTGTCACTTCCTCGTTAAAACATCATAGGAAAGATACCTCACTTTAATCATATGAGAAATATTAAAATATAGATTTTTACTAGTTTTGGTTTCTCCCTCTGTAGACTGGACATTCAATAAAATCCTTTTTAGCATTATTCATCTATGCTTCTAAAATTGATCAGAAGATTGAATTTGTTATTCATTAATTAATTCACTCTGTAAGCAATTATGGAGTGCCTATAATATACAGGAACATGGCTAGTACTATGTGAGACAACATCTCACAGGGGAGACCCTCACACAGGTAGTTCAGCGAACGTTTTTCTGGTTAACATGAGATTGCTCTAGGTCTTAAAGAAAGTGGGAATTAGACAGTTGAAGGAGGGAGAACATTCCAGAAAAAGGGAAGAATATATGCAAAAGTACAAAGGTCTGAGAACAACTAACATGTTTAGAGGACTCATTAGGACTTATTGACAATGGAAATGCACAATACAGACACCATGGCTTGGTGTGGAAGTTTGTGAAGGACAGAGTACAACCTGCTCTGAGCACCAAGTATGTTGTTTAGTAGGCTGTGCTTAAGAGTTTGGGTATTGAGGTGGCGTCTGTGGCTTAAGGAGTAGGGTGCCAGCCCCATATACCAGATGTAGCAGGTTCAAACCTGGCCCCAGCCAAAAACTGCAAAAAAAAAAAAAAAAAAAGAGTATGGATATTGTCCAGCAAGAAACAGGGTATTGTTTTTTTTTTTTTTAACTTGGCAAGTAACACAATCACACATACATTTTAGAAATATTTGGGAATATGAAAAAATATAAGAGGGCAAGTGTAGAGTCAGGAAGATCATTTAGGCAAAAAAAAAAAAAATGATAAGGCTCTAAATCAGTGTTTCTCAACCTTCCTAATGCCATGGCCCTTTAATACAGTTCCTGTGAGTGGAGAACCACTGCTCTAGATTAAGGTAGACACATTGGGAATGGGGGGTGTCAAGGGAAGATTCAGATCATATCCAAAAAGAGGCAACTCACCTGGGTGACCAGTTGGATGCACAGGCTGAAGGAGAAGAAGGAGCCAAGAAATTCTCCCAAGTTGCTGACTTGGGTGACTGAGTAGATGGAGCCACCAACCTCCAAGAAGGAAACAGCCTGGAGTCAAATGGAAAGAGGAACAGCTGTTTTCAACACATTTTAGTGTGAGCTGACCAGGAAATATGCCAGTAGAAATGTCCATTGTTCTATGAATCGGGAACTCCCAAGTAATGTCTGGGATGGACTTCTAGTCTCAGGGTCACTAGCACATAATGTAAAAGCCACCACTCTGAGACCAGGAGCTCAGAGAGCAGGGACTCTGCTTTATGCTGTGGGCAGCCAAGAAATATTTGAACACACGAATGCCATTGCGAAGGGGAGCAAGAAGATTGAAGTCCAAACCTGGCACACACTGCCATTAGCAACTGAGTCTCGATAGAAGAGCACACCAAGGACTATGGGAACACAGAGGAAACCTGCAGAGAACAAAGCTGTGGGAGCACAGCGAGGAGAACATTTCAAAAGGGAGGGCATTCCAGCAGGGTCAGGTGAAATGAAGCCTTAAACCTGATGATTGGATTTTGTAACACACGTGTTGGTAACCTGGGGAAGAGTATCTTTTTTTTTTTTTTTTGAGATAGAATATCACTCTGTCACCCTGGGTAGAGTACCCTAGTGTCATAGCTCACAGCAACCTCAAACTCTTGGGCTCA
>NW_003852397.1:8119100-8122393 GCF_000181295.1 Otolemur garnettii | reverse complement strand
GTAAGAGGTAAAGTCTCCATCTTTCTTTAAGGCTGCATAATATTCTGTGGTGTACATATACCACAATTTATTGATCCATTCGTGGGTCAATGGCACTTGGACTTCTTCCATGACTTAGCAATTATGAATTGGGCTGCAATAAACATTCTGGTACAAATATCTTTGTTGTAGTGTGATTTTTTCTTTTTTTCTTTTTTTGAGACAGAGCCTCAAGCTGTCCCCCTGGGTAGAGTGTGACATCACAGCTCACAGCAACCTCCAACTCCTGAGTTCAAGCAAGTCTCCTGCCTCAACCTCCCAAATAGCTGGGACCACTGGCGCCTGCCACAGTGACAGGCTATTTTTTGGTTGCAGCCGTCATTGTTGTTTGGCAGCCCGGGCTGGATTCGAACCTGCCACCTTAGGTGTATATGGCTGGCGCCTTAGCCACTTGAGACACAGGCGTAGAGCCTGTAGTGTGATTTTTGGTCTTCTGGATATATACCTAGTAGAGGAATTGTAGGATTGAATGGCAGGTCTATTTTTAGTTCTCTAAGTCTTCTCCAAACATCTTTCCAAAAGATACGTATTAGCTTGCATTCCCACCAACAGTATAGAAGTGTCCCTTCTCTTCACATCCATGCCAACATCTCTGGTTTGGGGATTTTGTGATGTGGCTAATCTTACTAGTGTTAGGTGATATCTCAAAGTAATTTTGATTTGCATTTCTCTTATTATTAAGGATGATGAGCTTTTTTTCATATGTCTGTAGGCCATGTGCCTGTTTTCTTCAGAGTCCTTTGGAAGGAACTTAGCTGTGAAGGGAACAGGGGGCAATAACTACAGGAGACATAGGAGGCTTTTGTTTCTTCGTTTTAAGATGGAAATGTCATAAATATGTGCTCTTGATGAAAAGGAAGAACTAATAGACTGAAAAAGACTGAAGGGAAATAAAAGAAAGGAGATAATTAACAAAATGAGTTTTACAAAAATATTTCTAATTAGAGTCCTTTAAATGGGATACTCCTCGTGGGCCCATAACTTATTATACGATTTTGCAAAAGAAACAGATTTACATTTCTTCCAAGAAGTACTCCAACTGTAGACATCAAGGAATACTTACGGTGTCACTCCATCATCTGTGAGAAATACGCATATACCCGTTAAAGTTCCCTATATTTAATTGTAAAGTGAGACTATGTCCATTAATTCCGTGTATCCTCCCCTCTCCCCCTACTCCTCCCTCCCCAATTCTTTCTCCCTCTTCTCCTAAGCCAGGATTTGTATTCTGGAGCCCTTAAAGGAAGGGGATGCATCTATTCTAAGCCTTTGTTCCTTGCTCTAACTCACAAGCTCTTTAGATTTCAATCTACATGCAGAAATTGAAACAGAAAAAGAAACCCCCTTGTAACTGCGCATGCCCTCCTGTGGGAGGGATGCCGCAGGAACTGGGTGGAACAATGGGATTCTAGAAAGGAAAGCCTGAAGCTCCCTAGGTTGTAGAAAAGCTACACTGTGAATCAAAAGCCAGTGAGGAAGCAGGAAAAAATAAAAAGAGGAAGAAATCCAAAAAAATTCATTCATATTGTAGTGCTGTATGGAAATTCAAATTCTTCCGCCATGGGACCACCATCTTTCTATCTGAATGGACAGGTCAGGCATTTGAGTCTTGAGATGGGTGAGGGAGAACTCTAGGAAAAGGAATTTCCTATACTCTCTCTCTACCTCGCTTTAATCTTTATGTTAAGTAGCAAAGCACTCATTAAAAAAAATTGGAACTACTCAATAGCTTAAAAGCTGAATCGCTGGCTTTTTAGACTAAAAATTATATATGGATTTTATAAAAAGCTCTAACAGAACAGAGGGTATTAAGCAAAAGATAAAATTCCCTTCAGTGTGTCATTGCCCTAGGACCCCTCCCCAGAGGTAATCATTGACAGTAGTTAATTGGGTATCTTGCCAGAAATTCCCTAAAGCCTGTGTGAGCAAAACTATGATTACATTTCATTTGAAAGGAAAGATGACAGCTGTTATGATCGCCTGGCCCCTATGCTGCCACAGGCTCCAGCTTTTGTTTCTAAATCTTCAAGTGGGTAACTAGGCCTTTTTCTTTTATTTTCCAATGGAATGGACGCAAATGGGCACACCAAGTCTTGTAGTGATCAAGTCCCAAGTAGGTTATAGAAGTGCGGTGAGGGCACTTCAACCCTCTGATCCTCCTCCCTTTTCCTCCACTAGGGAAGAGCAGCTTTGAAAAGTGAAGACCCCTGCTGGGGTTCCTCTCTGCCTCCCTCTGGGCTTTCTCAGCTGGGTCCCTTTCCCAGCCGGATGAGGCCCCTCCTCTGTGCGTGGGGACTGATCCTGCCGCTGGGCTCTAATGAGGATACAGTTAAACAGAAAGCCCAAAGCCTCTTTTCTGAAGACAAGAGAATAGACCCAAAGTACCACGAACTAGGAAATAAACAAGGAAGAATCAGACTTTCAGTTCAAATAATAAAAAGAAGCATCTTTTTAAAAATTCTCAGAGTGACTTGCTGTTTTCATACGTATCCGTTTTCATGGATCTATTCCCTGAGAGAGCGCCTTTCATGGGACTGAATAGTTACAATACTGCTTACAACGTGCAAACCTCTGCCTTGGCTTGTTTCTGTTGACAAAAGTTAACCCTCCTCTCTTTTTCGGCCTCAGTCCTCAGTGACCCGAGCAAGAAAATGAGCAAAAGGGGAAAACAGGCTTCTACTTTCTGGCATCAACCCAATTTTCCAATCTTCAAAATTCTCAGTCAGTTTCCCTCTCCTCATCACTGCATTGTGTTACTTGAAAGACACAGAGGAAATAGCTATGAGAACACAAAGAAAGAAAGAACACACACCATGGGGTTAGCGAGGAGGAAACCCTCTTAATAGATTTCAAAAAGAATAAATCCTGGAGCGATCCTGAGACTTAAAAGATTTACCAGAAATGTAGGCACAACTCCAAGACCATGATGCTGGAGAAAATTAAGATATCGGGCACTGTAAGATAAAAGACAAAGGCAGGAGAAATTCCAAATGAATCAATAAATACATTCATGGATGGCTTCTTGTTAAAAAGAGTCCTTCCAAAAATGTAAGACTCAACCTTGTTATTCTACTAGTTGGAGTAAGTATGATGTAGTTCTTGCTATAGCTACTTGTATCATCTTATTTCCAAAGTAATTTTGTGTACCGTGGGCCTTTCAGGTAGCCAAAACTTGCACAAAGTAAGAGTTCTCCAGTAACTAAAAAAAAAAAAAAAATCAAATACTTTTATAGCAGTATTGCTGACCTGTCTTA
>NW_003852397.1:8114836-8117802 GCF_000181295.1 Otolemur garnettii | reverse complement strand
AAAGATATTTCTGGCCTCTGGTCCAAGGAGAGACAAGTAGCTGATTTCATTTTTCCAATGAGATGTAAGAGGTAGTGTGTGGGGGGAAGGGGTTCTGCTCCTGGTAAAAAGCTAGAGAGAGTATTAAAAGGAGAAAATCCCTTTTTCCCTGGCTGCCCCCAGGACCAAACCACCCCCATCAGCACACTGTGCCCTTTCTGGACTGTGAATGCTGTGAAGGGTAGGGCTGTGGCAGCTATCTTGCAACCATGAGGCGGTGAGTCCCGAGAACAGCCAACATGCTGTGGACGGCAAGGCAGGAAGATAAAAAGGTACTGAGCCAATGCCAGCAACTCCCTCTGTGTATCTCTAGACTTCTTATTATATGAGAACGATAAGCCCTATTTGTTTTAAAACTTAATCAGTCTCTTACCATTGGACATTTCAGTTGCCAACATTTCTCTATTACACGGGACACTGTGACAAAAATACAGGCCTGTTTTTGCACACATCCATGATATCTCCCTAGATGTGTTCTTAGGAAAGAATTGCTGAGTCCACGCGGTTAATACAAAGCTAAGTTTCCAGCAATTTTGTGTGAACTTACAATCCCTTTCTAGTAGTGTGTAGAAGAGCCCATCCTCCCTTCTTTAAAAATATCCAGTAGGTTGCCAGTGTGATAGTTTAAAAAAGATTTCCTTTTCTATTTTAATTTGCTTTTCATGAGTCACTCCTGAGGTGAAATGCCTTTTCATTTGCTTAGGAACTTTTTAGTTTTGGCCTGTTCCAGTGCTTCTTCAGGTCCAGACTTCTTAAAGAGGTACAAATACTGTCTCCACCTCCTGACCGTTCATCGACCTCTCAGCCCATTCTCCACTGGTCACCTATGGCCTCAACTTCGCCAAATCTGGGGGGCATTTTTCTGGTTTCATTTCTCTACACCAGTGTTTTCCAATCTTTTATCTCACAGCACACTTGAACCTATAGTTAAACTTCCACGGCACACTTAAATTATGTTGATCAAAAAAAAAAAAGTAAAAAAAAGAATGTACTTACTGTGCTTTGAATTTCCTTTGAAAATAATTCAACGAATGATCTTTAAAAAATTTTCAAGACACTCCTAAGATCCTCTCATGGCACCCAGTGTGCTGCGGTCCACGGGGTGAAAGTCACTGCTCTACACTTTTGGTAATATTTGACACTGTCTACCACTTCCTCCCTAGAATGCCCTCCTCTTACCTTTTCAGATGCCACATCTAACTGGTTTTCTTTTCACCTGTCTGCCCATTCCTTCTGTCCCCTTCTCTACCTGTCCCTCTGGCCCAGTGCCAGGTCCCCTCTCCAGGTAAGCTTCACTTCCCACGGCTTTAATTACCATAGATACTAATTACCACATTTGTCTCCAACCCAAACTCCACCCTCGGCTCCAGAGTCATGCATCCAACTGATAGTAACATCTCCACTGGGCTGTGTCCCAGTAATCTCAAATTTAACACATTTTGAAACAAGCACTGACTCCCCCGCTCTTGCCCCAGAACTTCCCTGTCTTAGAAAATGTTACCACTATTTTCAGAGCTGCCTAGGGCAGAAACCTGAGGGTCATTCTTGCTTGTGCTCTTGCCTTCCCTTCCCACTCATGAGCAAGTTCTGTTGTTCCTCTTTCCACAGGGAATCTGGACGTTTCCACCTCTCTCCCTCTGCTCCAGGAAGCTCATCCATGCCGGCATCCTTAGACAGCCTGGACTACCCTGATGGCTTCCCACCCGGCCACCCTGCTCACAGGCCTGCCCCTTTCCGGCCTGTTTTCCGTATAGCAGACACAGGGCATTTTTTTTTTTTAATGTAAAATTTCTCCAGGTTATTCTCCTCCTTAATGCCCTTCATCGAATTCCCATAATTTATGAGATAAATTCCAAGCTAGTTGTCATGATCTAGGAGGCTCTGCATAACCTGACCACTGTCCACCTTTTCGGCCTCATTCCTTACCACTCTCCCTTACCACACAGGCTTCCTTCCGGTTCTGTGAATCACTAAGCATCTCGTCACTCCAGGGCCTTGGGCATGCCATTCTCTCTTACTGGAATGTTCTTCCCACTTCCTCCTACCCATCTTCACCTAGAAACCTCCTTTCATCCTAAAAGACTTAGTTTATAAGCCACTGCTTGCTGACCACTTTGTCAAAGTACTTCCCCTCTGTATTCTCCGCTACTCTGCCCTGTTTGATCTCTTCACGGCACTTCTGACTGTTACAACTGCATATACATTGGTTTTTCATCAGCTATATCTCATTTACTAGGCTGTAACATCCAGGACAGTGGAGACTGTGTCATTTTATTCACCAGTGTATACTTAGTGGCCTGCAAAATGCCTACCACATAACAGACTCTCAAGAAACATTTGTTGAATAATGAATGAACAGATAATTTGCCCACTTTCCTTTGTGTTGGTGTTTCAATATTTTCCTGTTGATTTTTAAGAACTTCAAGTATTCTTCATATATTATGTATACTAATGCTTTCTCTTTTGCTCTGTTTCATTTTTGTTTTGTTTGGGCCTCTAGATGTGTTCACTTTTAGGTACTCAATTCTAAACATGTATTTCTTCTCCAATTCCACCTTCGGTGTTTAGCTTAGGCTGCTTCTCCCTTTGAAAAGTCCATAATTATTCACCCTCATTTTATTCTATATGGTACTTAGTATTTTTGTTTACTTACATGTCAATCTTAAATTCATATAGACTATGTTCTGCTCTATGATGTGATGTAAGATTTATCGCAATAATGATTATTCAATGTTCCTTTCACTTATGGCTTACATGAAATGTCCTATGTAATATGTATTATGTATATGCTTGTAAATATTTAGATGTGTTCTTGCAATCTTAAGAATGTTCCTTTACTTGTCTGTTTGTTCCTGCACCAGCATCACTCTATTTTATTATCTAGTAAGGCCAGCCAGTACCTTTTCATTTCTTTTTTTTTTTTTTTT
>NW_003852397.1:8108558-8113976 GCF_000181295.1 Otolemur garnettii | reverse complement strand
GTAGACAGTGCTAGTGTCCGACTTACCAAACACCCTTGGCATTTCCATCTACTTGCCAGGGCAGTTTACTGGGGACCCCTGCACTTCTCTGAGGGATCTTTTCTGTCCACAGGAGCACAGAGTAAGCTGGAACTCCAGAGTTCATACCCCTAGAAATACCCTTTAGTCGATGACAATAGGGAGTTCAGGTAGGTGTGACTGTGTTTCAACTTGACTGAGACATAAAGTGCCCAGTTTCAATATTATTTCCAGGTGTGTCTATGTTTCCAGATGAGATTAGTGTTTGCACTAATGGACTTGGTAAAGCATATTGCCCTCCCCCACGGAGAAGGGCATTATCCAATTCACTGTGGACCTGAGTAGAACGAAAAGGTAGAAAAACGCAAAACTCATTCTCTCCCTAACTGCCGAGCTGGGAAATCAGTCTTCTCCAGCCCTCCACTAGGACTTACACCATAGGTCCTCTCATTCTTAGTACTACACCACCAGCTTTGCCAGGTCTTCAGCTTGCAGGCAGTACCTTGTAGGATTGCTCAGCCTCCATAATCTCATGAGCCAATTTCTTCTAGTAAATCATATATATATATATACATATATATATATCCTGTTTCTGTGGGAACCCTGACTAATACAGTGAGTAAACACTCAGCTTCCTTTGGCTTCTGTCGGAATGACTGTGATGCATGCTCTGGTGTCTCCCCGAGGGTACCCAGCAGGGGGGACTCTATTTGCTTTCAGGAATACTGGGGCGGTGATGTGTCTCCTGTTGACTTCTTCCTTTCCCCATTTTCATTTCCCAGACTGGTTCAAAAAACAGCTCTAACATTTATCCTTGTCTCAGGGTCTGCTCCTAGGAGAACACAAACCAAGGCATGACCCTTGTCTATTTTCAGTTGTTATTGTAAATGAGACTTTTCAAAAAAATATAATTTTTGACTACATATTTTAAAAAGTTATTGATTTCTTTGTATGTGACAAAGCTAAATCATATAGGCATATCATAACATATTCAAACACAAGTTTTGGCATGCAAAAATCAGTATTGTTAAATTGTTCCACAAATATACTCTTATATGCTACATATTAGTGTATATTTTACACATCTCTGCAAATACAGCATCTAAAATCTTCAGAGAGGGCTTGCTGCCCATAGCTAAGCGGTTATAGCACTGGCCACGTACACGGGGGCTGGTGGGTTCAAACCTGGTCTGCGCCTTCTAAACAACGACAACTGCAACAAAAAAATAGTCGGGTGTTGTGGCGAGCGCCGATAGTCCCAGCTACTTGGGAGGCTGAGGCAAGAGAATAGCTTAAGCCCAAGAGTTTGGGGTTGCTGTGAGCTGTGATGCCACTACATCAGGGCAACATAATGAGACTCTGTTTCAAAATAAATAAATAAAATAAAATAAAATAAAGTAAACAGAATAAAATCTTCAGGGGCCACTTGGGGAATTTTCAAGAGTGATTTTAACTATGCACAATTTTCACCTCACTGTTTTTAGAAACACCTTAAGATTTTTGGCAACCGGCTCCCATACTGAATTCATTTATTACAGATAGTTTTAATAATGTTTCAATTGATTCTCTTGGTCTTTCCAGTAGACAATTACATTAACAGAAAATAATAAGAATTTTGTCTCCTTTTTCTCATTTATACATATGCTTTCTTCTTTTTGTCTTATTGCATTTACTAGAATTTTCAGAATGCTGTTAAGTGGTTAAAGTGTTAGTGGTTAAAAGGAATATCCTTGTCTAATTTCAAATTTGAATAGAAATAGAATGCTTCTCTCTATTAAGGCAGATACAAAGAGAGAAAGAAAAAGAAATCAGAAAAGGAGTTTGGGGAAGACACAGAACTTATTCAAGGGCAATTCATTAAAATAAATGATAAATTGAATGCCAGATGGAATAAATTTTAGTTTATTAAATTTTACCCCTATATGAAATATTTTCTTATTTTTCAATAAACCATTCTTAGTAAACTTGGCTCTCTTAGTTTAAAATGAGTTTATTTTCCATAAGCTCATCAATAATTTAAATCTATTTGAGATCTTCTCTGGCTGCTTTATTTTTATTGCACTTTTGATTCCATGAATCACATGAAGAGGCATTGATTCCTCAGATTGATCTGGCACTTTCAAAGTGGTGGGCAGTTGACCCTAATTTGTAAGCTTGAAAAATTAAAGGGATCTGAATTTCCATACCTGTACTTGCCAAAATCACACATCCCAGGTAACTATTTTTATTATTACTATTGGTTCTGATAGCCAGTCTCAGGTATTTTCACATACATATAAAACACATCTACATGAAAATATATAGATATTCTTATATAAACCTATACATATTTTTTACATAGATATATCTTATAAATATTATGTAAAATATGTCTATGTGAGTTATGTTTTGAACTTACTACACTATCCCAGTATCTATTCAATATGTGTCTTCTGTGTTCAAGGTAAGTCATATATGTTTACACATGTACAGAATGATATACATACAAGAATGAGAATTTCAGCATTTTTGTAATCACATAAGATTGGAAACATAGGTCCATCAATATCTGACTAGTTAAATAAATTGAGATGCTTGCAATGGATAGTCCCTTAAAATAGACTTTATTTTGGGGGTTCCTGGTAGAGTGTGTATTTCTCCCTCACCTTCCACTTTAGTGTGGCTGATCCAGAATCTGTTTTCACAAATGTAGGACAAACAGAGAGTAAGTGAAGAAGAAGGTGGATTGGGGGATTTTCAAAGCATATCCATGAGGATAAAACTGTACTATTTATGAGGGATAAAAATTCTATCTAGGATTCCTCAAGAAGAAAGCTTTGCCCTTCACGTACAAGGAGCAGATGGACACTAGCTTAAAATTAGTGCTATTTGACGGGTATCCCAACAAAAGCATCTCTTGCCCTCTGACTGTCTGTCTGGCTTAATGAAGACTGCTAGGTTATAAAACCAACAACAGTAACAACCACAACACCAAAATTCTGGGCAAATTAGTAAAGCAATAGCCAAAATGAAATTTACCAGATACCTAATATTACTTCCAAATTTTTTAATCCTCTTAGATTTTTATATTTTATATCCATGTACTTTGTACCTATGTGAAACCTATAGCTGTCTATTGTATCCCCAGAGCACTGCCCAACTTTCCAATCTTCCCCTGTGGCACACTGGCTAGGTACTCAGCAAGGCCATTTCCTCTTCTTCCTGGGAACATCCCCTGACCACTCTTCCCAGCTCTCACAAGTGTGGCCATATGATTAGCTCTGACCAATAGAATATGAGCAGTAATAATGGGAGTCACTTTTAGACCCTACCCCTAAAATTTGCCGTGCAAATCTTTTTCTCCCCTTGTTTCCCAGTTGTATAAATAGAATCCAGTGAAATCTGACTGAAGGGAGCTTAAGGTCCCTGAATCACTTTATGAATAACTAGTTGCTCATCAAAACACAATTAGACTGTGACTTAAGAGAGAAGTAAATCTGTGTCATGTAAAGTCACTGAGATTTGAGGGGGTTTTGTTATATCAGTTGGTTTTAGTTTGCTAATTGGTTTGATAGTAAACTCTCTCTATAGATACAGCTCTGTATATCTCTGATCTAATTTTCAAATTCTCAGTAATAATACTTAGCTTATTCTAGAAAAAGTGCTTATCTCTGATCGTTTGGCTTATCTCTGACAGTTAGGCAGGGATGTTACAGGATCACTTCATAGAGACACGGCCTCTAGAAGTCCACTCCTGGGTGCTGGGAGCTATTCCCAGAAGAGGGCAATCACTTGTGAGCTGGCATCTCATACATGAAGGATGCTGGTGAACAGGAAGAAGCTAAGACTGACTGACCTCATATGCAGACTCTCAGGGTAGGAGAAACAGCAAAAAATCCATCCGTCTTCCTATTCCTCAGAAGCTTCTGATCCCTCTAAGACCTGTTGTAAATCCTGGTATTCATTCTCAAAGACAATTAACCATCCCTTGGAAATGCAGAATAAACGAAAGTTAAAAGATCACTCACATTAGACATTATGACCAAGCGGATATCATGGACCTTGCTGAGGGAACATAAATGTGGGCCTTGCCCGTCATCCTCTTGCCAGGAACATATTGGAAAGGAAGAAATCCCTGACAATGAGTAGTGACACTGCACCATGGAACACTGAGGTTCGTGGGGATTTGGGTGAACAATTGCAGTAGGCATTTGTCATTTTCAAATTTTGGCCCAGCATCTCATCTGCTTTTCTCCTTGGGAGAGTTCTATCATCTGAGTTGGATGGGGGATTGGGTGGGGGCAAGCCCTCACCATTTCCCACAGAAGCTGAAAAAAATCCAAATACCCCTCTTCCTCTGCCTCTTGTCCTCCAACTCCCTCCCACCTGGGCTGCCAGCCAGGGTGTGGTCAGCCTGTTGGATGCTGTCACCTAGGAATCTGAATCTTCAGCAAGGGAGACAAAGATGAAGAGGCAGCTTGGAATCTACGTCCAGTGGCAGAAGTCTCTGGCAGTGTGATGGCTCCAGCAGAAGCATCCTAACCAGTTCTCAAATGTGCCCCTGGGTGGTGATTCCCGGTTCCTGCTTATTTTCTGAGTCTTGTTTTTATGTCTTCCACTGACTCCATGAGCCACCCAATATCTTCCCAATAGATTCCTATTGTATTTAAATTGGACATAGTGAGTTTTTGATGCCTGCAACCAAGAACCTTAACTGGTACAAAAATTTTCTCCTCCTTTAGTTCATTTTTTCCTTGATAACCTAACAGAATACCTGAATTCTTAAAAGTGGCAAGATAAAAGTCATAAGAGCCGCATCACACACAGATGTAGATCACTGAACTAATTAGAGAGCTGAGATAAGTTTTTTCATTAGAACTATAAGAGGCTATCACCAGAAAAACATCTGAATCATTGAAGGGATACTCTGGAAGCTCTACCAAATCAAATTAAAAAGAGATACCTGGTGGCCTTGCTGTGTGGCTCTTGAGTGTCTTCTAGGGATGCCAAGTCAGGCTTAGCTCACCCAAAGAAGATCAGGCCAAACCGACCTGTCCCTGCAAACAGGGGAGTTCAAAAGCTCCTGATCCAGTTATCTATGCCCGGGTTGGGTGTTCTATCAGCTCAGCCACATGAGAGGAATCTCAAACATGATTACTGCACTGAATGGAACCTGGAAATAGAGAACTGAGCAAAGTCAAAAAAGGGCCAGAGTAGGCAGTATGGCTAGTTAGCATGCAAAGGAATGAGACAGGCCATCTTATGACAGAAGAACCTCCCTTGTCAGGCTCCTGCAGGGTCTCGTAGAAGGCCTGTTGGAAAAGAACTCTGAAATTAGAAGGCCTTCCATCTAGACCAGTGGTTCTCAACCTGTGGGTCGCGACTCCTTTGGGGGTTGAACGACACTTTCATAGGGGTCGC
>NW_003852397.1:8107030-8107507 GCF_000181295.1 Otolemur garnettii | reverse complement strand
CCCAATAAGCCCTACATCTATTAGCTACACTCTGAAGATGGTAGATTTAAAACTTGATAGGAGGGGTCAGAAGCAAGAGATAAACAGTGAACCAGGTGTGTCAGGTATGGCACAGACAGGTTAGCTCTGGGGCCAGTTTCCAAGTGGTTCCCCACTCTCAGAGTGAAGTTTTCTAAGAATCATTCTCGTAAATTCCAGGAGACCCACCAGAAACTAGAATGGTGGCTGTAGGTGAAGAGAAGAGAAGGAAGGCCTCCCTCTGGTCCTGGTCTTGGTTTCTGAACATCACCACAGGGCAATGCTCTGTCAAAAGGGAGAAAAAACAGCAGAGAAGAGGAGGGAGAGAAAAGGGAATTGAGTAGCAAAGAAAGGAATAAGTTTAAAATCAGTTTTTATTGTTTCTTCTAATAACATAATAAATGCTCAATGTAAAAAGTCAAAAAAATCAAGAGAAATCTGATAACTTGGAGATAATCA
>NW_003852397.1:8103052-8106698 GCF_000181295.1 Otolemur garnettii | reverse complement strand
AGTGCTAGGATTATAGGCATGAGCCACCATGCCTGGCCTATAGTTAAGTTTTAAATAATGGAAATATATGTATATTAACACATATGCATATGTATTGAAACATATGTACATATATATATGTAGACACTCAATACAAATTCATTGTTCACTTTTTATCTTGTTATGAAAATCTTTTCAAATAAGTAAATAACTTGGCAGCATCATTATTTTTATGGCTACCTAGTATTCTATTAGAGACAACATGATTTCTACACCAAATCCCTTATGAATGAACTTTTTCCAGTTTTTCACCATTACAAACAATGTTCTAATTACTTCCCTTGTAGGTCTATCTTTGCAAATTTGTTCCATTCTTTCCCAGGAGTAAAATTGCTGTGTCAAAGGTACACACTTTTAAAAACACTTTCCACAAATTCTATTATTACCTTGCCCTCTAGAAATGTACCAATTGACAAATCTCACTAGTAGAGTGTGGGTATCCATTTTCCCACTTCCTTTTATGCCTTTGTCCATATAGGTGCTTGAAACAAATGGTATCTTTGCATTGGTTTGGGTACAAGTGAAACTGAACCCATTTGGGGATAAATTTCCTTTGACTGCTTCAACTGAAGCAGTCATCTGCTTGTTTATTTTCTTGTTTATTTGTAAAAACTTATCAATGATTCTTAACCTACCTATATGTGTTGCTACTGAGTTGACATTTAAAAGAAGATTAAAACTAAAATGTAACCAAAAAATAAGAGCATATTTTACCTAATAAAGTTAAAAACAAAATTGAGGGTTGTAGAGCAGAGTAGGACTTACCTCGGTAGGCCAGGGACAGTGTGTGGATCTTTAATTACGGCTTCAATAGAGATCTGCAGAGTAGATTAAAGTGGGGGGTAATATCCAATCTTTTCTGGTACTCCATACGCTTGTTCAGCCCATTAGCAAATCCTCCTGAGGAGGCCAAATCCATTTAAAGCCACATTTAAGAAGGGTAGCAGATAAAAATGTAGGTAAGGAAAGAATTACAAAAACAGGAAGAAGTCTTGGTGAGAGCCGGTTAATCTGTCATTTTAATTGCATCATCTCTTCTTTCTGTCCACTAATTAGATCAAAGATCTATTAGAGTTGCAGACTGCCTCTTCTTGAAGAAGACAAAAGAAAGCGAGAGAGAGATGGCTGTAGAGATAGAGAGAGAGAGGGCTTACCCCATCTACTCCAGATTTCATCAAAGACAGACTGAATCAAAGAAGGAATTCCAAGGCGGTCTGTATTTTAAGAGTGGTTTTTCTGAAAGCATACGTCAGGTTATGTTTAAAAAGGAGAAAGGTATACATAAGCTGTTTCCATGTTCTCTTAGTCTTCCAGGAATACTGTGAGTTCAGTCTTTACTATTCCCCCATTTTATGTATGAGGATACAAGGTTCAGAAAGGATATGAGCCTTGCCTTACTGAGGCGCACCCAAGTAGTGCACTGTGAAGGTGGGATCCATAAACAGTTCTAGACCAGTGTTGCCCAATAGACATAGAACACTAGCCAGATATGCTATTTTAAATTCTCCAGTATGCACATGTAAAAAGCAACAGTGAGGTGAAATTCACTTTAACATTTTATTTAGCATAGTACATCCAGACAATTATCATTTTAACATATAATAAAAAATTATTAAAATCTTAAAAAAATAAAAAATAAAAAAATTAGATATTTTACATTTCTTTTTTCATGAGAAATCTTTAAAAGCCAATATGTAAACATTTACAGTACATCTCAATTTGCACTAACTACATTTCAAGTACTTTGTAGCCATGTGTGGCTAAGGGCTACAACATTGGATAGCCCCAGTCTGGACCAGTGGTTCTCGAAAGGTAGTCTTCAGACCATCAGCATCACCCTCACCTGGGAATTTGTCAGAGGTGCAAATTCTTGGGCTCGATACCAAACCTACTAAATCAGAACTTTTAGGAGTGGGGCCCAGCCATCTATGGACCCCAGAAGCAATCTCCTTCAGGTAATTCTGATACATGTTAAAGTTTAAGAACCATAGCTCTAGACAACTTCCTCCCCATCCCAATCCAAATAAACCCAGGACAGCCATGGTGGGCCAGCACTGAGGAAGAAGAATCCTGAGCTTCACATAAGCAATTCTCAGCTAGATGAAGTTGGCCTTTCCTTGTTTGAAAATCTCCTAATTCTAGCTGTCGTTCCATTTCTTAGAATTATGGCATAAATTACCAGACACAGTTTAAACATGGTTTAATTTTTCATTTTTTTGAAAGGAGCAATAAAAGGAAACCAGTAACCACCCTACCCTATCATCTTGAGTTATTACACAATATCTCTTTTTTGTAGTTTCCGTATTCATAAAATGGGGGCCATTTAATAAATGTTAGCAACTTTATTAAAAAGGAAAAAGCAAAAGTGACCTATAATTTTGAACTATGGCAATAAAAATGTAGTGGGCAGGAAAGGCAATATTATAGATTTGAACATAGAAGTAGAAGCTGGGCTTGGTGCCTGAAGCTCAAGCAGCCAAGGCACCAGCCACATACACCAGAGTTGGTGGGTTCGAATCCAGTCGGGGCCTGCCAAACAATAATGACAACTACATCCAAAAAATAGTCAGGCACTGTGGTGAGTGCCTGTTGTCCTAGGTACTTGGAAGGCTGAGGCAAGAGAATCACTCAAGCCCAGGAGTTGGAGGTTGCTGTGAGCTGTGATGTCACAGCACTCTACCCAGGGTGACAGCTTGAGGCTCCCTTTGAAAAAAAAACAAACAAACGTAGAAGCTGATTCATTTATATTTCTTAGACCATTAGATTTGTTGAGGGGGAAAGGTACAGTTCTTGCTAAAATTATTAAGGAGAAGGGTTCTGAGCATGCCTTAAAGCAGAACTTTCAGTAAACAGGAATTACCTATAAAGAAAATCAGGAAGCCAAAGTGTTCCTTTTTATGAAGTTACATCCTGCCATAGAAGAGCTGGATCGGAAATAAAGACTGATGCACTCCCAGTTGTATACTAAACCCGCTATTATTTCACCAAGGAAAATCTGAGCAAAAGCTCAAATTCAGTGAAGGGAAAAACACATGATAAGTTTGAATGCCATGAGAAACCAAAGACAACCAATGCCTACAATTAAACATGATTTGGGCGGAAACTGTACAAACAAAACTCTGGTCTGTGATTTCAGGTTCTTACTTGGCTTCCTTCCCTTCTCCCCATCTCAGGAATAATTCCTCCAAACTTCTTCTTGAAATATGTATGTGTCTACGAATATAGGAGAATGATGGTATAACCGCTCCTCTTTTTTGTTATTTGTTGTGCGTTTCCAGGGTTGTAATAGAATTCTACTTTGCTCCGCACTCTTTTCAGTAGCACGCTTTCTCCAAGCAGGTTCCCATGGTTGGGGCGGAATGGCAGGTGCCAATCTGCAGTAGCAGCTGCAATGTTCCGCAAAGCAGAAACTGCAGCTCACACACCCTCTTACCCCACCACCTCATAACTCCACACAGTCCTTAAAACACAGACCACATACACACCCTCCTCCAACCTCGCATCCTCTCTCACACCCTAGCCGGCACGCACGCCGGGATGCCGGCTGCCACAGTAACGCACAACCCAGTCGGCGGCCCCACCCCTTACCGTCCCGCCCACTCCTCAG
>NW_003852397.1:8096744-8102232 GCF_000181295.1 Otolemur garnettii | reverse complement strand
GGCCCTTCCTTTGCTCTCCGGCGGGCGCCGGGTGAGAATGGGAATTGGCTTAGGGCAGAGGCTGGCCCGGACTCCGCCCCCGCCCTCCTTTCGGGGCCCCCCGCGGGGACCTGGCCTGTGTGTGTTGTTTTAATGTCGGGGATGATGTAATCACTTAATAATTGATGCCCCGTGCTGCTTCTCTCCCCACCCAACCCCTGCCCCACTCCACCTCTCGGCCTCCTCCCTCGGAGGCAGTCGCCTTCCCCAACGCATCCTCCTATTTCTGGCACCTCCCTTGCACTTCCCCCATCCGCCCCTTCACTCTTCCTGTGCCGCCACCCACCCACCACCCTTCCCCTTTCCCCTTTGCTGAAGCCTTCCCTCCTCTTCCTCCGTCCCCCACCCCTTCTGCTCCCTCAAGCTCCTTTCTCCTCCCTTCCCCGCTCCCTCGCTGGATTTCCTCCCTACTTCCCTAGATCGATGGCTGTTTTTGTTTGGTCTCCTCCCCTCTCTTATCTCTGCGGCCACAGGCGGAGGGGACTGGGCCAGAAAGAGGCCACCGAGCTTGGGCCCGGGCAGAGATTTGCTGGGACTCACTGGGAAGAGGGGATAATAAAATCACCCTTCTTCCCCCTCCTTCCCCCAGTAAATCACATAGACTCACGGGGTGTGTGTGTGTCAGTGTGAGTGTGACACAAAGAGCCCTTTCAGTGCATGGAGAGGCGACACAGAAAGTGCCCAAGAATGGGCTCCAGGCTTCTTGTTTCTCTTGCTGGGGCTTCTCTTTCTTCCCAAGAAGCAGTTGATCTCTCTGAGTCTTTCCTACCGCATTTACTAAAAAATGAAAGGCCTCCCCCAGTTGCTGGGTGGCAGGTGCCGGCATTTTGGTGTATTCACAGATCCACAGTGTTGACTGGCAGCTGCGGTATTTCTTACATTTAAGGGGACAATTATTCCAGCAGTCTTAAGAGTTGCTGTACTTTTAAGATAGTTTCTCCGTCCCCCTGTTCTTTCTCCTTCTCCTTTGGAGGATAGGTATTAAGAGCTGGGGGAGAATCTGGTGTGGAGTCAGAAGAATTTTGTTTCTGAATTAGAATTAAGTTGGTGTTTGATAAGCGGGAGGAAGCCTGCATTGCCTGAAATCCCAGGCCACTGTGCTGAAGTCTTTGGAAGTGGAATCTTGTCTGCCCAGTGATGTTTTACTTTTTTAATTTAAATACCTGGAGACATTTATAATGCTGACTTGCATTGGCATTTGGAACACTACTGGAGACTATCTCTTGCCTGCTTTGAGGTAGCCCTTGGTCACCCACATCCTTCCTCTCACCACCCAAGCAACTGCAATACTTTCCACCCTTTGTGCTGTCTTCTTCCCCAGTCCCTGCCCCATGGGTACCATGTTTTCAGATGAAGGGACTCACAGACTTTTGGAGGAAGTGGTTTAACTATCTGAGGATTTGGAGACACTTAGCTGGGGATGTAGAGAATCTTCTGACATCTGATGTTCCCCTTAAAGAGCAGGTGCTAATGTAAATCTGGGGGCTTAATGTTCCGTTTCTGAAGCCAGTGATCCTTACATGATTAATCAATAATGTCAAAACTTAGGTTGAACCCATTGATCCCTAGCAGCCTGACTCCTTGACTATTCTCGGCAACAGAACTGTCTCAAATTTATTCTTCAAGAATGTTATTAGAAAAGAGTTGTTATGATTCATTAAACATTTACTCCTGCACTTTTAAGACATTCATCATGGGACCTTTTACATTCAAAAAAGCAATAGGGTTAATGAGTGTGCTGTACAAAGGTCCTTCATTTGAGGCTGGACCTAGGAAGGAAAGTCAGGGTACATAAACCTGCATTCTATTGAGCAAGCTAAAGAGACTTAACCACAGGGTTCTGAGCAATGCACATGCTGCTTTCTTTTGGATCTGGAGTCTCCAACCCCATCTGACTTACTTGAAGTCTAACTTTTGGGGCCTAGCTTATGTGGCATCTCCTCTGTGAATTCTCATCACCAAACCTTCAATTTTGTTTCTAAACTTGAGCAGCAGGCATTATGTGTGACATGTGTCTGTTTCTACCCTTAGTTGGTCAGGATATTGACAAGAGGAACTTTGTATTACAATAGAAACTCCATAGCTGACCCACCTCACTACCCTGACCATCTCCTTAAGCTGACTTAATTTTTGTAGACCTGACATGCACCACATGCACAGAACGGTACAACAGGCGTAGTTCCTTAAGTTGACCACTTCTATATATTGACTAGTTTGTGACAGTCCTTTGGCTGGGGGTTGTCAACTTACAGAGACTCTACTGTATTTATCTTGTTTCCTTCTGAGTTTTACCTTAGTAGGTACTCAGTGTTTCACGTAATGATCGATGAATGTGAGTTAGATCCTTAGTATGTGCTCAACATCTGTATTAATTGGGCTAATGTTAACAAATAGGCCTCAAACACAGTAGTTTATTCTTGCTCGTGTAATTGTCCAAAATGAGTGCTTCTGATCAGTAGGTGGTTTTTTCCATGAAGTGATTCTGGGTCCCCTATCTTGTAGTACCACTGTCCCTTAGTTTTACTTTGTAACCTGCTTAAGTTGACAGAAGGAGCAAAGGGGAGAGTAGAGTCCTTTAGCCTGGAAATGACGCCCATAGATTCTGCTCATATTCTAGGGCTAGTTGTATGGCCATGTTTAATTACAAGGGAGTCTGGGAATTGTTGTTTAGCCATGTGCCCAGAATAAAGGACAAGAAGGAATACATTTTTGGTGAACAACTTTGCTGAAGGCTGCCACTTAACAAGCCACATTTGCTGCCTTTAATCAGCTTATAGACGGATGGGAAATGAATTAAATAGGAACCCAGAGCTGACACCCATCATTGCTTTCCTTCTTTTGATTTTGTAAATCCAGATCTTTTCATCTTAAGCATGTTTGAGAAACCTTGCTTTTGTCAAGGGGCCATTTGAGGGACCAATTCCCCCTCAATAAACCCCTGTAATATGGTTATTAGATGCTTCCTGTGTTGACCTTTGATGTGGTTCTTTTCTTCCAGAAGCCCCTTTCTTGGACTAGTTTTTTTATCTGGTGATTCTATAGAGTCCCAAAGTGGTTAGGAGTATCTTCAGAAAACATAGTTCTACTTTCTCTCTCTCTGTTTTTTTTTTTTTGTTGTTGTTGTTGTTGTTGTTTGTTTGTTTGTCTTTGTTTTTATTTAGCAGGCCTAGGCTGAGTTCGAACTTGCCAGCCCCAGTGCACGGGGCCGGTGCTTTATCCATTGAGCTATGGGTACCCAGCCTCCTCTGTTTTTTTTTTTTAACTCTGTCTCCCCAGGTAGAGTGTAGTGGCATGATCATAGCTCACTGCAACTTCAAACTGCTGGGCTCCAGCCATCCTCCTAACTCAGCCTCCTAAATAGCTAGGACTGCAGGTATGACCCACCACACCTGGCTTATTTTTCTATGTTTGGTAGAGATGAGGCCTCACTGTTGTCGGGCTGTTCTTGAGCTCCTAAGCTTTGGCCACCTGAAGTCTGGAGATTATAGGCATGAGCTACCACCTGACCCTACCTTCTCTTAAACAGGGGTGGAAAGAAGTGGAAATTAAGTATATTCTGCAGTGAAACTCTTTTGTCCCAAGGCCAACCAGCTTCTTAATGGAAAGGCCAGAGGCTCAGCCAGCCAGCTGTTCATTAGCTCCTGAGTCCCCTCTGTTACTTGGCTGCCTAATTCTGTGTCTGTGAGACCTGTATATTCCGTGGAGGTTCACTGAGTTTCCAATCCTCGGGAGCAGGGGGAACTGCTAGTATTTTGTGTAATCTCTGTTCTTCCACAGGACTCCAAATTGTTGGACCAGTTCTGTCCATACCAGTCATCATAATTAATAATGTACTTTTGTTTTTGCTATCAACACTTCATTATAGTCGTCTGTTCTGCAACATTAGTCTAGTATGTTACTGTGTGCAAGGCGCTGGGGAGATGGGGTTCTTGGAAATGAATACTTCTGCTGTCCTGTCTCTTCAGGAGCTCAGGGTCTGCTCCAGGAGATACAAATAATAATGGTTAGCATTTACTGAGCATTTACTATGTGACAAGTGTTGCTTAAGCTCTAAACTTAACAGTAATGATATGGAGTGGTTTCTAGTCACAATCCTCATTTTACAGATGGGAAATTGAAGCAAAGTTAAGTAACTTGTTAAGCAAGGAACTCAAGACCATAGAGCTACTAAGTGGTTGAGTTAGGATTCAGGTCTAATTAGTTTGGTTCCAGAGCCCTTACCCTTACCCACTAGGAAATATTCCAAATATTACATATGGTTGTAATGATGATGTTGCTTAAAATGTTATGTGCCATAGGAGAGGTGATGGCTAAAGTGCTTTGGAAATTGAGACTTCTGGTTGATGGGAAATAGAACTTTATATCCAAATAAAACATAGAATATTTATCCTTACCTCCCTTCCTTCCATTCAGACCCTCTTTTATTGCTTATCTGGGAAATAAGAATATAAAATTAAATTAAAAACAGCATATTGATGTGGGAAATGATTTTACTCTGTGATATTCCTTATTTTAAGCAGGGACCGTCTGTGCTGCACATTTAGGTCAGTGTGAGTTTGCGAATTGTCTACGTAACTTACTCATTCAAGAGCATTCATTCACTGCCTCTGCCAGACATTGAACATGCTTCAGGGGCAAAAGAAGTATGTCCTGCCCTGAGGAACTTAGCTGCTAGTCAGTAAGGAAATGAGGAATGACCACTGTTACAAATGCTGCAATTCAGGAGAGCATACAAAAGGGCGCATGAACCAGGCAAAGAGGTAGGAAGCTGGGATGGCCACTAGGGAAGGCTGGAGGAGGAGGTGTCTGAAAAATGAGCAGTGGGAGTTGGCTAGGTGAGTGTTGTGGGAAGCCCACTGTCCCAGAGGGAACGCCCAGAGGGGAAATGCACAAACCTTTTGGGAAACTGTAGCTATTTAATAGTTTAGGGCTGGTTGGGGAGGTAGGGAGAGGGACAGAGAGAAAAGGCAGGGCTGAAGGAGAAATGGGAAGTTTTTTTAAGTTCTTTATCCTGAGTGCCATTTAAGAGTTGTAAGTGGAGATGTTGCTTTGATGCGATTCATCTTACAAAGATCTTCTGGCCACAGTATGGGCCTTTGGTTAGAGGTGGACAAAAGTAATGCAGGGGGTGTACTTAAGGGAACTTAGAGACTTGGAGGAGATACAGATGAAGGTCTGAAAGGAAGGAATGAAGGTGGGGATGGAAGGAAAAAGACAGAATGAGAGGGTGAGACAGGATGTGGGAATGGGCAGATTAGCAGGGTCCCCGGGGAATTATGTGGAGACAAGCAGCCCAGTAAGAAGAGCAGGGGTCAGGCCTGTGAACCAGTGACCTCGCTGTGGACACTTTGGACTTCCAGCTGGAGGGGTCTCGTAGGCAGGGGAAGAGAACTGGGACTCACATAAAAATTTGCTAGCAGCAACTTGAAAACTGCTTAAAGGCATGGAT
>NW_003852397.1:8075570-8096345 GCF_000181295.1 Otolemur garnettii | reverse complement strand
AGTGATTCTCTTGCCTCAGCCTCCCGAGTCACTAGAACTACAAGCTCCAGCCACAATGCCCAGCTATTTTTTGTTAGAGAGGAGGTCTTGCTTTGGCTCAGGCTGGTCTCGAACTCCTGAGTTCCACTCGCCTCAGCCTCCCAGAGTTCTAGGATTATAGGTGTGAGCCACCGTGCCCAGCCTCTTTTGCAGTTTTTCAAAGATGCTGGTCATGGGAACCCAGAATCTTAGGGATCATGTGGTCCAACACATTCATTTTACTAACAAGGAAACATGAGGTCCAGAGAGGTTGAGTGACTTGTCCAAAGTGGCAGAGTTATCAGCTCGCTGGCCTTTCAGGTGAGGGATGATGAAGAGCATGAGTTTGGGGTAGGGTTGTTTAAGTTAGGAACTAGAATTCTAACCTGTTTCCAATGTAAATCTGTTGAGTTTGACTTCAGAATGTCATCATGACTTTTGAAGGTAGGATGAACTACAGATTAAGAAAAAAAGCATGGATTATGACTTTAATGCACTTGAGTCCTATGAAGAAAGAGTTGTTTGCATTATTTAGAGGAATATGATAGGTTGTTAGTGTTTCTCGTTGAGCAAATCTAATTTTTAGCTACTAAAACACGTAAGTAGCCTGAATAGTATTATCCAGATGGACTTGGGTGTCGTGCATCGTAGACGGTTTAGGAGTAAGTGACACTCTGGACTTGATTAGAACGCAGTAATCCTGGAAGGATATAAATTGAACTGGATTTATGGTCTAATAAAAACGTGGGAGGAAAAGATAATGCTTACTGACTCATGAAACTTTAACAATGTTTGTGAGACTCGGAGTTGTCGTAATGTTTGGATGAGAGCGCTTTCCCATTCGTCTCAGCCTGCATCTCAGGCTGCATCCCCACGGCCTGCCTTGCTGCCCGCTCTGGGTGGGAAGCCCAGCCTGTGTCTTTTTGGGAGTTCTTAGGAAGCAAATAGCCGTTATATACTTTGCCCTCGTGCACCCATGAGTTTGAGCAGCACCTGGTGGGTTTGGGCAAATGTGTATTGAGCACTTTGACATGATTGTGTGTTATAAAGATCTTCTGGCCACAGTGTGGCTCTTTGGTCAGAGGGGGGCAAAACTGATGTGGGGAGAGTAGTTCTGAAAACTTAGAGACTTGAATGAGCAATAATAAGTTTTTGGGAGAAAATATTATGTAGTGCCTTGGAAAAGTCTTCCGTTATTTCTGTTTAGAAAGCTTTTTTCAGGGTTACTTGTTTCTGGCCTTGTGTTCTCTTGTCTGTGATAGTATAAGAGAGCGCACAGCCTGGCACAACTACTCACCCTCCCTGAGCACACCATAGAACGAACGGCCCCTACCATTATGTTGACCCTGGAGGTCTGGCTCATGTGCTGACATATGGTCATTTACTTGATCGTGACAAGTCTGTGAGGCAGGTGTTGTTATCAGCAGTAGTCAGATGGAGAGACTGAGGCTCATAGAGGTAAAGTAACCTGCCCATTGTCACACAGCTAATAACGAGTGAAGCCAGGTCTGTGTCACTGCTAAGCTCACGCCTGCTTTTGCTGCCGTCTCTGGCCCCTCGTTTCCTGCCTCTTTGCCTTTGCTTGGCAGTTACTTGTTTACTCCTGTGTCTTGTGTGGGGGATACAAAGGCTCCTGTCCCTCACTTTAGAAATTTCAGCCCTTCTGGTAACTTCACTCCAGACTTACCTCTTTCTTGGGAAGCCCTCCCTTCTCTCCTGTCTCTGGGCTCCCAGAGTACTTGGTTAGGGCCTCATCTTCATCATCACCCTCACTGTGACCTGAAGTGTTATCGAAAGAGGGGGTCAGCTGGGTGGGCAAGCGGCGTGGGTACTGGCCTTTTCCACTGACTGGAGAGTTCTTAGGGAGTAGGGACTTGATCTCATGTGTGGTTAATTTGCCAACACAACAAACCTAGCTTGATTCCATAAGGTACATTGTTCCCATTGAAAAGATGAGAAACTGGGCGGCGCCTGTGGCTCAGTGGGTAGGGTGCCAGCCCCATATCCTGAGGGTGGTGGGTTCAAACCTGGCCCCGGCCAAACTGCGACAGAAAAATAGCTGAGTGCTGTGGCAGGTGCCTACAAGAGAATCACCTAAGCCCAAGAGGTGGAGGTTGCTGTGATCTGTGACGCCACAGCACTCTACCAAGGGCGACAAAGGGAGACTCTGTCTCAAAAAAAAAAGAAAGAAAGAAAAGATGAGAAACTGAGCCATAGAGGTAAAATGATTTAGTCAGAGTCACATAGCTAATAAGTGACAGGGCTGGCATCTGAACCCAGGCAGCCTGGCTCCAGCATCTATGCTCTTCATGCTAAATTTGTGCCATCACTCCAACAAGGTTATAAATATGAGGGTGGAGATGGTGCCCAGCAGTGCCCAGCCCAGCTCCTCTCAGTCCCTGCCAATACACATCAGCCCTCTTGTTCTCCCATCCACCCTGCAGAATGGCTGAGAATGAGGTCTTCTGATAAGAAAAGAGCAGTGGGGCAGCAGCCCCCTGTGTATCCTGAGGGACTTCTAGAATGCACATTCCCAGGTCTGGGTCTGGTTCAGTAGGAGTGGGACGGGTAAAGCTGAACACTTTGAAATGTCTTCTGGGTCTGGGAACAGCAGTGCCCAGAGAGCCAGCAGGAGGCAGCTCTGGAAGACAAGGCTTGAAGCAAATATGGGGGTGGGGAACCCCAGCCCCAGTGGGGGAGCAGGCAGAGGAGTGGTCAGCACCATTTGTCAGCCAGGGGAGGGGGCAGCCGCAGCTGGGAGGAGGCCCAGGATCATAGATCCTTCTCGGAAAGACCTCTTACCTTGTGATTTAATGATCTCTAAGTACCTGTGCCTTTTCAATGTGCTGGTGGGATTTTATCTGACGAATTCAAACACTTTCATTTTCTTCAGAGCTTCCATCTTTGAGGTACCCAAAAATAGTAGGCTTTTCATGGAGTTGTATAAGGGTTCCATCTGCTTTATATTGAAAAGTAGGGCTTTAATGGAAAATTAAAAAACGAGCCAGATCTCCTTTCCCACAACAAAGCCCAGGGCACTTTTCCCAATCCTTTCTTCTTTTAATCCCCAGAAAAAGTTACAGAATCTGTATTTCTGTGAAATCCTGCCCAATTTAAATTCTACTGAAAAGGAAAATAAACACCAACAAGTCCCTTCCTTTCCACGCAAATGTTGTGTCTCTTTAAAAGCAATAACAATTTTAAATATTGGCATTTGTAAAATTTGATTTTTGTTTTAAACTTATCTTGATTTTATTTCGGAAGTTGTGGGATGTGTTGTGTACAGCTCCAAGTATAGGCACGTGTGAGGGTGTGTTTAAAAGCACTCATTTCTGTTACTGGTTTCTCTCTTGCTCTCAGAGTTTGAGGGGTCCTCCCTTTTATCCTCTAGTCTGTTTTCTAACCTATAACTACAAACATGCTACCCCACTGTTTTTTCAGATTTAAAACTCAGGAGCTTGAGTTGTCAATGAACTGTAGCATTCTGTCATCCTCTGTGCTTCTCATTGTCTGCTACTTGGAAATGTCCTTCTCCGGCTGTCCTGCGTGTCCTTTGCCTGGTCCATATGCTCTTGATAAACTGGATCCTTCGTGCTGTCCTGTGGTTTGCAAAGAGCAGTTGCTTCACTCCTGGACTTCCTAGATTGAGTGAGGAGCTGTTGGTCAATGTCAAAATGGATGTGCCGGCTGGTTCTTGTGCGTTGTTCCTTACTAACAACCCCGTGAATAGGAGCAGACCAGATTCCTTAGCCACGCCATCTGTGCCTTGCATAGCTGCCACATCCTTCCTTAGTCATCCCTGGCTCACCTCATTTACCACTCGCTTAGCCAGAAGTCCACTGCTGTCTCATTAGTACAGGCTATGGTCCTGACCTTTGATTTCCCTTCCTGGAATCCCCTAATAATCCTTCCTTTCCCTTCGAATTTTTCCATCTGTCAGGGCCCAGTTGGAATCCAGCTCTCAAAGGTTACCCCAGTCTCTACACTTGTATCTCTCAGTTGCTTCATTGTTAGTTAAATGCTAATATGAGAAATCCAAGGTTCAGAGCATTTTTTTAATCCCTTTATATATAAGTTTATATGTCCAGTCAGTAATTTAGCTTATCCTGGAAGAATTCAGATCTCCTAGAAATCTATGTATGTGAATCCTGTCTTCTCAAGTCACTGTTGGCCCTGTGTGTACAAAAACATGGTTTGCTGCCCCCCTTTCTGTCTGTCCACCTGTAGTGTGGGGTGCCGTGTCTTTCACATGCAGATTCTCAGCAATGTTCACTTAGACAGGCCTGGGACAAGGCACTGGAATGTGCAGCTGGGTTCCTGGGCGGCCGTGGCACTGTGCGGGCATCTTTTCAGACATTGAGCTTCTGTATTTTCTGGTGGCATCAGATTTACTCCCTACCTACCCACACCATGTGGGTTCAGTAACTTTCCTAGTGCAGGCTTGTTTTAGGAACCACCGCTGGATTATTTTGAGAATGGTATATATTTAAAGATTTTTTTTGTTCAGAATCTTGAGCTTGTAATTAAAAATTTAGGTGTTTGGGGAAATAGTTACTTCTTTGTCCTCTGCCATTGGGTTTTCACCAATACGATTTCCACTTGCAAAAAAAAGTTGCCAGTAGTGCAGAATGACATCCAAGATGAGGGAGAAGATGCAGAATGCTTCAAAGTCTGGAGGAGATGAGGAATGTGGTAGGGAATGGTGGGGGAAAGAAGAGTAGCCAAATGGACATCAGCGCTGGACCTGAAGGTCTGTGAGGCAGAGAAGGCAGGTGCTGGCGGGTTAGGCATCTGCCGGCCTCTGGACCTCTCAGAGAAGCATTTAATTGAGCCCCTTAGCAGTATCAGCCCAGCACTGGCTGTGGGAATGTCTTCCTGTCCATGCATGAATTTTGTTCACTTGTAGTATCATCTCCTGAAGAATCTCCTTAGCATGGGAAGCGGTCCTTCAAAATAGCGATTTAACACTGTAGCTGAGCTACAGCCTTTTTTGTATAACCTTCAAAAGAATGATTGCAAAATAAGCTTTATGAAATGTCTTCTATGGTTTGGGGATGGGGGTGGGAACGCCTTGAATCTGCTCTGTAACAAAAGATACAACAGCCCAACAGGCAGTGTTGGTCAGTCATTCGGGAGAGTCTTCCCGGCTACCTGTCAGAAACTAGCCATGATTCCTCATTAACGGCTTCCCCTGCCTAGTCCTCACCTGGGTGCCAGGTTTAATGTCTCTGGGATAGAGAGCAAGTAATAAGAGCATTTTCTGCAGATGTAGGCCAACTGCTGCAGCTGGGAGGGGGAGGGGAGGTACCTGCTGCTTCCCGCTTGTTTGAAATGCTATTGTGGTCTTTGGGAAACGGGTGAATTTTTTTTCCTTGCTTAAAGGAAACCTTGTATGGTCTATGGTTGATGTGCTTTCCCTGTCCCCTCCCCACTGCCACACCACCTGTGAAATGCAGGGGCTCACACACCACTCAGAAACTGCCCTTTCCCCTTTGCTGGCACATAATGTCGCCACTTCATGTATTTATCCAATTTGTTCATGTTCGGCCTCTTTTGTACATGTCAGCATCAATGTGATCCGCTTTGAATAGCAAGCTTCTAGAAGGCTGAAAGTGCACCTTGTTTAATTTGCCTTGTGCTGTGCTGCGTAAAACTGCCCTGCACATTTATTAAATTCTTATTGATTATGAGTCTAAGCTTTGGAGTTGGGAGATCTTTAGTACTTTTACAATGAGATGCATCTTAAGTAAGTTTTCTTCATGCAGATAACACATTAGGTCCTCTGCGTTGATGGATCTTCAGAGTTATGGTTTAGAATCCAAATTTTGGTTGCATCGAATAATGTTTTAGATTCTACCTAATTTTCTGCCTCCTTGAGTGAAAAATGCAGTGACCCTATCTTCTAATCTTTTATGCAAGTTAGGGCCTCACCTCACCCTTCTTTTCATATAAGTGCAGTTGACCATGTAATTCCCACTGCTTTGTAGGCATTATTCAGCAAATCCTTGATTTCAGACTGCCAAGAGTTGGAGGTAGTTCTCAGAGAGGTTGAGAATGACCCAGTGAAGACCAGTAAGAGGCGTCTGGGAAGAATCTCAAGGACTGTGGTAGATCGAACAGAACCAGATTTCCTCTGTGGGTGCCAGTAGCTCCTGGTTAGTTTATTTCTTCTGGTTAGTTTATTTATAAGTATGCTCCAAGGGAGATTGGTGCTTAGAAATCTGTGGCTTCAAACATTATTTGGTTTTACCTTAGCCAGCTTATCTTATGGGACAAGTCCAGTGCTTTAAGGTGGTAAAAATCCCTTGACAGGGCCCCCAAGGCAAGCTGTACTGCCTTCCGTGAAACTCACACCCCAGCCCTTCCCTCAGAACAACCTCCTACCCACTTGAGATCCAGAACTGCCACCATGGGGAACTCCTGCCCTGTGCTCCCCACTGAAACCCCCACCTGGGTTCTCAGTCCTGCCTCAGGTGAGCGAGAATTGTAGGACTGATTCACTTACGAGGAGGGTGTTCGTGAAGCAGGGATGGGAAGGGATGATTCTTGGAAGGAGATCATTAAAGATCTGGTTGGGGCGAGATCCTGATTAAGTGTGGAATTAGCCCTTATATTAGTTTCCTGAGAATGTTGTAACAAATTTCCGCAAACTGGGTGGCTTCAAACAACAGAAACTTCCCTCTCAATTCTGGACACAGTAAGTCAGAAATCCAGGTGTTGTTTTGCTGGTTTCTTCTTGAGGGCCCTCAGGAGGATCTGTTCCATCCTTGCTCCTTGCTTCTGGCAGCTGTGGGCAATCTTTGGCTTTTCGGGCTTGCAGACACCTCACTACAGTCTCTACCTCCGTCTTCACCTGGCCTTCTCCTCTCTCTATCTCTTTTTTTAATTTTCATTGTTGGGGATTCATTGGCCTTATGATGCTTGCCACTTAGTTTAAGGCCCACTCAAATGAAAAGACATCGAGAATATCATCTTGATATTCTTAATTACATCTGCAAAGACCTTTTTTTCCAAATAGGTCACTTTCACAGATTCCAGGGGCATATTTTGGGGGGGGGGGCACCACTCAACCCGCTATAGCTCTCAAAAGGCTAAAAAGTAGCAGTTACTCAGAGGGAGAAGGAACAGATGAGAAAGGTGTTTCCAAGATGGAATTCCTACTGAATAGCGGGCGTATGATTTTGACCATCACTGCAATATAGGTAAAGGCACAATGACGTTTGTATGTGAGAAGGAAGAAGTTCAAAGGTGTGGAGGGTCCTGGAACTTTTCAGGACAATTGTAGGCTGAACCTTCATCTGAGGTTGGCAGATTTAGAGAAGGGAGAAGAAGCTTGGAGGATATAGAAAAGGTTCAAATAGCTACTGAGCTACAGGATATGTGTGTTAATAGATGAATAATAAAAAGAATTATACAGTGAAGCCCCATTGGAATTTGTAGGTATTTTTAGTGGTTCCCTTTGGCCCAATTTTATGACTTTGCCTGGTAATATTTGTCATCTTGGAATGAAAAATATGACCTTCTGGTGATCTACAGCTAGGAATTGGTTTGAATAGTTAAGTGAGTAGGATGTTTTAAGAAACTAAAGAAAACATCAGTTGACTCAACTAAAAGTAGGGTTCAGGCTAGATAGGGGAGTTTGGTGTGAGAGACACGGTGAGGAAAGGTGTGAGGCTTCCGATGTGGGGGGGGAACATTGTAGGTAAGAGGAGGAGGAGAGGTGAAGATGAGGAGGCCCTGGGATAAGGAAGCCCGGGACTTGGAGAGTTCCAAACGATGGGCGGCTTCCCGTTGAGTGGATCTTCACTCCATAGTAGAGAGAGATTAAAGACATTAGTTATGAAGAATTAAAGTCACTGACAGCCATAGGCCCATTTTGCGCTAGGTTCACATATGTACAAACGGGTCTTCTGGAAGAATGACATGTTGGGTGCTGCACTTTTTCTTTTATCCTGGGAGAGTGTTCCGGGACCTCTGAGACCTTGCATTCTGAACAGCTGGTTTAGTGGGAATAATATTTTGAACTGGGATTCAGTTTACTTTCCCTTCCTCCTCCTCCGTGTTGCCCTGAGAGTCTCCCCCATTGAGGCTGAGGATTCCATTACTTCAGGGGGAGGACAGAACATGGTGAAGGATAAAGAAGACATTGTTTGGCTTTTGACTTCCAAAGCAGGCCTTGAAAGCATGTTTCAGAGACCAGAGTTAGCCCAGGCCTTCATTTAAAAGAGGCAGGCTTTGTTAGAAGAAAAATGGTTTGTGGATTCCAAGGAGCCAAGTCTCAGAAGTCCTGGCATAGTACATTGTACATGGAGCCATGTGGGAGGGAGGCTGCAGGCTGGCTTCCGGCTCCTCCAGGAAGGAGAAATCCTGTCTTGGGTTGGTGGGAGGAGCTCGTAGAAATGGGGGGTGGGGAGTCTAGTGTCTAGAAATGGATGGGTCCTAAGATCCACCTACTGGTTCCCCAGGCTCCTGCTTACGGTGCCATTGAGGGGATAGAAGCCCCAGGTGGTGGAGGAGCCCCTCCCAGCAGAGAGCAGTTGCACCTCCATCTCTCTGGAACTCTGGAAGGAAACCACCTTCCAGGGAGCCCTGCAGTGTGGCAGGTTTAGGCAGGAACAGACCCTGGGATAGTGTACCCTCCCATTCCCCAAAGCCTGCCCACCCCCTTAGGTGGATGTGGCGGTGCTAAGAGATCTGGGATCAGAATGGAGAGCTGCACAGAAGGAAGTGTGCCAGTCTCATGCTGGAGGCTGGCCGCAGTCATGACCAGAGGCACTGCCGACCTTCAGTGGGGTATTGACCAGTTATGTCAGCAGAACTGAGCAAGCACCCTAGGACAAAGGGAGGAGACATCCCACAGCGGCCAGCAAGGGCAGTGCCTCAACTGGATGCTCTCCCCATCTCTGTGATGACCTGTAATCCTCCTCCTGGGGAGGAGGAAAGAGAGGGGCACTGGGCAACCCTGAGAGGCATTTGAAGTGAGTTTAATTGGACTGAATGCCCTGAAGCAAATAAAATTTTAACTCTGAAGAGACTAGGTGATCTGAAAGTAGTAGGATAAGCAGAAATGCAGTGATCATAATCAAGTTGAATCAACCGTGGAAAAATAAAGTAATTACTTTTTATGTATAGTCCAGTAGTTAAGTGTATGTTTCAAACCTGCTACACTGCATTTGGACTATATTTTAATTTTAATTTGGGGGGGGCAAGTATACTAATACTTTTATGATAGTAGACTATTTTTCCTTTATTTAAATCATGGCTTAGTATACCTGCATTAGGTACATTTAGGGCAAGAAGTAGGAAGTTCTGTCCTCTGAAGGGGTAGAGTTTTCCCATCTCATGTTTCAAAATGTAGTGGGGGGGGGTTGGCTTCCTATTTTAAGCTAGTGGCAGTTCTTCCCAGTGCTTTGGAAAGAAGGACATCAATTGTTTTGGGGCCTTAGGTCAGCGGAAAGTGTCAGAATTTTAAGCCCTTTTCCAGTGAACTTACTGTGATGCTGGAGACAAGAGAACTTGTGCTGTGTGTGATCCTTCAGTTTCATATTTTAAAGGTAACAGAGTGAATACTAGAGATTATATCTCTGAGTACAAGGGGAAGTGCTCTTCATTTCGATTCGTTTTCATGTACTAAATAAAGTATCAGTTTATGAAGGGATTCATTTCCAAGTATAATTTATAAGTAGTTACCAGAACACTCAAATGAGAGAGGGGGAAGAAAACCAGATAACGCTTTTTAATTACATTTCATCTCTTTGACATTCATATGAGGATGATGCTGCATTTGAGATGATGCATTTTAAAACATGTTGTTTCTTGAAGTACCTAGTCATTTCAGAAGGGAGCTCTTTAGGCCTGCTTCAAGTGTGCCTTGGTTGGGGGTGTGATGAGGTGAGGTAGAGAGTTGCCTGTTTTGACATCGTGTGTGTATTTTCATACCAGAAAATTATTGTGACAGTGTGAGCCAATCTTCTCAAAACATAAATACATCTCACATTTTCCCTTGCCTGTCAGTGGAAGCCAAAAGAATTGGAGATGTTGAACCATATAATTTAAATTGAAAAGAGTCACTAAATAAAAGTATAGAATTTTTTAAAAATATTGAATTATTGACAATTTCAAAATTGTTTTGGGTGTGGGATGCAACTACAGAAGGGACTCCACCTAACACATCAAAAAATTGTGACCTGTTTTTATACCCTCACAATAACCTGAAATTTAAAAAAAAAAAAATATATATATATATATATTGACCCTATGAAATAGTTCTATTGAAATCTTTTCAAAAATGAACAATTTTAAAGAAGTATGTTTGCATGCATTAGAGAAAAAAATTTATATTGATTATGTGAGCATTAGCATTAGGATGAGTAATTACAGTAGCGCCTCCATAGCTGACCACCTCTCTCAGATGACATAACTTTCATAGACCAGACAGACTGGCCATACGCCACATGTACATATCAGTGCAGTAGGCTGAGTTCCTTTTGTTGCCCACCTCTGTATGTAGACCAGTTGGTCATCCTCCCTTCATGGGTTAACTTAGAGAGACTCTACTGCATTTTTGTTCAATACTTATTCACCTTAAGTTAGTTTTAGTTGGTTTTTCAGCCATGTCTCTAATACCCATGCCACTGATGAGAAGAACAAATTGTTTTTTATTTACTCTTAAAGTTGCCTGTAGTCTCTTCAAAGATGTGTTTATAGTGAATGCTTGAAATTAATATCTTTGATTGGCTTTTATTTATTTATCACAATGTTTCTAATTGCGAAAATAGCTCTTTCTGCGGAAGCCAAGTCCCTGGTGAGCTCTGAACAAATTCTGCTAAATGTAGGCTCTTTTCAGAGGAGTAGGCTCTTTTCAGAGGAGTTTTTCTTTCTTTCTTTTTTTTTTCCACACTGAAATGTGTAGATACTCTCCCTCCACTGTTTTCACAGGTCTTTTTCCCTCATGCAGATTTCTTGTCTTTAAGAAATACTTTCACAAGGCAAAAAGTTATGACAATAAGTTGTTCTATGGTCCTTTTAAATATTCTGTCGAATTTAGATGACACAAAATCACGGTCTTCTCAGTTCCACTCCAGGTTGATGTTGGTTGTCCTGGTACAGAACATCAGTGTATTCCACATAAAACCAGGAGTTCCATCAAAAGATTGCCACAAGTCCAGATGTTATAAAACATCATGATACAGTTTCAGAATTAAATCTTAGGTAGCGTTCCAGTTCTCATTATTTCACGTGTTCAGCTTTTTTTGCCTTTTTGGGCTGCAGTTCTACATCTTCTATTTACAAGCCCTGTTTTCAGTAATTTCAACTGACTAAAGGCTTCAGAGGCTGAATTGTTTGGTGCTTCATTCACTGCTTTGATCTAAGACTTCCAACTGGTTCGGAACAGAACTCACCCAGCCTTTAGAGGACTTGTCTGTCATTCCATCAGAGCACAATCAGGTTGATTTAGGGATCCGTTTCTCAAACACCTCTAAAACCTGGTTGATGATGACAGGTGGCAAAAGGGAAGGCATATACTATGTTCATCGTTGGCATTGTCACAGAAATTTTATAAATCATTTTTTGACTGGGTCTGTATAAAACTGCTTGTCAGTTTCTACACCTACAGTTTCAGTGGGTAGAGATGGCCACTTGTTTGAAAGCAGTTATGAATTATGCATGTGCGACACCAAATTCCAGATACTTTTCTGCTCCACGCATGGGTTTCTTGATTTAGTACAACCATATTTTTAGCATCACAGAATGTGTATTTTCTCTGCAAAAACAAATCACATCATCTCCTGTGTTGAACTTTTTACAGTTTACAATAGCACAAGATATTTCACCTGTGGCAGAATGAACTTCTACAAGCTTTATAGGAAGTAGATAAAAAACCAAAGGGTTGTTTGAATTAATTACTTTCTGTGTAAAACATCTGATGAAAACTGACATAAAACTGGAACCATTTATCTATTTCTGAAGTTTTCTGCTAATGAAACTAATATATTCATTTATTTATTTATTATTATTTTTTGAGACAGAGTCTCACTGTGTCGCCCCCGGTAGAGTGTCACAGCTCACAGCAACCTCAAACTCTTGAGCTTAAGCGATTCTCTTGCCTCAGCCTCCCAAGTAGCTGGACTACAGGCACCTGCCACAATGCCCGGCTTGAAGCTAATACATTTAAGCTGTCACTTCACTCTTCATAACTACACAAAAAAATAGAGTGCAAAAATAAGCAAAATCAATTTTGAACAATAGTCATCTGATGTAAAGGAAAAGTAATGGTTCCTAGAGTACTGTGTTAGTGAACCTTCCACAGCCGCATGTTAAATCATCAGCCTCCCTGGTCTTTCAGTAACTTTCAACATTTCAAGCAGTAGCTGATGCCTTTTTAGCAGTTCTGGGACTTTGGTTTATATAGCTAGGGTTATCACCACAGCTTCCATGGTGGATAGGAAATACCAATGAGCATTTTGCGGGAATTAATGTTCATCATCAGCTTTCTTGAAAAACAGAAATTTGGTACTTAATTTTGTATTGAACTTGCATTTTCCTTTTCTTTTGCCTCATTGCTATTGAAAGGGATATACTAAAATAAAATAGTATAATTGGCAATAAATGACAAAGACATTGTAATGAGAACATTCAGACAATTTCTTAAAACAGTGGTTCTCAACCTTCTTAATGCCGTGGCCCTTGAATATAGTTCCTGTGGGTCATGACCCATAGGCTGAGAACCGCTGCCTTAAAAGCTCTGTTTTAAGATCTTAAGGAGGTCTATTTCCTGCAAATCTTTCATGTGCACCTAACCTATAACTTTCTGTGTTTCCCACCAGCCCTTCTGACTGGTGTTCTGTGCATCTCAGGCTGCGGCACGGATCACAGCACAAGGGTCCGTGCATTTGGTGTCTGGTGGGGTAACAGCGCTTAATACTTTTCCCACTACCCCTGGAGACTTGCACGTAGCTCGTCATGGCCAAGTGCTCTCTGTTGTCCTTGAAAGGGAGGTATCATTTACACTAAGATTGGAAAGGGACAGGAAAAGAGATGGATTGCTGTCAGTCATCTTTCAGATTTAATCCCATGTTAATGTGAAGATTCCCCTCACTGCATCATTAGTTGTCTTACACACTGGTAGGCTACTTATGGAAGAGGCTTCACATGCAAAGTGGAAGTTACAAAACTGAATCCTGCTGTATTTTAATGCCATTAATAATAATATTTTGTTGACAAAGTGAAACATCTTAGGCAACTACTTATCTTGATGGGCTGCTGGGACAACTGGCATAAATTGACCTTGCACAGATAAGGGAAGGTGCACTGTCACCCTAGCTACATTGTCACATTTCCCCATCTGCTTTGCCCCCTGCTTTTGTGTCTGGACTAGTCACTATTCTGATAGCAAAAGTAGTGGCCCTGCCCTTCCAATCCCACCTCCCACAACAGCTGAGAGAATTCTTAAAAATCTGCATGTGGTCATGTCCCTCTCCTCAATGTCTTCCTGTCACACTTGGGATAAAACCCAGCTTCCCACCAAGGCCCAGGAGGCCCTTTCTGTTCTTATGCTTGTCTGATTGTTCCCTACTAGGTTTTAAGCATTCAGGGACACTTATATTTGACTGTCTGCTTTCTTTGTCAGGAGAGCACTTAAAAGTTTCTCAGTATGACTTTTTGGGAAGAATGTGGTGTACTTACATTGAATTGATGAAGGGAAAAGAGAGAATGTATTGCTAATCCACAGCAATCAGGAAATTCAGGTACAAATCTCTCTCTCTCTCTGTGTATAAAATATCTTTGTATATAATTTTTTTTAATTTCAAATTAATATGAGGGTACAAATTTTTAGGTTACATTGTTCTCACTTCCAAGGTTACAGTTTCAAGTTGTACAAGAGCCCTTCACTTAGGGGACACCATCACATTGTGTACATTAGGTGAGATCCCGCCAGTTGCCCTCCCCTGCCTTCTCCCCTCTTTTCATCCCTCCCTCTTGCTAGACTATATTTATGTTTTATTGTTCATATGGGCATATAATTGTTTATAGATTGGTTTCATATTAGTATTGAGTACATTGGAAGATTTTTTCCCATTCTTGAGATACTTTACTAAGAGGAATGTGTTTCAACTCCATCCAGGTAAACAAAGTTTCCATCTTTTTATGGCTCAGTAGTATTCCATGGTATACATATGCCACAGTGTGTTAGTCTATTCATGGGTTGATTGGCATTTGGGTTGCTTCCATGACTTGACAATTATGAATTGGGCTGCAGTAAACATTCTGGTGCACATGTCTTTGTGGTAAAATGATTTCTGTTCTTCTGGGTTGATACCTAGTAATGGGATTGCAGGATCCAATGGAAGGTCAACTTTTACTTCTTTGAGAATTCTCCATGCTTCTTTCTGTAAAGCTTGTATTAGTTTGCAGTCTCACGAGCAGTGTAGAAGTGTTCCCTTCTCTCCACATCCATGCCAGCATCCACAGATTTGGGACTTTGTGATGTGGGCTATTCTTACTGGTTTTGATTTGCATTTCTCTGGTGATTAAAGATGATGAGTGTTTTTTCATGTGTTTGATGGCCATTTGTCTGTCATCTTCAGAGAAGTTTCTGTTCAAGTCTCTTGCCCACTTAGAAATGGGGTTGTTTGCTCTTTTCTTGTTGATTAATTTGCATTATCTGTAGATTTTAGTTATCAGATGTCACATTCATAACATGCAAAAATCTCCCATTCCAAAAGGCTGTCTACTTTGGTTGTGCTACCTTAGCTGTGCAGAAGCTTTTTAGCTTAATCAAATCCCAGTTATTTATTTTTGGTGCTACTGCAATTGCCAGGGATATCTTCCTCTTAAAATCTTTTCCCAGGCCAATATTTTCAGGCATTTTCCCCATACTCTCTTCTAGAATTTTTATTGTTTTGTGTCTTAAATTTAAATCTTTTACACAGTGAGAATCAATTTTTGTCAATGGTGAGAGATGAGGATCCAGTTTCAGTCTTCTGCATGTGGCTAACCAGTTCTCCCAGCACCACTTATTAAATAGGGATTCTTTTCCCCAGTGCATGCTTTTGTTAGGCTTATAAAAGACCAAATGACAATATATGGCTTGGTTCATCTCCAGAGTCTCTATTCTATTCCCTAGATCTGTGCCCCTGTTTTTGTGTCAGTACCATGCTGTTTCGATCACTAGAGTATGTGCCAAATTATTAAATATTTCCATCTCCAATAACAAAGTTGGATAGAGGAATAAACTATAGGACTAAATCACAGTGTGTTAGGGGACAGACGGTTCCTGTCTCTTAGCAGAGGTCCCACCAGGCATACAACCATTCTGATTTTGTAGTCCCCCAGGCCCTCCTTACCTCCTGGGAGGAAGCGTGGATTATAGGGAGTCTATTGTTTTCATGTCATCGGATCAGAGATTTTGTTTTAAGTTCATTTTGCCTACTCGAGTTGGAGAGATGCTCCTGTGGATGGGTGGGGGGGGGGACTAAAATGCAAAAGTTGATCTGACCCTCTCGGGGACATATGATGTCGGTGGCAGAGGAACACTCTGAAGTCACGATTTTGAGACCTTGTTGTGTTCTTGCACAACTGCCTTCTGTTGCTTCGCTTTTCAAAACGTGCTACTGTTCAATTTTATCATGAATGCCTTTCCAAGGACAGTAAATGGTTTTACACACTATGACATCGTTTCCATGGCAACTAATGTATTTTAGCAAAGAGAGACTGTGATAGAAGTAGGCTACAAAGGACAAATACAGAAATGGCACAGTGTAAAATGTGGGGCAGTGTGTGTTGTAGTAACGATTCTTTTCTCCCCACTCCCCTAACTGCTTGTTGAGGAAAACCTATATAACTAGATCTTGGATTCTTAACTTTTTAATAATAAAATTTTTGCTATGCTCCACACTGTCTAGTATTTTGCTGGCACAGTTCTTTCTGTTGGGTATTTTGTCTGGTTGCTTTAACATGATGATGATTTCCATAACATATAAATAGTTGTAATTTCATTGGTCTTAAAGATTATCCGTCTCCACCCCCATTCTCCTTTGGCTAACACCTCACTTCTGTGCCAGTTCTTTTGAGAGAGTTCTCTACACTACCTTCTCATACACTGCTTGTTAGACGTCAAAGCCATTCCCAAGCCATTCCCCCACTGGATCCGGTATGACCAGTTGAACACATGCTCATCCTTGAAAGCTACTACAACTTGTCTCTTTTGTTTGTATAGAAGCTAGCTGTGAAAGTGTGCATTTCAAATAATTCTGCAAAACATCAAGTCCTATTTATATCAGCCATGGTTTGAGTAAGGGAACATATTACCCTGCTTTGTACATCTGAATGTGTTCAGGTTATTTTGTTATATGACAATAAAAACCCCTTCTGTGCTCTTAAATAAGCCCCCAGTGGCAGGTGGGTAGCAGTCAATTTCCCATTTAACAGAAAAAGAATGGAGGAATAGATCTCACAACTTCTATAGATAGCCAACCATTCTCTGTGTTAGATTATACCCTCATTTATGTTTTTTAGGGCCACATGGTACATTTTTAAATTGTAAACTAACACTTTTAAATTGGGCAGTTTATATAAAAACTGGGATTCTCTTGAAAAAATGGGAAAGTCTAGCAAAACCAAACCTGCATTCTCTAATGATGACAGTCAGCCCATGCAGTGTTGTGACAGGCCTCTTGCGAGTAGTTCTTCAGCTCACCCCTGCCTCATCTCACCTGCTCTGTTCATTTCTATTACCTATCTGACCCCTGTGGGTTTTAAAATATATGACCCTTGCTGCAGCCCCTTGCACACAGTCACAGGGCAAATAAATAGAGGAGCTAGGGATGGACTTTGGTTTCTAAGCCAACTGCTTTCTCCATGGCTGTGGCCAAAATTCTACGTTTTAGAGAGTAATTCATAGGGCAGTGGTGAGAGGCGTGATTAAAGGGTGGACTCTACACTGTACGCCTCATTAATTGAAAGAGACCCTGCTGCTGATGATCTGAGGGACTTTGTTCTTTGGCGTCCCCCCTCCTTTTGGTTGCCATGTGTGTTCTCCATTGTGAAGTTCTAGGGTAGGCTGGTGGCATTTATCTATGCACAGAAAAACTGACCCAAAAGGAAAAGCTGCAGTGTCACAACAGGTTTCAAGTTTCCCAGATTTCAATGAACGTACTACCTTTCTAATAAGGCAAAATAAACACTTGTATGAAGTAAATAAGAATGAGGTAGTACGCGTAGTACCAAGTACATACATCACGAGCTGTGTGCTACTCCGTGTCCCCAGTGTGGGAGACAGAAGGCCCTTCTGTCTAGACCAGATGAGTCTAGACTAGACGTGTTCACCTTGGTGCTAGTTGCTGTAGATGTCCCTGGGGTGGCTGTGTCCAGTACCAGCCTGTCAGTGCTCTCTGTCCCTCACCATTTTGAATATTCACTTACACTGCATCTTGACAAGGGACAGGTAAGATAGATGGGGTTGCTGTTGCCATCGTCTTTAACCTCGTTTGAAAGTTTGTGCATGCAGGACACTGGGGGATGAGCTAGTCTGGGACCAGAATGAATGGCTAGAGGAAAATACATCTTTTCTGGGGAAATGGGGCAGTGAGGAATACCCCACAACAAAGGCCTTGTCTGAATGGGGGGGCCTGTCTCTGGGGACTGATCCAGCTGTTGGGCACACAGGGGATCGTGGTGACCCTGAGCGGGGGTGGTCCTATACACTGTATGTCTGTCTGCAGCTGCACAGGCCTCAGGGAGCCTGTGAGAGTAAGGCCTGTTCCCGGGCTTCAGGCAGCGGGCCAGGGGCTGCCCCTCGCCAGGCAGCATTGAGGAGTTTCTGTGTGTGCTCTCTATGGCTCTCAGCTTTCTTCAGAATTAGGCGGAGTCTGGCCCTGCCTGGTCTTTTTTGTGCCTTGGATCCGGCATTAAGAATAACCGAAGGAACATTTGTCTCTGTTGACATGCTTGATATGGAAGTTGCTATCAAATGGCTATCTTATCCTCAGTTGCCACTGACATCACACCACGTACAGCTCTGGGGTTCTCACTTTAGTTATGGTTGAATAGAGCTGTGATCAGTGGAGCAGAAAGAAGCCATTCAGATGTGAATATGTGAAGACATGGCCAGCAATGTACAGATGTTTCTTGGCAGGTCAATGAATATTTTAAACCTTTGTAAGTAGTAAAAAGGGTTGAATTTGAAATAGAGAAGATACTATTGTGGAAAAAAAAAAAGTATACCTCATTTTTCTCTCCATCTTCCATTTTTTAAATGATCAAATAAAAATCCAAGCCATGATTTAAATCTTGGGTTTGTCATGGCCCTTAAATCTCCTTCATCTTGTGTGAGGTATAATTTTGTCCCTAATGTATTGAATCTCAGTTTCTCAGTTATATTTTTTCAAATAATGAGAATTTCTGGGTAATGCTAGAAATAATAGCAGAATCTCCAGATTGGACTTCTATTACTTATTTAAAGCTTAAGACATGGATTAAATTTGAAGAGGACGGTCATCTTCAGGGACACATGTGTTGTGTGTGTTGCACTCTGGATTTATACACCCCCCACCGCCACTGCCTCAATGCAGAAGGGTGGAGGGCGGCCTTGATTTGGTGCAGGTTCATTAGTCCCTTGTTCACCACCTCTCTTCACCCTTCAGCAGAGATGGTACGACCCCTATGTGTTGTAGACACCAAGCGTGGCCCCTTCCTGGCCACCAGTGAGCTGACTGACCTTAGGGATACATAAAATAGGCCCTGGTAGAAACACAGCAGGGGGGGAATTTAGTCCTGCTTGCAAGTGTAGGCAAAGACAGACAAAACTGGAAAAACAGTTTAGTGCTGGGCCCTGAAGGCCCATTAGGAGAGAATTATACTTACCCGGTAGGGTTGGTGAGATCGGCATGATGATGTAGAGTCCACTACCAGGCGTTCACTGCGGACTGCATTGAAACACAATGGTAACAGTGCAGAAGTGGGCCTCTACGTCTGGCTGACTTCTCAGCTAATGTACACCTCTCTCCCAGCCTGCCCTCGTTCCCCACCTTTCTCCTTACATCCTGCTGTCCTAGCCCCTGCCGTGCCCTGCAGCACCACCGAGCCTCTTGCTGCCATCGTCTGAGCATGTGGCCAGTGCTCCTTGACCTTCCGGTTACTCCCCTGCCTGCTCTGTCCTGTTCAGGGGAAGGTGTCCATGGGCATTTGGAAACAGCAGTGGGGGCCAGAGACAGCTCAAAGTTGAGGACTTCTCAGTGGTATTTGTAGAACCTGTGTGTGTTCTCTCAAAGATGGAGGACTGATATAATCTAAACACTTGAGAGTAGTTCACTTTTGGCAGAGATCTTATATTTGGGCTTCCATTTCTTCAGTTGAGCGCACGTTCACAACATTTATGGATCAGCCTTTTCCACTGGGGTATCTGGGTCACTTCTGTCATGTTTCTCAAATAAAACATCAGTACCACTTCAGCAGGAAGAATAAAAGCATGGAAAATGCTCTGTTGCCCCCAATTCCACAATGGAATACCTAGACAACGATTTTAAATGTCTGTATAACTACACATACATATCTGTATCTGTACATGTACGAGCACATGTACACAGGGAGGCAGGGTGGAGTGGGAGAGGCCTGTTTTCCCTTAAGCCTTGGGAATCTAACACTTGGATTTTTCAAAAATCAAATTTAGAGACTGGGTGCAGTGGCCAATGCCTGTAATCTGAGCATGTTGGCAGGCTGAAGCAGGAGGATCACTTGAGGCCGTGAGTTCAAGACCAGTCTGAGCAAGAGCAAGACCCCGTCTCTACTAAAAATAGAAAATTAGCCAGGTATGGTGGCATGAACCTTTAGTCCCAGCTACTTGGGAGACTGAGGCAGGAAGATTGCTTAAACCCAAGAGTTTCAGGTTGCAGCAAGCTGTGAGGCTGTACTGTATTCTAGCCTGGGCAACAGAGAAAGACTCTGTCTCAAAAAAAAAAAAAAAAAAAAAAGTCAGATTCAGAATAAAGATAAATTAGGAGAAAAGTTGGTCAAGTTTTTAAAAAATGATTTTTAATGTAGGTGGTATTTAAATAAAAAGTGTCTTTATTTTGCTTAAATATTCAATAGCCAAAACTTACTTATGTCCAACTTTTAAGAAACACAGCCTTTATTTAAGAAAGATATACATGGTCTTAAAAGGAAATGCCACTCTTTATTCTAGATGGCGTTACCATGTAAATTTTACTCCTAGGCAATTCTGTTTTGTCCAACCATATCCTCTTTGAAACAATGGAGCTGCTGCCTAAAAATATCTCAAGCCATTCTTATTGAGAGTCCTTAAAGTTAAAGCCATGGTATTCTCCTTTTGGTTTATGGCTGCAGAATTTTTATATACATATACATATGTAGTCTTTATTAGTTAACTCCATCTGTTTAGTAAGCCTAAAAAAGAAATTGGATGATGCTGTATGTATGTATGGATAGATAACACTCCTGGTGCAGCAGTGAGTCAGCAGCTCCAAGTGGGTTTTCAGTTTTCCTATTGGTACTGGTTGCTAACACGCTGTGGAGTGAAGGCTCAGCCTTTCAGAATCTGCTGCGAATCAGGCTTCCTATGTTGCTGCAGTTACGCTGCATGCATGAGACGGGCATTAAGTTTCTTCCTTATGTTGGCAAAGGGGAATGTCCACGTGCTCTTTCTGTAGCAGATGAATCAATCTTTCACCTTTCAGGTAGAAAATTCCTTGTTGTGACCTATGAATCAGACCAACAACTTTCTTTTTTTTTTTTTTTTTT